>NC_134085.1:111754215-112069215 GCF_000715075.1 Nicotiana tabacum
TGAGTTATTAAGCTTCTACAGGAAGAGTTGGTAGTGGTGTTGTTACAGAGGTGACCCCACCAAAGTTATATAGATCATGGGGAGTTGAACATTCGAGGATGAATGTTTCTAAGGGGGGCGGATGTTACATCTCGCATTTTCGTACGTTAAAAGCTTTGTCTTCAGTTAATTGATACAGACTCGGGGACGAGATCATCTTGACGTTAACGTATTTATGCTATTTTTAACAAGCGATAAATAAGTGTCATGAAGGATAAATGGTACACAAATTAAAGAAAACGAGTTTCGTTGAAAGTGGACAGTTTGGGATAAAATAAGGGTCGAGCGATAATACCCGATAATTATGAACTAATACCATGCAAGGTACCATATGACCACGGTATTATAATATATATAAAGTATATAAAAAATAAGTAGAATTTTAAGTAATTTGGGGCAATTTTTAAATTATGCGGGTAATTGGTTAATTATCGGGTAACGGGACATTGCCCAATTAACTAATAAGTGGGTAAAGATTAATAATCTTTACCCCCACTCCCCACGTGGCATTAGGCCACTATTCAAGCATATGACTCATTGTCATATATGCTTAGTAGACCAAAGTAACATGTAAATCATTAAAGGACTCATAAGAATGAGTCATTTTTAAAAGTCTTGGAGTTTGGTTCGTTTGGACAAAAACAGTAAGTACGTCCAAGTCTTGTCAGTTGGTTCATTTGTAAAGCTTTGTTCATTTTGGACAACATGATCAGATCTCAAAAGGATTAGAACATCCATTAATCTTGTTCATATAACAATCTTAGCTCAAAAAAAATGTTGAAGTAGAACCATTTCGTTTCAAAAACAAAGCTTCATCAGAAGCAATTTTGTTCGAATTTCAAAGAATCAAAACAAGATTTCGTTCATCAATTTCAAACCGCAGAAGCATAATCCAATTTTTGGGTTCTAAGTTCAATCCACGAAGGTTTCCAACGGAATATTATACGAAGTTTTTCCTACTCCAGGTATGTTAAGTCCATCCCTTCTTTCTTTTGGCATGGTCCAAATTATACTAAAGAAACGAGCAAACACACAGTTTCCATAAATTACTCTATTCATAGAAATACTAGGGGTGTCTATATTCTTGATTCCCCATGTGAATTATTATTATCTTCTGTTCATGGGTCTCAAAATAATACGCAGTTGAAAAAAAAGTTTATCTGGAAGGAATATTGATATTTTTACGTATTTTTCATGCATTTCACCCATTTATACATCTGCATTAACCCATGACCAAATGACGTTATATACGCATATATATGTAAATATATGTATATGGGATATAGGTTACGGCGTTATATACGCACCACTACCTGATCAACTGGTATATGTTAATGATGTTGCCCACAGTGGCTGAGACGATATGATGGGATGCCCTCAGTGGCTTGATGATATTATGTACACCCTTACCTATGCATGACACGACATTTATACGCATGTGCATGACATTATAAATGTTTCGGAATTTACAAAGTTATTCAGATTTAAGGATGTGTTTCTTTATTCCATGTTTCACCTATGTCTTTTACGTACTAATTTTCATGCCTTACATACTCAGTACATTTTTCGTACTGACGCCCTATTTCACGAGGCATGCATTTCATGCCCACGGGTGCAGGTAGGCAAGCTGACGGTCCCCTTTCTTAGGATCCCTGATCAGCGAGAGTTGGCGTGCTCCACTTGATCCGGAGCTGCTTTTGATTTTGGTATGATACGTTTGTGTGTATATATATATATATATATATATATATATATATATATATATATATATATATGGGTATGATGTGGCTCAGTCCCATCTTTGTACAGTTATGTTTCTATTAGAGGTCTGTATACAGTATGTCTAGTTGGGTTGTATGTGGCTTTGTCGGCTTTCAGTTTTGGATGTATAGTTGTCTATAGCAGCCTTGCCAGCTCGCCCACTGTATTCTGCATGTATACGTACATATGCCTTATTGTCAAGTCTCCGTCATGTATGTTATTTTCGTAATTTAACAAATGTTATTCAGGTTCATATCTTAGACGCATGCTTAGGGGTGTTTGACAGGTAGGACTCAGGCACCCGTTGCGGCCCATCGATTTGGGTCGTGATACCGAGCCTACTAGACAGGGACCAAACCCAAAGGCCACGACCAACTTAAATGGCTCGGAGATGTCTGAGCCCGTACTTGAAAAGTAAGGTCCTTACATATTTTTGATAACGAAAAAGACTACTTCAGACCCGGTCAAGTTACTCGGTCTTGGATTTCGGCAAAGAATGATTCTGTCCAGCTAAAACATTCAAAATTTTAACAAAGATTTCATTTTTATCGGGTCCTCCAAAGCCAAAGAAATTCGGGGTTATTACTTAACCCAGGCCTCATCCGGGCTTTAGGGGAACAAACAATTTAAATAATGTCAAATCCTACGCTAAGGCATCAATGGCATATTATAAGCCTTAGACACAAACAAGTATAGAAAAGTAAAAGATACAATGCATAGCCAAAGAAAAGCTTTTATATACATATGTACCAAAAAGGTATTTACAGAGGCACTGTGAAACGGCCCCAAAATAAAAAAAATACAAGGGAAAATAAAAAATAAACTAAGGCATTTCCCGCATAGCTTTCACCGGAGCCGACTTGCTGCCCGAACCATCAAGTTGGTATCTCTTTTTGGTGTGGTCCTCAAGCCTCTTAGCCTCTTCGACCTCGGCTGATAGATCGATCCCTCGGGCATGAATCTTCTCAAGGGTCTCTTTTCGAGACAGCCACTTCACATACTCAACCTTTGTTATTACACGAGCCTCACTACCTCCACATCCTTCTTATACCGGGCTAGCATGTCCTCAACTTTGGAAGATTCGTTCGAAGCTTCCTTCAACTTGGACTTTAGCATGGTATATTCGTGGCCGAGAGTGTCCCATTACATAATGGCCAAGTTAAGTTGCGCCCGAAGCTCATCATTCATCTAAGACCATTTATCAGTTTTTACCCCCACTACCCAGAGCTGATTCTTAGTCAATGCCAAATCCTCTTTGATGGCATCCTGCTCCAAGGCCAGGAGATCCATTTTGCTCCTCAACTCCTCGGCTGAGGCTTTGACCTTGTTCATTTCGGCCCTAAGCTGGTCGATCAGGTCTATCTTCTCTTGGACCTGTAAGGTTGTGACATCAACAGTTGCGTCAGCCTCTCATTATTAATCTCAAACACTCTTACCTTTTCAACCAGAAGGGCATGTTCCTGTTTCACCTTCGAGGCCTCCTTTTGAGCTCTTTCCATCTTCGCTTGGAGGAAGGAGTGGTCCCTTAGAACCTCAACCTTTTGCTATAAAAGAGATTTGTATATGTCCTTTTGCTGGACACGTTCCTTGAGCTCGAATTCAAGGTGGATCACCTCCATCCGAGATCGGTGGAAGCTCTCATGATGAAGCACCGGAGACTGAGGCATAAAAAATGTCAAAATCGATAAAGTACGCTAAGGAAAAATGGACTCTTTAAAGAGGTGAGGGGAAGAAAATATACCATGTTTAGCGCCTGTTGTGCCTCGTTGAAGAGGTTCTGTGCATCTACCATGTTCATCTTAGCTTGGTCCTTATCGGTCACCAAGGAACGAAGGTAACTGGCCACACCGACCGGCCTGGATATTATCCTGGTATCAGCAGGTATCATAAATATGATAGTCTTCTTATGGTCAGGGTCCACGCTCGGGGCAGGGAATATCTTCACAAGCTTTGGGCTAGAACTCTACCCGCCTGACCCCTGTAGCAAATCCCTCTTCGGGGTCTCCAAGTGGCCAAAACCGGAGTAGTCCTCCAGCACAAACATCCATAACTTCAAAAAATATGTTAAGGGCTTCATCTGCAGCCCATGATGCCTCGATCGGATTTTCTCTAACGGCCTGAGCCTCATCAAGAAGATAATTTGTGTGGGATGGTGACTCCGGGACGTCAATGACATCAGCAGCCTCCCTCGGGACCGGATTAGCCTCTTGAGGGTCAGTGGCCACAAGTCCTCCCGAGCTGAGGACAGTTTAGCTTTACGGTCATCCCCCTCCGATACTGCCAGCTCTTGTGCAGCGTCGTCCGGCTCATGGACAACAAACTCCATATCATTATCCTCGGGGTAGTTCTTGAGCAAGTATAGAGAATCAGGGTTCGGGAACCTAGCAAAAGTACTTTTCTTAGCACTCTTTCTGACCCTGACTGAGACCTTTTTCTTCTTGGTCTAAGTGAGAGCATTCAGGGAGTCGGAGGACCTCCTATTCTTTCTTTTTTTTCTCCTCCTTCTTCGCTACAACCTTAGTGGTAGGTTGTACCGAAGCGGAAGGTTTTGCATATAGGGACGATGTCTCGTCCTCGGTAATTGCCCGAAGCTCGATAGTCTTGGGCAAACCTGTGAAAGAAAAAAGAGGCTTAGTCGAAGTGATGACAGAATAAAAGTGGAATTCAATCGGGGCAATAAGGATACTCACCATGGGAATGAGCCTCCCATTTACCTTCATAGAGTTTATGCCACTCACGGTTGGAGTATGTCAATTGTTTGAAGATACTGATGTGTTTTCAATGTCTTTGCCTTATGCTTCTTATGTTTTGATGATCTAACAAACTTATTGTGAAGAACCAGATAGAGAACCTAACCCATATGGTATACATTTCAAATGAATAATGTCCAGTCTGATCTCCAGCAAATGAATGAATAACCACAAGGAGGAACACAACAGGGACATGGTGACCTATTCCCTTAGGGTTCTCCGACAGAAGTACAAGTCAGTGACTGTCCGCAACCATTATAAAGAGGAACACAACATGGACCTGGTCCCTTAGGGTTCTATGACAAGAAGTACAAGTCAATTGTACATCTAGAACGTAACAGCAGAAAGTGACCATCTCGCGACTATTACAAAAGAGGAACACAACTAGGACCTGGTCCCTTAGTGTTCTTTGACAGAAGTACAAGTCAACTATACAGCTGGAACACAACTGCACAAAAGTGACTGTGCAGCAAACAGTGCAGCAATCACTTCTCATTGGGAAGAAGCGTGTACCAAGAATTGACATCATTATCCATTGTGATGTCTTTTATGATATAAAAACCTAGTGCAAGACATAACACTTCACTTATGCATTCGGTGATATTCTCTAAAGCATAACAGTGTTCATTCGGCATTGAATTCACTGGTGTGTCAAGAACAAGAAGACAACTCCACTAAGGAACAGTTTCATAATGAGTTTATGTATATCTGTAGTTGAGTTGTAATCTTGTTATTTGCTCTTCATTGTATCTCCTATTTTGCTTTCTTAGAAGCTTTGTCTTAGGAAAACCAAAATCCGTAAACTTCCGAGTTTATGTTATGAATAGGATTAGTCATAAGTTTAAAGTCTTTGTAACTATAAGAGTCACAAAGTGGCTTGTGGTGAGAGCACCACAAGTTAGTTGAAGTCTTTATAATAGGGTTATTACAAAGTGGCTTGTAATAATGAGATTGTAAGTTAGTGAAGTTAAAAGCCTACAAGTGTAGGTCGTGATTTTTTGATCCCCTTGTATGGGATTTTTCCATATAAAAATCCCTTGTCTTCTTTACTTACAGTTTTATTAGCATTCTCAGTTTGACCTCATAGAGGACCAGGTATTCTACTGTTTGGTGGACTCATACAAACTAACAATTGGTATCAGAGCGGGTTCTTTCTAAAAGGCTAAACCTAGAAAGGATCTCAATGGCTGCTCCACCCAACTTTGAGGAAGGACAATCAATCTACAGAGCTCCTAGATTTAATGGTCAATACTACAGCTAGTGGAAGACTCGCATGCATGATTTTACAATGGCCGAAGACTCAGAACTATGGGACATCATTTGTGATGGTTCACATGTTCCTATGAAGAATATTGAAGAAACTGGACCAATGGTGCCGAAAGACAGAAAAGAGTACAGCGACATTGACAGAAAAGCCATAGAAAAGAACTATCATGCCAAGAAAATCTTAAGGTGTGGCATATGACCCGATATGTACAACGGAGTCTCAGCTTGTGATACTACCAAAGAAATATGGGAAGCATTGCAAACCGCACATAAAGGAACTACTCAGGTTAAACAGTCCAAGATTGACATGCTCATTATAGAGTATGAGCTCTTTAGGATGAAGGATGATGAGTCTATACAAGATATGCACACCAGATTCACCTCCATCATAAATGAGTTTTATTCACTTGGAGATGTTATTCCCAGAGACAACCTTGTAAGGAAAATCCTCAGTGTTCTACCTGGTTTTTGGGAAAGTAAGGTAAATGCAATCACTAAAGCTAAATATCTACAAACTCTAACCATGGATGAGTTGATTGGTAATCTAAAGACATACGAGATGAAAAGAAAGAAATACAGTGAAAGGAGAGAGCCGAAGAAGGAAAAGAACCTGGTACTTAAAGCTGAAAGTAGTGACTCAAGTGATGAAGATAGTGACATGGCCTATCTTACTAAAAGATTTCAAAAGATGGTTCGAAGAAATGGTGATATACCAAAGAGGGGCAGTTCAAGTAAAGCAAGGAATAATGATCTTTGTCACAGGTGCGGAAAGCCAGGGCATTTCATCAAAGACTGCCCACTCACGAAACAGAAGCAATACAAACAAAATCCTAACAAAGCAGTAAAAAGGAACCTGGTTCCAGACAAACGATTCAATCGAAAAAGTGCAGTTGACAATATTGTGAAACAGGCTCTTGCTGCATAGGGAGACTCCTCCAATGAATCAGAAAGAGAACTAGATGCAGAAAATAGTTCCATGATGGCAGTGAAAACTGAAGCAACGAAGTATGATTCACTATTCGCGCTAATGGCTCAGTCTGATGATGATGAATAAGATGAAGACGATGAGGTAAATTTCAGGATGTTCAGAGAAATCTGAAATCCTACTCTTCTAAGAAGTTAAGGTCATTAGCAAATGTTCTAATTGATGCTTATTATAGCCTTGACAATGATAAGGAGACCCTGACCATAGAACTAGGAGAAGCTAAGCAATCTAGAGATGATCTGGTGGTCTGTGTAGTGGACCTAAATGAGACCATAGTTAATCTAGAAAAAGAAAAGGAAGCTCTAAATGAAAAGATAACTAGTGTAGAAAATGAGAGAGATGACCTGATGGTTGTGGTGGTTGACTTGAAGGAAATAATAGAAGGCCTCAACAATGAGAAACACTCTAGAAGGAAATATTTCAGCTACTGAGCATGAGAGGGATGATTTTTTAGTAATAATCACTGACCTAGAGGAAACCATTGAGGGACTCAATAGAGAACATAGGACTGTGAGTCTTGGGAAAGGGAAGGAAGTAGCTAGTGAGACACACATCAAGCTCGAACATGAATTAAATGATGTGAAAACTAGTGTATGTGGTGAATTTGAGAAAAATCGGCAACTTCAAGTTGTGTCACACCTCCTTTTTACACCCCGAGAGGTATATGGGAGTTTTTCAAATTAAAGTGACATTATTCAATATGGGATTATTTAATTTATCAGAGTCGTCACTTGGGATAATTTATGTTATCCCAAGTCACCGGTTTATTTTTAAATCCCAAACCGAGGAAATTTCGACTTTATTTTGAAAGTCTGCGAACCAGAAATTCTAAGTAAAGAATTCTGTTAACCCGGGAGAAGATGTTAGGCATTCCCGGGTTCCGTAGTTCTAGTACAGTCGCTTAGCAATTTATACTTCGTGTAAATTGTCTAATTACTTATTTTTAGAACCTATGTGTTTTTACCTTTCTACCGCTTTTAATCACTTGATTTATACGTAATTAAAGAATTGAGTTACGCGTACATATACTCTTTTCTTTTGGGCGCGTCAAAAATTATGTTATGCGAACGTGTCCACAATTAATAACGTTTTGTTTATTTTATTAAGAAAAGTTTAGTTGAAGTTACGCGAACGCATCCCTCGAGTTACTTTTTTAGAATTAAATTCACAATTATGTTACGCGAACATATACATAATCACAGTAATAATCTAAGCCGAGCCTAAAGCAAACTACGAGTGTTTAAGATTATTTCAGCGTCTAAGTTGTAATACCAACATGAGGGCCATAGATGATTTAATGAAAGATGGCACACCTTAATTTTTAGAAGGCTTGTTTAATTAAAGTAATAGAAGGATCTTCTTACTTATACCTATTTTTGGACTTGATAAAAAGCTAATAATTGTAAACAATTTTGGAGTGTATGTGTTGGATCCTTAATCATTTTAGGGGGGAAGCGGGCCAATTGACATGCCCAAGTTTCTACTTTAAAAAAAAAAGAAACTCGAGAATAAAAGGGCTGATAGGAACTGGGTTCGAACTAAGCCCAAAATCGAAGCTACAAATGGACCCTAGACCCCATCAGGTCTGGTCTTTCCCACATTGTATCATTTGGGCAGATATCAGGCCCAAAATGACAGCCTTGGATATATATTAAATCCCTTTTAACACATTTACTACTTACATTGCTACAACAACATGTGGTAATAAATTCTGGAAAAAATTAACATGCTGAAATCAGTGCGGGAAAACATCTACATTAGCTAAATAAAATAACATCATGACATGTAAGTATAAAATGTGAAGTGCATATGGGCCAGAATGAGGCCCAAAGCATCTCTAACTCCTGCTATCAGTTGGCCTGCCTATGTGATATAAGGGAACTTCTAAACGGGCTCAACTTTGAGCCCAAACATATGCAGCATCACAAACATGTACCCAAACTGCTTTAACAAACCAGTAAAGATCCAGAGAAAAATTGACATTGTCTACCAATATATCTGATTATCAGCAATTAATACTAACCATAAAAAAACTACAACTCAACTTATTTATGAACGAGTCCACGTTTAAATTCCCAACTTCCTTAACCAACTGAAATTTGTATCTTTTACAGAACATACACAAACCATTGTAACACCTATCAATCATACTAGCAAGGCACTGTAATAGCTCATCTTGTTACATAAACTAACTATATTTAAGCTAAAACTATTACAAGTTTGCATAACTTATGAAGAATTCCTGCCTCTTTTGGACATGGATTGTCCATTAGATCTTGAACTTCTCTTTGTTAAAAGAAAAAGTATAAGTCCCACTTTCCAGCTTCTGAACCTGCTGATTTAACCAACCAGTGGACAAATCTGCAGGCTGCAGCTCATGGCCAAACAGTCAAAGAAAGAGAAACAGTAGTTTTAAGTGAAGAAAAAAGTCATCAGATGAAAGAAGGAAGAAAAAACATAACTCAAACAACTCATAATCAGCATTAATAACCTAAATGCTTGGCTATAAGGCAAAGCTATTTTTTACAAGATAAAGCCACAAATAACACTCATGTATTGGCTAAGTTATATGCTGAATCATTTTTCAAATTTTAAAGACACATACCTAAAATCAATCAAATGCATATCAAGGTAAACTAGCTACTATTATGAAAAGCTTTCACATCCCATTGAGAAATTCCATTTTATATTATTTTAGCAAATATATATATATATATATATATATATATATATATATATATATATATATATATATATATATATATATAGAGAGAGAGAGAGAGAGAGAGAGAGAGATAGAGAGAGAGATGAGGCTAAATACCTATAAGTAGCAAACAGACCAGCAACTAACAGGTGAAAAAAAAGAAGGAAGTTGACTGAAGCTTGCAAGAACAGAAACCAACATAGCAACAGCCCAAAAATAAATCAGATGTTTGAACCAAATCCAGATAGCTTTGAAACCAGAAAATCCAGCTAAAGGAACCAAGAAAATCCTCCACTTCAAACCATATTTCTCAGCTTGTGTAAACCAAGAATAAGAAGTTTTGATTTTTTTCTAAAATTTCTGAAATCTGAGTTTTTTTAAGAAAAAGAAAAGAGAACTTTTTGTGCAGTAAAATGATGTTGAATCTCTGAGTGAGGGAATGTTTTCCTTTTATACAGTGTACAAAAAAGCATAAAAAAGGGAATATACTGACCTAATTTTTCTGAAAATAAGAATAGTGCAGCATCTTTTACAGCTGTCTGTCATTTTCCTTATCCAATACCAGCATTTTAGGCTAAGGATGGGGGCAGCTGTGAAAAGTCTAGAACATTCTGATGTTTAGCCTTTGTATAAGTCCAATTTTACCCTTTTAATTACTGACTATTTCAGCTTTGTCCTATGTTCTGATTTCAAATCAATTACAACCATTTTAGGACCTTCAGCTAAGTGATTAGGTTGCCTAGTGGTATTGCATTTCATTTTCTGAAATTAAACAAAGGTTTAAACTGCTACTCAGAGGTTCAAACCTAAAGTTAAAATTAGTTAATCCTAATCAATCAAAACATGTAAGCATGTAAACTTAGATTCAAACAGCTAATCCAAATTAAACTATTTTAACTAAGACTAGGCTGAATTTAGGCTAAAACTAAATCAATTCGGAATTAACTAAAATAAGCAATTAATTACCATTAACTCTATCCTAATTAAACTAAGGGATACTGAAAACAATCTTGTAAGAAGAAATAAACGTGAAAGAGAAAAGAAACAAAACAAAACAAAAAGGTTATCAGAAACTAAACATGCAAATTAAATCCCTAATGATGAAATCTAAACATGAAAATAATGAAACTAATAGTCAGAAAAGAGAAAATAACCTAAATCATACGGCTAATCAAAGGCAATTAACAGAAAAGGGAGAAACGACCAAAACCAAAAGAAAATTAAAGAAGAAAATGGTACAAGAAATTACCTAATGCTTATTCTTCCAATAAAACTGGACTGACTTCGGATTCTAACCCAAATTCTCCAGGGTAAAATGAACTTTAGACAACCATCAATCTACTGCTCTTATCAAGAGCAATGGACTCATGGAAGTCTTGGATTCAAAATCCCCAAAAATTACCGGAAATTTGGAAGTGAAAGGAAGTTAGGATTCTTGAGAACTCGGATTCAAAATTTGAGGAAATTAAGGCCGATTCGAAGGGGATTAATGTTGGTTTAGGGTTCAGAGGGATGCCAGGATTATAGGGTGTGAATTTGGTGGCATTTGGGTGACTTAGGGTTTTGAGTTATCGATCTTAGATTTAAGATTCGAGCCGTTTGGTGATGATTCGAGGGAATTGGTTTGAAGATTTGTAAAGAAGAGATGACGGGGGTTCTGGGGTGTTGATTTGGTGGTGTTTGGAACACTGAAACCGTCGTGAGACAATTTCTGATAGGTGGTTGATGGAGGAGGCGGCGGAGGAAATTGGGGCGGTTAGGGTTTCCTTAAGTTTGGTTGAAGGAGATGAACTGAAGGGTTTCGAATGGGGGGTTCTAATTCGGACAGTCATATAGGTAGTGGGAGGTGAGTTAGGAGCCGTACGGTCGTGATTGGGGGGAACAAAACGAGGTCGTTTTGGACTATAGGGAGACGGACCAGGTAAGGGGTTTTGGGCCTGTGGCTGGGATGGGTTTTGGCTTAAAATCAGCCCAAATTCACAATTAAGCCATTTTGTCAATTAACCCCTTATTTCCTTTTCTTTTCTTTTTTCCTCTTTTTTTTAATAAAAAATCCTAAATTAATCTAAATTGCAAAATTAAACTAATTATCTAATTACAATAATTATAAAATTACTATGAAACTAAATTAGAAGAAAAAATTCATTAATCTAAAAATTAAAAGGTAAAATGCACAATGAGCTATTTTTTGTAATTTTTATTTTTAATAAAATAAATAATTAACTAATTAATCCTAAAAATGTAAAAAACAACCATAATTGCAATGCATGGTATTTTTGAAATTTTTCATATTTTTTAATGAAAATTAAACGTGCACAAAAATGCAAACAATTAATAAAATCTTACAAAAATCCTATAAAATGGCAAATAATTGGAAAAAATCTATTTTCTGGAATTTTATAGGAGCAATTCATATAGGGCAAAAATCACATGCTCACAACTGCCCCTCTTTGCTCGGGAACACAAAGGATTTTCGGGCAAATATAAAATGAGCAATTACGAGCGATATTTACTCATTTGAAACTCCATGAGAAGCATCTTTTGAAAAATTCTAACCGAACCTTGCTTCGGAGGTTGCCTACATATCCTTGGCTATAAAGGAATCAGGTCAGTGTAGTTTTGAAAGTTTTGGTAGATAGGACTACCGGAAAATTGTGATTTCACTATTGTTTCTGCTAATTCTGGTTGTTGAGCTCCTTATTACAACAAAATGAAAGATGAAAAGCTAAACTAGCTAAGCCTATCAACTACGAGTTACAAGATTCCTATCTATAAACCTTCTAAATCTTGATCTTGAGTCTTGGCCAGTTCTTCCTGCAGACTCTGATCTGAATCTTGATGCTCGTTAGTTGCTGTCACACCTCCTTTTTCTACCTACACCCCCGCAAGGGGCTTAAAGGAGTTTTTCCAATTAAAGGACAATCGGAACGGGATTTATTATTAAGGAATTAGAGTCGCCACTTGGGAGATTAATGGTGTCCCAAGTCACCGGTTGAATCCCGAACCGAGGAAAAATATGACTCTGTTATAGTCTGCGAACCAGAAATCCGAGTAAGGAATTCTGTTAACTAGGGAGAAGGTGTCAGGCATTCCCGAGTTCTGTGGTTCTAGCACGGTCGCTTAACTGTTGCATTTGATTTTATCTGATTTTTATACCTGCTAGCTTATGTGCCTTTTATTCGTAAACCGCTTTTTATCATTATTTATTTTAAAAGAATTGCAACGTCGTGAAAACGCGTTTCGAACCACGTCGCAATCAATGCACCCGTGGTTGTCAACACATTTCGACTTCGTCGAGGTTTGGATTTGGGTTGCATGAATGCGCACCCGAGTTTAAGAAGGTAATTTAATTAAAATCGCGCCTATAGATTCTAACGTAATATTATTTTGGGGAAGACCGTGAAGTTCGCTAAATGGCCATCCCAAATTCTAATCATTTTTAATAACCATTTATTGAGGGCCCCACATTTATTTATTTTTGTGCGGTGAGGCTCGTCTCAATTTGTGAACCTCTTTTCTATCATTATTTATTTTATAAGAATTACGATGTCGTGAAAACGCATTTCGAACCTCGTTGCAATCAATGTGCCCGTGATTGTCAACACATTTCGACTTCATCGAGATTTGGATTTGGGTCACATCAATGCGCACCCGAGTTTAAGAAAGTAATTTAATTAAACTGTGCCTAAAGATTCTAACGTATTATTATTTTTGGGGAGGCCGTGCAATTCGCTAAACGGCCCTCCCAAATTCTAATTATTTTAATAGCCATTCATTGAGAGCCTCACTATTTTTTGTTTATTGGGCGGTGCTCGTCTCAGCATCAAAAGGTCAACCTAGGAGTGATTACGATTTTTCTAGTATTATCTGTCCCTAATAAAAATGAAAATAATAAAAGAAAACCAAATCAGATACACATTAGTCTAATTTCCCTATGGCCATCATCATTGGGCCTGAATTTGGCCCAAATCAGGCCAAACCAAATCAGATAGCGTAGAAAAATGGGGGGGGGGGGGGACAGCAGATCGAGTCTCATGAATGGCAAAACCAAGGGATTATTTAACATTTACAAAAGGAAATCAAGGCATTCGTCCAAGTCAGTTTAGATATCAATGTTTTGAATTTTAATTCCTGAATATTTCTAACGTGAAAATAAACAGAAGCTTAAAGCTGGCCGCAGTATTAATTTAGCATGCATTCACGGGTAACTAGAAAAGCAACGTCTAGCAAATCAGCTTGTAATGCAACACAGGCCTAATTGTTTTCGAATTGATTCAACTAACATTTCCTACACTTAATTG
The DNA here is from genome assembly GCF_000715075.1 of Nicotiana tabacum. Classification (NCBI taxonomy): domain Eukaryota; kingdom Viridiplantae; phylum Streptophyta; class Magnoliopsida; order Solanales; family Solanaceae; genus Nicotiana; species Nicotiana tabacum. The sequence goes on from NC_134085.1 coordinate 111,768,022, forward strand.
TTGAGACCGGTAATTATACGGCACTGATTGTTCGAAGTGCAGTTCCTGCTCATATTATTTTGATCCCTATTCACGGGTGAACATTTACTAAAGCCAACAATTAACAAGCAAAGTTATAAATCACTTCTAGCAACAGTAGCAGTAACACCCTACAGGAACGAACTTAATGTAATTCCTAGATCTCTTTTGAACTAACACTAGTCAACTAAATGGTTCATGACTTCACAACGGGGCCACTGTATAGCAAGCTGAAAATATAAGTCCATTTGAATCTATTTATAACTGTTGAAAGCAAATCATGTATCAATTTTCACAAACATACTTACACAGTCCATTATATTAACGGTCCTAAATACAAGTCGAATTCAATGAGTCACATATACATCTTTTCTAATTGAACAATTACAGTTATATGCATCCAAAGATGAACACAAAACAATCAATTCCATTGCGCTCACTCCAAGTTGTGGTCACATCAATGTAATTTCGAGCATGTACCTGGAAATTGAATTTCAACAAGAAGAGATGAGGATCAACAGCAGAAATCAGAGGATCAGCAACAGTAATGAGCAGAACCCAGAAAAACAGAACTAACAACTTAGGAAGGTTTCAAAATCTAGTAATTGCTCAGTCAACACAACAAACTCGAACTTAACCCAGAAAATGCACTCAACCAAGACCGGATAGAGTGGTCAACCCAGCAGCAACAACAAAACACCCAAAACAAAAGGACTGAATTCAAAAAAAACTGTTCGAAATCAAACTAGAACACCTTTGGACTTTCAGCAATTAAAGAGAGATCAAGGGAGATGTGAATTAATAACTAGAACATCAAAATTAACGTACAATTTCCAATGAAACAGTGATTTTTTTTTGGATTTTCCAAAATTTTTGTTTGTTTTTGGCTTTTGAAGTTTTGAATTTCAGTTCTTAGATCTAAAAATGAAGAGAATGTTTGTGAGGGGTCTTTTGTTTTTTGGCTGAAAGGGAACCCCTTCCTCAAGGCATTTGATGCCCTTTTATAGGTGACAAAAAGAGGGTGAATCAGATTTTTGGTTTCTTTTTTAGTCTCTCCCTTATTTTCAGTTTAGTCCCTCTATTTTTGACTTGCTAAGCAAGCAAATACCTCTATAGTGCTACCATCTACACTAAAGTACCCTTCTAGAAGGCCCTAGGGTGCTCTTTTAGCTAGGCAATTCCTCTACTACCCTTACCCCTGTTTTGAAATTACCAATCCTTAAAGAACTACCTTTTTCCCATGTCTAAACTACCATTATTACCTCTTAAAATTACTAACCTCAGTTGGCTACACCAGACCCATTTACCCTTAGCTGAAGTTAACTAACAGATGAATTATTCAGCTATATCCAAACAGACTATCTTAAACACTATTTCAATTACTACTAAAATTGAACAAACAATTAATACTACCTGAAATCAGTCTCAAACGACTTCCAAATCCAACTTCATATAAACAGGTCACAGGTCAATCTAATTATACCAATGACCCAATATTAAATAAGTATTCAAAATCTAAACAGAAGATTCTAACAGTTAATGGACAGAATTGTATCGACCCAAAACTAATCGATTAAGACGATTCTAAAATTAAAACTATGATCGATTACTAAACAAAGCGTGAATCAAACCAAATTAGAACTAGAGATAGAAAAGCTTACTGACTAACACAAATGGAACGAAGAGCCAAAAGAAAGAAAATTAAACTATACTAATACACAAAATAAACACAAGATTAACAAGACACTTACCGAAATCAAAATCAAAAACTGTAACTAAAACTTCACTCATGCAGAAAGGCAAAAAGGAAAAGAAAAATGAAAGTAAAAGAATGAAACAAGAAAACTCACTGAAGCACGAAAAACTCCGGCCAGTCGCTGACGTCCGAATCTTTCCAGATTTTTGACACATAACATCCCTAACCATGTGTTTTTACAAGAGAACACATGGTTAAGGATATTACGGTCCAAAATCACAAAGATTTTGGGTTAGGGCTTTTGGCCGGAAAAATTCAAATCCAAATTCGAACAATTCTGGTGAGATTCGAGGAACATGGCTTAGGTATTTGGGATAGGAAGGTTAAGGCGAGTCTATAGTGTAAATTTGGTGGTATTTGACATACTTTGCGTTTTGGCCGGAAAACTTTGACTGATTATTCGAGATGTTTGGCTATGATTCGAAAGAAACCAAGGGTAGGGCTGGAAAGGGGCGTTCATGGGGAATCTGTGGTGTAAATTTGGGGGTGAACGGCGTAGGTGGTGCTTCCCGCCGGTGAGGCTCAGAGAGGGTACGAGGAAGAAGCAGTTGGTTTTAGGGTTAACTGGGAACTTCGGACATTATTATGTAAAATAGGGAAGGGTTGCGGACCGTTGGATTAACACGATTAAGGGCTCAGATTTAACGACGCCAAACGGCGTCGTTTGGGTTAAGAGAGGGGCAGGCCGGGTCGGGGGCTGATTGGGTCTGGGCGCTGGTTTTGGCCAAACGGGTTGGGCGATTGGTTCTCTTGGGCTGGGACAAAATTTGAGCCCAAAATGAGCAGCCTTCTTTGTTTTCTCATTTCTTTCCTCGTTTCTTTTATTTTCCTTATTATTTCCTTTTTGTTTTCCATTTTGTAATTTCTATATTTTTCCTAATTTTATAAATGTGCAAAAATTAGAATAAAGTCCTAATATTCCAAAGCTAAACTAATTAAATTCTAAAATTATTTAAAACCTATTTTACGCCAAATTTACGATTAAAACAATTAAAATGCGAAAGTGAACTATTTTGTAATTTTTCATGTTTGGTTCTAAAACAAACTAACCCCTAATTGATCCTAAAAATATGAAATTATATCCTAAATGCAAATGCATATTTTTTGTATTTTATATGAATTAACATGCACAAATAAAATGCAACCATTATCAGAAAATGATACCAAAATGCACAAAAAATTGTAAAAATAAAGAAAAATTATTTTGTTGGAATTTTTGGGAATTATTCATATATAGGGCAAAAATCACGTGCTCACAGCTGCAACCGTTGGTTCATTCTTCTTCAGCTTCTCGGATCAAGGCGGGACATACAAAACTTGTGACTTCAATCATATCTTGGGCAGTCCGCATCTTTTCTCCGCTTCCACACTTGGAGTTCAACTTCTTTTCTTGTTCCTTCTTTTCTTTTATTTGGGTTGAGACTTCTTCTTTTGGTCATCTCAAACCTTGTGCCTCACAGTGAAACCTGTTTAGGCACCAAAGAAAACAAACGAACGAAATTTTCTGCCCCAGTTTTCACTAGGCAAATTTCGTGAGTTATTTGTAACAAAAATCTAAACTATTTCTTTATTGAAAACAATAAAATCAGGATTGTGTATCCTTGGGAAAAGAGATTAGGGAGTGGAGCCCTATATTTATAATGAAATCAACTAGGGAGTGGAGACCCTATGTTGGAAAAGAGACTAGGGAGTGGAGACCTTATATCTAAACTAGAATGAACTATGGAGTGGGGACCCTATGTTAGAAAAGTGACTAGGGAGTGGAGACCCTATATTTGAAAAGTGACTAGGGAGTGGAGACTCTATGTCTAAAATAACTTCAACTAGAGAGTGGAGAACCTATGTTGGAAAAGTGACTAGCGAGTGGAGACCCTATGTCTAAAATAAATTCAACTAGGGAGTGGAGACCCTATGTTGGAAAAGTGACTAGGAAGTGGAGACCCTATGTTGGAAAAGTGACTAGGGAGTGGAGACCTAATGTCTAAAATAACTTCAACTAGGGAGTGGGGACCCTATGTCTAAAATAACTTCAACTAGGGAGTAGAGACCCTATGTTGGAAAAGCGACTAGGGAGTGGAGACCTATGGCTAAAATAAATTCAACTAGGGAGTGGAGACGCTATGTTGGAAAAGTGACTAGGGAGTGGAGACCCTATGTTGGAAAAGCAGACTAGGGAGTGGAGACCCTACGTCTAAAATAACTTCAACTAGGGAGTGGAGACTCTATGTTGGAAAAGCAGACTAGGGAGTGAAGACTCTATGTTGGAAAAGCAGACTAGGGAGTAGAGACTCTATGTCTAAAATAAATTCAACTAGGGAGTGGAGACCCTTGGCTACCATGTTTTTGAATTTTCTTCTCTCTTTTTTTTTATTTTATTTAAGAAAAAAAATGAGTAAGAATGCAGGAAAGAATTTGGAAGAGACTTCCTTTTTGAATTGATTATTGCTGCAAAACTGTTTCTAGCCCTTGCGCAGTTTCTTTTGGTTGCAATTGCTTCTTGCAAGGTTGATTTGGATTGCACCTGTTTCATATTTTCAAACAAAGAACAATTGTTAGTTTGAAACAGTGGTTGGTTTTGTGGCCTTGATTTTTTTGATCTCGGCCCAACTCTTTCGATGAAAACCTCTATTGCTCGTTGGCTTTCTGGAGATTGATCTATTTTCTAAACCCAGGGATCTTGGTTTTTCAAAATTTCACATGATGGTTCACCCGTGTGGGGATTTGGCCTTTTCATCTTATTAGTTTCGGAGAAGGATTAAACCGAAAGGGATTCAAGGAGAAGTAAACAAAGAACATGATAATGAATTTAATGAGAAGTGTCCCTTTCGGGGGAAGAAAGAAGGACTTATCTGGAGTGCATGCAGACTTCAATAGACATGACATGCTTCTTGGACTGGATACCCGATATGCGCAACCATCTAATCTCTCATAAACCCATCATAACTCGTATCTTAAAACTGAGAAACCTTGCCAGGACTCTATCAGTGCCGATGGTTGCAGGGAATTCCTTCTTTTCGATCAATGGCACCCTTTGCGGGTTTTTGCCAATTGACCTCTCTCATTTCTCTTCTTACCGTCACCTTATAGTGCTCTTTGCGATTTTCACTAACAATACTCTCTCATTTTCAGTTTTTCTATTTATCATCGCCTTACGGTGCCCGTGTGAGTTTTCACCAATAAGACTCTCTCATCTTATTTCTCTCATTTGATTGTATCGGATCTAACAACCTCCCATGTAAACTTCTTTACTAATCGATCTGAAGGTATTTGAACAGGATTTTGGGTAACAAGAGTTTGGATTGAACTACAACTTTGGAACCTTTCAGGCGACCGTCGCTGAACCATTATAAATTCTGCCCCAGTTTCAATTTTTGGGAAAATATGGATTTTTGTTTTAGTGTGACTGAACCCCAGAGAGAGGCTGCCTACATATCCTTTCGGAATCAAGTCGAATGTAGTTCAGAGAAATTTTGTTTTGATTTTTTTTGGGTTTACAAACGTTTTCGAGTTCCAAAGAGGGTAATCAAAGAAAGGTAACCGGCTCAAAGGGTTAGCAAAGGTTGAAGTGTTTGGGGTAGAGAGAATGAAAGCCTTCGTCATCCCATGTACAATATTGGTACCATTGAAGGGTTAAACGTAATAACTCTTGACCGCATCTGCATTGACAGCTGTTTCAGGGTCATTTCCTTCAATGTCTCCCATGTACAATGCCCCTTTTGGCAACAATTTTCTTATAATGTATGGGCCCTTCTAGTTTGGAGCGAACTTTCCTTTTTCTTCCTTGTGATGCGGGAGAATACGTCTCAAAACGAGTTGCCCCACTTCGAAGTTTCTAGGTCGTACTTTCTTATTGTAGGCACGGTCCATTCTTTGTTGATACAACTGCCTGTGGAAAACTACGGCCATCCGCTTTTCATCAATCAGGGTTAGTTATTCTAAACGGGTCTTGACCCACTCACTATCCTTAATCTTGGTTTCAACGATGATTCAGAGAGAAGGAATTTTAACTTCTACGGGTATTATGGCTTCAGTGCCATAAACCAATAGATAGGGTGTTTCTCCAACTGATGTGCGCACAGTTGTGCGATATCCCAACAATGCAAATGGCAACTTTTCATGCCATTGTCTAGAACTTTGGATCATCTTCCTAAGGAATCTTCTTGATGTTCTTGTTTGTTGCTTCGACGGCACCATTAGCTTTAGGCCGATAAGGGGTAGAATTGCAATGCGTGATCTTAAATTGTTTGCATACTTCCCTCATCAAATGACTATTCAGATTTGGAGCAATGTCCGTAATGATAGTTTTAGGAATACCAAAACGGTAGATGATGTTGGCGTGCACGAAGTCTATTACTGCTTTCTTAGTGACGGCTTTGAGAGTGACTGCTTCAACCCATTTTGTGAAGTAGTCGATGGCAACCAATATGAATCTATGCCCATTTGAAGCTTTTGGATCGATTGGCCCAATGACATCCATACCCCAAGTAATGAACGGCCACGGTACTGACATAGGATGCAGTTCTGAAGGTGGTGCATGAATCAGATCACTGTGTACCTGACACTGATGACACTTTCGGACAAAATTGAAGCAATCTTTCTCCATAGTCATCCAGTAATAGCCTGCTCGCAGGATTTTCTTTGCGAGGACGTATCTATTCATATAGTGACCACACACTCCTGCGTGCACTTCATTCATGATTCTTCCGGCCTCTTGGGAATCCACACATCTTAAAAGGTTCAGATCTAGAGTCCTTTTGTACAAAACCTCGCCACTCAAGAAGAAACTACTGGCGATCCTTCTAATGGTTCTCTTTTTGTCTCCGCTAGCTTGCTCGGGATATTATTTTGTTTTCAAAAATCTCTTGATATCATGATACCATGGATGAACATTTGGTTCCACCTCAACCGTATTGCAATAACCATGCCTTTCTTTGATTTGGATTTCCAACTGGTCAATGTGGACATTGCCTTGATATGGCAACATCGAGGCCAAAGTACCGAGTGCATCGTCTAACTCATTGTGAAATCGAGGAATGTACCTGAACTCGACTGACTTGAAGCGCTTGCTAAGATCTTCCACATGTTGCATGTATGGAATAAGCTTGACATCCTGAGTTCCCATTCACCCTGAGCTTGTCGGATAATCAAGTCTGAATCTCCCATGATTAAGAATTCTTCCACATATTGGTCGATTGCCATGTTCATACCCATAATACAGGCTCCATACTCGGCAGTGTTGTTGGTGCAAAAAAATTGAAGCCGGGTTGTGGCTGGATAGTGCTGTCCAGTGGGTAAGATCAGGATTGTCCCAATCCCGACACCTTTTGCGTTCACAGCTCCATCTAAGAACATTTTCCAAGCCATGGCGTCTTCTGAAGTCACCTCAACCGAATTTACTTCCTCGTCCGGAAAGTAAGTACTCAGAGTCTGATATTCATCATCAACCGGATTTTCAGCCAAGTGATCTGCTAAATCTTGAGATTTCATTATCGTGCGGGTGACATAGACTATGTCAAACTCGGTGAGCAGAATTTTCCATTTTGATAACCTCCCCGTGGGCATCAGCTTTTGGAATATGTACTTCAAAGGATCCAACCTGGTAATGAGATAGGTGGTGTAGGCCAAAAGGTAATGCCTAAGCTTCTGAGCGAACCAAGTTAGGGCGTAGCAAGTTCTTTCCAACAAAATGTATTTGGCTTCGTAACTAGTGAACTTCTTGCTCAAATAGTATATTGCCTATTCTTTCTTCTCGGTCACATCATGTTGCCCGAGAACGCACCCAAAGGAATTCTCTAATACTGTCAAATACAAAAACAAAGGCCTCCTAGGTTCAGGTGGGACCAAGACTGGCGGATTCGAAAGATATTCTTTGACAACTGGAAGTTAACTGAGCAATAAACCAGCTGATGTAATTCAACCTTCCCAACAGACTCATAACCTCTTTCTTGGTTCTCAGAGGAGGCAAATCCCGAATAGACTTTATCTTTGTTGGATCTAGCTCGATGCCCCTCTGACTGACTATAAATCCCAAGAGTTTCCCAGACGGAACTCCAAATGCGCATTTAGCTGGATTTAACTTCAAGTCATACTTACACAGACACTCAAAGAACTTTCTTAGATCCCGAACATGGTCATCCTGCGTTCTTGATTTAATGATTACATCGTCCACATACACCTCGATTTCTTGGTGCATCATGTCATGAAATATGGCAGTTATGGCTCTCATGTAAGTTTCCCCGGCGTTCTTCAAACCAAAAAGCATGACTCTGTAACAATAGGTGCCCCAGGGTATGGTGAAGGTTGTCTTTTCCGCATCTTCTTCATCCATCAAAACCTGATGATATCCAGCATAACAATCCACGAAAGACTATATCTCATGTTTGGCACAGTTGTCAATAAGGATGTGGATGTTTGGCAAATGGAAGTTCTCTTTGGGACTTACTTTATTCAGATCCCGATAGTCAACACACACTCGAGTTTTACCATCTTTCTTTGGCACTGGAACCACATTAGCCAACCATGTGGTGTATCGGACCACCCAGATCACCCCCGCCTTTAACTGTTTGGTGACCTCTTCTTTGATCTTGTCATTGATATCAGTTTTGAACTTTCTCTATTTTTGCTGGACATGGGCATGATCTGGGTAAGTTGGTAATTTGTGCACTACTAAATCAACACTTAGTCCTGGCATATCATCATAGGACCAAGCAAACACATCTTTGAATTCGAACAAAAGTTGGAGCAATGCATCCCTAGTTCTTTCATTAGTGTGAATGCTTATCATAGTTTCTTAGACCTCTTCTGAACTACCCAAATTAACTGGCTCAGTTTCATTTAGGTTTGACTTAGGCTTATTCTCAAATTGTTCCAGTTCTCGATTTATTACCCTAAAAGTCTCATCTTCATCATATTCTGGTTCTTGATTCATTATTTCACAATTAGACAGCGCCTTAGGATCTGGGCATGAAGTCCGCAAGCATGTCATATTATTTAAGTCTGCATTATTAGAACTAAAATAAGAAATAAGAAAAATAATAAAATCAGAAAGAATAAAGAAAGAGATTCATAGACGATGAAATATTGATTTCATTTCATTGAATTTGAATATAGAAGGGTTTACATTGGAATTTTAAAGACAATAAACTAAAAGAAACATTCGAGTTACACCCTGGAATAACTCAGAATGCAGAAAAGATGGCAAGACTGGACTACCGAGATTCCCGCCTGACTGGGAACGGAGAAGCCTTCCAATTTTGCAGCTTGGCATCAGGCCCCATAAATTGCACCTCAGCTGTGCTCGATCCTTCACCTAGCTAGACCATGTGAGCTTCATATAACATTTGCCTCATGGCTCCACATATGTCCTCAATTTCTTCGGCCGTGAAGGCCTCTTCTTCTTCTTCTTCTTCTGTGTACTTTGGCTTGACGAATGTTTTGGAGAGATGCGGGACCGGCTGAGGCAACACCCAACCATTGCTCTTTCGTTCATTTGCCCATGTCACATCAGCTTCTGTTGCGTAAAAATCCACACCGAAGAACTTCTCGCTTGCAGCTAAAGTGATAGGTTCTGTGATACCTTGCAAAGATACCCCGAGCCCCTTCCCGGGCTTATAACCGTGCTTGATTATTTTAGTGGAAACCATGATTGATGCATTTGAAAGAAAGGGTTGAGGACACAGACTTCCTTCCTCACATTGATCCACGACCACAATCTCAAAAGCTTGAGATACTATATGCTCGCTACCTTCCTTAGCCTCGAGACGTGGGACCGATAGGTCCCCGTAAATTGATTGCTCGTCTTCTCCATGAACCACGATTTCCTGATCTTCATGTTCAAACTTCACTATTTGGTGGAGAGTAGAAGGTACGACCCCTGTAGCATGGATCCAAGGCCTTACCAAGAGAAAATTATAGGAGGTATCCATGACCAAGACCTGAAATGTCACTTCGAAATCTACCGGACCGATAGTCAAGATCAAATCAATTTCTCCTATAGTGTCTCTCTTGATGCCATCAAAAGCACGCACACAAATATTGTTAGGCCTGATTCTCTCAGTCCCAATTTCCATTCTTTGAAAAGTTGAGAGAGGGCATATGTCGACCCCAGATCCGCCATCCGCCATGACTTTTTTCACATAGACCCTTCATACTTAACCGTTAGATAAAGAGCTTTGTTGTGAGCAGCCCCTTCTGAGGGCAAGTCATTTCTGCTAAATAAAATCCGGTTAACTTCGAAAAATCATTCCATCATCCTTTCTAGTTGCTCAACAGTGGTTTCAATCGGAACATATGCTTCATTTAGGGTCTTTATCAACACTTTCTGATGCTCATTCGAGCTTATCAGTAGAGACAAGAGTGAGACCTGGGAGGGAGACTTTCGGAGTTGGTCAATTACCTCGTAGTCCACAGTTTTCATTTTTCAGAAGAATTCTTCTGCTTCTTCGGCACTGACTGGCTTTTTAAGCGGAAAGCGCTTTTGTTTAGCGTTATTCACTTCTTCCAGATTGAGGTACTTCCCAGATGGGTTAGTTTCATTTACTTCCCCCATGATTTCTTTCCCCTTGTACGTCACAATTGTTTTGTTGTAGTTCCAGGGGACTGCAGTGGGGTCTTTCATGGGCTTTTGTGGTGCGCGGCTAATGATCACGGGCTCATTCAGCCTGGGTGGAATTACTGGTCCCCGTGCCACATAAGTCCCTTTGGGTACATACATCTTGGGCCCCTTGTTCAACTCGAACCTTTTAGGATGACTCAACGCCAATTGTTCTTTCCTGTGAGCCCCGAGAACATAAAGAATGGCGTCTTTAGGGGGTACTGCCCCTATTTTGGTTTCCACTGTCTTTTCTACACTTTGAGGGGAGGAGTTAGTCTTCTTCTCCCCCTTGTCTTGCTTTGCAACCCCCTTTGGCTTCTTGTCAACGTCGGCGATGGCAATGATGGCTTTTAGAGCTGGGTCAAACTCTTTATCTTCACAAATCATCCCAATAACTGGACTGTTGTTATGAACCAGCAATGGGTTATTGGTCACATTGGGGATCTCTTCATCTTTCATCACTACCCTCTTTTGCTCAATTAGGTTTTTGATTTCCCTTTTGAGAGTCCAACAGTCTTCAGTGTCATGCCCTTCCACTCCTAAATGGTAAGCAAATCGAGAACCGTGTCGGTAGGAGGGGGACTCTAGGTTTTGCCTGGTTTGGGGTACAGGTTACAACAAACCCATTTGGACCAGTTTAGGGAAAAGGCTAGAGTATGATTCACCAATAGACGTGAATTGTTTCTCCTGGGTGGTTCCCGTGCATGGGCATTGTATATTTTGTGGGGGACGTGGATTATATAGAGCTTGGTGAGGAGGGTTATTTCTAGGAAGTGGAGCTCGGTTTTGGTTAAACTGTTATTGTGGCCGAACATATGACTGGGCATTCATCACCGCATAAAGCTAAGGAGCCATGGCATAAGCCACATCCTGGTAAGGATAATAATGTTGCGGGGTGTTTGGCGGGAAGTAACCTCGGGGTTGACGGGGGTTTCTCAGGCTTGAAGCCACCATCACCACTTTTTCTTTCTTCTTTCTGTTTGCTACACCTCCTGACCCGCTCTGGATTGCTTGGGACGTAGCTCTTATAGCAGACTGGCTCAATATGTGGCCTGTCTTCAGACCATTTTCGACTATCTTCCCAATGTTGATAGCTTCAGCAAACGGCTTTCCCATTGCATACATCATATTCTGGAAGTAGTCAGCCTCTTGGGCTTATAGAAAAACACTGACCATCTCGGTCTCATCCATCGGGGGCTTCACCCTGGCCGCTTGTTCGCGCCACTTAACAGCATATTCTTGGAAACTCTCCAAAGACTTCTTTTTGAAATTAGACAGGGAATTTCTATCTGGAGCTATGTCTATGTTGTACTAGAATTGCCTGACAAAATCTCGAGCCAAATCATCCCATATGTGCCCGCGAGACATGTCTTGATCCATGTACCACTCGGATGCAATGCCCACTAGACTCTCTCCGAATGAAGCCATTAGGAGCTCTTCTTTTCTGCATACCCCTCTCAATTGATTGCAATACCTCTTGAGGTAGGCTATGGGGTCCCCGTGCCCATCATACTTTTCGAACTTGGGGGTCTTGAAACCGATGGGCAAATGAACATGCGGGAACATACATAAGTCAGTGTAGGATACGCTCTTCTGGCCACTTAAACCTTGTATATTTTGAGGCTCTGTTCCATGCTTCTCATTTTCCGAGTGATTTCCTCTTATTTGGGATTCTTTGTAGCTCTCTCTTGCACCGCGGTAAACTCATACCGGGGTTGTTAAGGGTAAGAATTGGTGGTGAAATGGGCAGTATCTGGTGGAAAAGATGATACTTGGAAGGTAAAGGATGATGGATCAAAGTTTGGCCTGGGCAAGGTTGGTTGTGCCGTAGCCAAAGTTGGCGGTGTAGTAAATATGTTAGAAGCCACTCCCAAAATCAATGCCTAGGGGCAAACCTCAGAAGGCGTTCCGGTGAAATGGGTTGAGATGGTGGGATATCCGAATGGGGTGTTCGGGTAACTTATTGGGACGTTGGAAGTTCCACTTGCTCTGGGAAGTAGCTCGAGAAAACTAGGTATCGCACTTGGCAGCTTTCTACCGTTGGACCAGGCGTCCCACATTTCCAATATGCGGAGGCACAGTGCCCTATTCTCTTCAGCAGCCACTGACTCTGATGTTGGGATAGCTGATAACGGGCTATCATCTGGGATAGAAATTGTTGGTAGATGACTATCTGATGACATTTCAACACTTCCCTTGGATCTTGTAAAGTAAGGGCGTGAATCCAGGTTACCACAATCCAACCACCTTAAAACAGAAACCTAAACTCATCAGTAGACACAACAAAACGGTTATTTCGAGGAAATTAACACATAGGTATTCGCACATTAGGGGGTGTGATGCACTTATACAGTTAAATGTGTTTCTACATATTTTGCAACGATTGTGTGTGTCATCCTGGTTTTTGTTTATCTCCCCGATCTTTTATCTTGCTCTCTTTTGCGCTCTCTTATTTTTCTCTTATTCTCATTCTCTTTTTCTTGCTTTCTCTCTTTTCTTCTTTGCTTTTTCCTTTTGGTTTTCTCTTTTCATCATTTTCTCTTTTATTTGAGTTATTTAAAAACCATAACCAGATCTGATGGGGATTGCCTACGTATCATGGCGCCGCGTGAATCAGATCATCACGTAGTTCAAGGATAACTGTGAAATAAACAATTTTTGGGTTTTTCAAATTTTCATTAAAACAAAACTTCTAATTTTTCTCTATTACAAAGACTCGATCCTACATACTTGAGAATTGAACAACTACAATAGACTCAAAACATACTCTAGGAATAAAAATACATACTCGAAAAGAGAAAACAATCAGGAGTACATAAGTGCCTCCAATCCTACCCTAGGGACACCAACTGGTCTTGCCACGGGCCTACGCGCCATGTCATCCTGGAGGCGATAGAGATCATCCATTATCTGACAAACAAAGATCATTATTGTGGTGAAGAACATGGACTTGGTCATGTCCTCGCACTCATTGCACTTCATCACAATGTAGTCGGCGATTCTTCTAACCCTTTCCCTGATGATGCTCTTTTCTTGCAACAACCACCCAATCTGCTGAGATCTAGCCTCCAAAACCTGGGTGGCCGTATGATTCTGCTCTTGCAAATGTTGTAGGTCTCCCTCTAGTTGTGCCATCAAAGTGTAGCAATGTTCTCTCTCGGCTTTGAAGCTCTTGGCTTGTTTAGTCATTTCACCCTCAAGGCTATTAAGCTCTTTTTTCCAACCCATGACCCCTTTGTCATATCTTTCCTTCAACTGTCGAACGAGGGTTGCCCGTTCTTCTGCATTTCTAGCCAACTTTGTTCGGGTTTTCGCTAGCTCAGCCTCAGTCTTTTGCAAATCATCCTCATAGTCAGGTACTTTCTGTGTAACATTGTAGATGAGCTTTTCATCTTTTCTACTTCTGGTCGGGTTCTCAGCTGCTATTCTCATCTTTGGAACTTGGGCCTGGAGAGCTTCATTTTCTTGGGCCAACCTTCTTCTTTCACCTTTAGCTTTTTGTGCCTGTATATCATTATTGAATACGATGTTCCTCAATTCTTCTTGCAAAGCGTGGATGGTGGCTTGATATTTTTTCTCCTTCTCTCCCCAGGCCAACCTTTCCCGAACTTTATCATCAAAAGCTTGACCATGAGGTCTTTTTGTGGGCCTTTCAGGCTCAGGCTCGGGTTCTGGATCATCATTCGCACCAAACCCTCTCTCAAACCACGCAGCATAATTTGGATCCACTTCTCTTCTCGCAAGATCTGGTACCTAGGTGTCACTTTTTAGATATCGGCAATCATTCCAATCCCGTTGGACTAAAGCCTCAGGTAGTGTTGCTTCTAGGTGCAGATCAATGACTTGGGTACTCAAATCTACATCCTCGGGTACCACTTGATACCTTCATAGTTTCCTTAGAACTCTTTGCGGTGCATACGGCTGGATACTCCTCAGGCTTATCATCATCAAGTAGCCTTTTGAAGCTGTCATATATATAATTTCCATTACCGGAAGCCATCCTACGGTCCATTCAATTTGACTTGCTTTCAAAGTTCTTAAATGGGAGACCCAGGCCTCAAACCCTTCTGGAGATTTGTAGTCTTCCACCCTTTCCTCATAATTCTTGATGAAGTTGTTCCCGTCTGAACCATAACTCATGAACTTGGGGTGACGGCGGAGATGTTTGATCAACCACATTTGAAGAAGAATGTTGCAACCCTCAAAGAAATGAGCCCCGGATTTACACAAGGTTAATGCTCGATAAATGTCTGCTAGCACTAACGGAACAAGTGTGTGATCTTTCTTGGTAGTGAGGATTTGTGCAATTCTGGCCATGCGAGTATCTATTGCCCCTTTTGCATTCAGAAAGACCATGATTCCCGAAAACGCCACGGTAAAAGCGAACTGACGATGAATCTGCTAGGTCCTTTTATCTTTTTTGTTGTTTAATCCCTTTTCATGCGTTTCAAACCTAGTTGAGTGCCCAAACCTGAAGTACAAGAAGTAGAAAGAACAACATCCGTTGTTTACATGGGCCTTCTTCATTTGCTTACTTATATTCAAAAGATCAAAGAACTTGTGCACAGAGGGAGCCCTTGGGAATATAAGTTGTTGTTTTCTCAAGTCATGGCCAAAGTCAATGTATCCAGCCATTTCCTCCAGAGTAGGGGTGAGCTCGAAATCTGAGAAACGGAACACGTTATGGACAGGATCCCAAAAGGTTACCAAGGCTTTGATTAGATCCTCCCGGGATTCGATGCTCATGATGTCTATAAGGGAACCCAACTGCTTTTTTACCCAATCCTATCCATCTTTATCTAAATCATTCCACCACGTGCGAAGCTGCAGCTGGGTCTGTCCTATAACCAATTGTGACGGGTTCTGGATAGTATTTATTTGTGACGGGTTTGGGACAGTATTCATTTGTACCTGTGGAGGGTTAAGGTTAGGGTTGACTATTGTAGACTCTTTTTGCATAACAAGTTTTCAATTTCAAAAAGAAAATTAACAGACAATGACCCCCCCTTATGCTACTTTAGTAAAAATGGTCATTTTTGTAAACGAGGCTCCTTCACAATTTCAAACAAATTTTGAGTCCGGGGGAAAGTATTTTATGAAAAAAGACACCTTACTGATAGACTTGTCCATTCTTCACGAAAAATAGCCTTTCGACAATTGAAAGATAATCTAAGGCTATCCCGACAAGAATGACTTAAAATACAATCGAAGCTGGGCCGGCTTATTCTTTTGACCTAAGCCCTAAACTACATTTTACTTGACTATTTTTTTGTAAAAAAATGAGGCTGAACCTTATGTGGGTTGCCTACATATCCCACATTCGGTAAGAATCAGACTTGCATAGTTCGATCAATTTTGACATAATTGAAAAGGAAAAACATGATATTTGACTCACTTCACTTTCTTCTTTTTTTTGAAATACATTTTCTTTTCCTTTTCTCCCTTTTTTCAAAAATTTTGGCGGAGTTTCGAGACATTTTCAAATACCGGAATTTTCAAAATCGGGTGAATTCTCTATCCTACCTCACTCTTGATTTTTCTCTTTATTTCCTTTTCCTAACCGGTCAACATGCAACCCGAAACAAATAAATATTCACATAGCACGTAGGATGCATCAGGATGGTCTTTATTTTGGGTACACCTGTCCTAGACGGACCCAACCCATCTAGGACAGGTGAATTCTCTATCCTACCTCACTTTTGATTTTTCTCTTTATTTCCTTTTCCTAATCGGCTAACATGCAAGCCGACACAAATAAATATTCACATAGCACGTAGGATGCATTAGGATGGTCTTTATTTGGGGTACACCTGTCCAAGAGACCCAACCCCTATGTTGAGTCCCCAAAGTCAAATGCACGTGATGCAAATAAACGTTCCTACTAGGGATCCAGCATGAGGTTATGTTATTCTATGTTTAAACCTAGGGTTGTGTTCTAAACCTGGCTTACCCGAGCGGACAAACTCGAGTCGAGGAGGGGTCAACATACCGGGAGCACGAAAGTCTGCCCGGCCTTGTTGCTTGCCCAGCCCCGTTCTATTTGTATAACGCTAATAGAAAAGTAGGCCACACGAACATGAGCACCATTTTTTAGAAAACTCATAAGGGAGGCATAAGAAGACATTTAAATACAGTTCAAGTAATATCAAAGCGGTAAATGGCAATTAGCACATTAATTCAACAAAATCAGTAATATCGATAACAAAGACAAATAAGAAATCACATTAATAAGCTCGAATTCTTGAACCCTGAACCAGAGATTCTGGGCTCCTATCCCCAGTAGAGTCACCAGAGCTGTCACACGTCCTTTTTACACCCCGAGAGGTATATGGCAGTTTTTTCAATTAAAGTGACATTATTCGATATGGGATTATGTAATTTATCAGAGTTTCCACTTGGGATAATTTATGGTGTCCCAAGTCACCGGTTTATTTTTAAATCCCAAACTGAGGAAATTTCAACTTCATTTTGAAAGTCTGCGAACCAGAAATTCTAAGTAAGAAATTCTGTTAACTAGGGAGAAGGTGTTAGGAATTCTCGGGTTCCGTGGTTCTAGCACGGTCGCTAAGCAATTTATACTTGGCTTAAATTTTCTAATTACTTATTTTTAGAACCTATGTGCATTTACCTTTCTACCGCTTTTAATCACTTGATTTATTCGTAATTAAAGAATTGAGTTACGCGTACGTATACTCTTTTCTTGGGCGCGTCAAAAATCATGTCACGCGAACGTGTCCACAATTAATAATGTTTTGTTTATTTTATTAAGAAAATTTTGGTTGAAGTTGCGTGAACGCATCCCTCGAGTTACTTTTTAGAATTAAATTCACAATTATGTTACGCGAACGTATACATAATCACAGTAATAATCTAAGTCGAGCCTAAAGCAAACTATGAGTGTTTAAGATTATTTTAGTATCCAAGTTGTAATACCAACATGAGGGCCATAGATGATTTAATGAAAGATGGCACACATCAATTTTTAGAAGGCTTGTTTAGTTAAAGTAATAGAAGGATGTTCTTACTTATACCTATTTTTGGACTTGATAAAAAGCTAATAATTGTAAACAATTTTGGAGTGTATGTGTTGGATCCTTAATCATTTTAGGGGGGAAGCGGGCCAATTGACAGGCCCAAGTTTCTACTTTAAAAAAAAAAGAAACTCGAGAATAAAAGGGCTGATAGGAACTGGGTTCGAACTAAGCCCAAATCGAAGCCAAAAATAGACCCTAGACCCCATCAGTTCTGGTCTCTCCCACATTGTATCATTTAGGCTGATATCAGGCCCAAAATGACAGCCTTGGATATATATTAAATCCCTTTTGACACATTTACTACTTATATTGCTACAACGACAACATGTGCTACTAAATTCTTAAAATAATTAACATGCTGAAATCAGTGCGTGAAAACATTTACATTAGCTAAATAAAATAACATCATGACATGTAAGTATAAAATGTGAAGTGCATATGGGCCAGAATGAGGCCCAAAGCATCTCTAACTCCTGCTATCAGTTGGCCTGCCTATGTGATACAGGGGAACTTTTAAACGGGCTCAACTTTGAGCCCAAACATATGCAGCATCACAAACATGTACCCAAACTGCTTTAACAAACCAGTAAAGATCCAGAGAAAAATTGATTTTGTCTACCAATATATTTGATTATCAGCAATTAACACTAACCATAAAAAAAATTACAAATCAACTTATTTATGAACGAGTCCACGTTTAAATTCCCAACTTCCGTAACCAACTGAAATTTGTATCTTTTACAGAACATGCACAAACCATTCTAACACCTATCAATCATACTAGCAAGGCACTATAACAGCTCATCTTGTTACATAAACTAACTATATTTAAGCTAAAACTAATACAAGTTTGCATAACTGATGAAGAATTCCTGCCTCTTTTGGACATGGCTTGTCCATTAGAGTTTGGTCTTCTCTTTATTGAAAGAAAAAGTATAAGTACCACTTTCCAGCTTCTGAACCTGCTGATTTAACCAATTAGTGGACAAATCTGCAGGCTGCAGCTCATGGCCAAACAGTCAAAGAAAGAGACACAGTGGTTTTAAGTGAAGAAAAAAGCCATCAGATGAAAGAAGGAAGAAAAAATATAACTCAAACAACTCATAATCAGCATTAATAACCTAAATGCTTGGCTATAAGGCAAAGCTATTTTTTACAAGATAAAGCCACAAACAACACGCATGTATTGGCTAAGTTATATGCTGAATCATTTTTCAAACTTTAAACACACATAACTAAAACCAATCAAATGCATATCAAGGTAAACTAGCTACTATTATGAAAAGCTTTCACATGCAATTTACAAATCCAATTTTTACATTATTTCAGCAAATCATTACATATATATATATATATATATATATATATATATATATATATATATAGAGAGAGAGAGAGAGAGAGAGAGAGAGAGAGAGAGATAAGACTAAATACCTATAAGTAGCAAATAGACCAGCAACTAATAGGTGAAAGAAAAGAAGGAAGTTGACTGAAGCTTGCAAGAACAGAAACCAACACAGCAACAGCCCAAAAATAAATCAGAATTTTGAACCAAATCCAGATAGCTTTGAAACCAGAAAATCCAGCTAAAGGAACCAAGAAAATCCTTCACTTCAAACCATATTTCTCAGCATGTGAAAACCAAGAATAAGAAGTTTTGAATGTTTTCTAAAATTTCTGAAATCTGATCTTTTTTCAGAAAAAGAAAAGAACACTTTTGTGCAGTAAAATGATGTTGAATCTCTGTGTGTGTGAGTGAGGGAATATTTCCATTTTATAGAGTATACAAAAAAGGATCAAAAAGGAAATATTCTGACCTAATTTTTCTGAAAATCAGAATAATACAACATCTTTTACATTTGTCTGTCCTTTTCCTTATCCAATACCAACATTTTAGGCTAGGGATAGGGACAGCTGTGAAAAGTCTAGAACATTCTGATATTTAGCCTTTGTATAAGTCCAATTTCACCATTTTAATTACTGACTATTTCAACTTTGTCCTATGTTCTAATTGCAAATCAATTACAACCATTTTAGGACCTTCAGCTAAGTGATTAGGTTGCCTAGTGGTATTGCATTTCATTTTCTGAAATTAAACTAAGGTTTAAACTGCTACTCAGAGGTTCAAACCTAAAGTTAAAATTAGTTAATCCTAATCAATCAAAACATGTAAGCATGTAAACTCATATTCAAACAGCTAATCAAAATTAAACTATTTTAACTAAGACTAGGCTGAATTAGGCTAAAACTAAATCAATTCGGAATTAACTGAAATAGGTAATTAATTACCATTAATTCTATACTAATTAAACTAAGGTATACTGAAAACAAACTTGCAAGAAGAAACAAACGTGAAAGAGAAAAGAAACAATACAAAAAAAAGGTTATCAGAAACTAAACATGCAAATTAAATCTCTAATGATGAAATCTAAACATGGCAATAATGAAACTAACAAACAGCAAAGATAAAATAACCTAAATCATACGGCTAAGCAAAGGCAATTAACAGAAAAGGGAGAAACGACCAAAACCAAAAGGAAATTACAAAAGAAAATGGTACAAGAAATTACCTAATGCTTATTCTTCCAATAAAACTGGACTGACTTCGGATTCTGACCCAAATTCTTCGGGGTAAAATGAACTTTAGACAACCATCAATCCACTACTATTATCAAGAGCAATGGATTCATGAAAGTCTTGGATTCAAAAGCCCCAAAAATTGCCGGAAATTTGGAAGTGAAAGGAAGTTAGGGTTCTTGAGAACTCAGATCGAAGGGGATTAATGGTGGTTTAGGGTTTAGAGGGGTGCCAGGATTATAGGGTGTGAATTTGGTGGCATTTGGGTGACTTAGGGTTTTGAGGCATCGATCTTAGATTTAAGATTCGAGCCGTTTGGTGATGATTCGAGAGAATTGGTTTGGAGATTCAGAAAGAGGAGATGACGAGGGTTCTGGGGTGTTGATTTGGGGGTGTTTGGAACACCGGAACCGCCATGAGGCAATTTCCGGTGGGTGGTTGATGGCGGAGGCGGCAGAGGAAATTAGGCGGCTAGGGTTTCCTTAGGTTTGGTTGAAGGAGATGAAATGAAGGGTTTTGAATGAGGGGTTCTAATTCGGACAGTCACATATTTAGTAGGAGGTGAGTTAGGAGCCGTTGGATCATAAAGATCCAACGGTCGTGATTGGGGGAACAAAACGGGGTCGTTTTGGACTATAGGGAGACGGATCGGGTAAGGGGTTTTAGGCCTGGGTTTAGGAGGTGATTGAGACGGGTTTTGGCTTAAAATTAGCCCAAATTCACAATTAAGCCCTTTTGTCAATTAACCCCTTATTTCCTTTTCTTTTCTTTTTTCCTCTTTTTTTTAATTAAAATTGTAAAATTAAGCCAAATATATAATTACAAAAATTATAAAATTACTATGATCCTAAATTAGAAAAGAAAAATCACTAATCTAAAAATTAAAAGGTAAAATGCACAATGAGCTATTTTTTGTAATTTTCATTTTTAATAAAATAAATAATTAACTAATTAATACTAATAATGTAAAAACAAACCCTAAATGCAATGTATGGTATTTTTTACATTTTTCATGATTTTTTAATGAAAATTAAACGCGCACAAAAATGCAAACAATTACAAAAATTCTATAAAATGGCAAATAATTGGAAAAAATCTATTTTCTTGGATTTTATATGAGTAATTCATATAGGGAAAAAATCACATGCTCACAAGCTGAATTGGAGAAAGTAAAAATTGATCTTGAGAAATCTCTGAAGTGGACCTGGTCCTCAGATGTTGTCACTGCCATGTATTTGAATAATAGTGGAAACAGGCAGGGAATCGGGTTCCAAAGGGAGAAAACTCCTTACAACCCTTACAGTAAGTACGTCACTATTCCTGATAACTGGTTGTATACCCACTGTGGGAACAATGAGCACTTCAAAGAAAATTGTCAGGCCAGGGTTCAATCTGCTCAGAAAAACAAAGTGTTTACTGATGAAGTGACTACTAACAAGGGACCAGGTACTAGTCGCAAGAAACAAATATTGCTTGCATGGATTAGAAAAGCCATTATCCATCCCTTTTATAATAACAAGGGACCCAAACTAGTTTGGCTCCTAAATCTAACCCATAATTTGCATGTGCAGGGAACGGTGAGAGGAAGTGGACTGCAATGAACCAAGGACAGTAGATGCTCAAAGCACGTGACTGGAAGCACCATAGATTTCTTCTTACTGAAAGCCCTGCAGGAAAGGAATGTATCCATTAAAAAAGGAAAGGGTACATTCTCAGTGCTGGAAAAGTTGAAAAATCTCTCTGTCACTCAATTGAGAACGTGTACTATGTGGATGGCCTGAAGTACAACCTCCTAAGTGTCTCTCAAATCTACATTAAAGGTAACAAAGTAGAGTTTTTATCAAAAGAGTGCACAGTTACCAATCTGGTGACTGGCAAAGTGGTCTTAGTGGCCAAAAAAACAAGAACATCTACGTTGCTGACTTTGAATCTTTACAAGCTGGTGATATGAGATGCTTGAGAAGGACCTGGTTCGTGGTCTGTCAAATACAAGATTCACCTGGACAATGGTTCTTAGAACAAAAGATGAAACTTTCGAAATGTTTAGGGCCTTTGTTAAGAAGATCCAAGTGAAGATAAATTGAAGGTAGTATGCATCAGATCTGACCATGGACAGAATGTGACAACGCCAAATTTGATGAGCTTGTAACAAAAATGGAATCACACACAACTTCTCAGCACCAAGGACTTCACAGCAAAATGGTATTTCTGAAAGAAAGAATAGAACTGGAAGACATGGCATGGACAATGCTCATCGACAATAGAATCGCCAAAAGTTTCTGGGCAAAAGCAGTAAATACTACTTTCCACTTGGTGAACAGGTGTATGATCAGGTACCTCCTTAATCAAAATCCACTATGAGCTACCAAATGGAAGAAAACCAAAGACAACTCATCTGAGAACCTTCTTGACTGAAAATGCCATGTTCTCGACAACGGGAAGGACTAGCTTGTGAAGTTTAATTCAAAGGCGATGAAGGAATCCTTCTAGGATACTCTCCACAAAGCAAATGCCACAAAGTCTATAATAAAGGGCAAACTAAGTGGAAGGAAGTGCTCATGGGGTATTCAACAAGACACCTTCCTCTAACCAAGGAAGAAACAGTGATGATCAATATAATGAACCATTTATGGTCCCTGGGAAATATCTGAGCTTTCAAATAGGGAGGTTGATATGATGAGTAAAATGAAGGAGACAGGTGAAAGACAATGCAACATCATCCTCCACTTTTCACAAGGAACCTGGTACTTCACTTACTACCACTGAAGCTGAAGAAAGAGTGGAGATGCAGTTCATGGCGCTCCACAAGTAACAGAACTAAGAGTGTAGGGAAATCAAATTAACCTCCCAAGTTCCCCTACCAATCAAGCCTCAGTCCCAAAATGGAAACACAAAAGCTCTCATCTATCTAATAACCTAATCACTCCCTTTCTCTAGAGTTAGACAAGTATTAAAAATTCAAAAAAAAAATTAGTCCTTTCTGTATCTCCACTCCAGAATAGAATCCAAAGTCAAGTCCTTAGCAATCCTACTTGAGGGCCGCCAAAAGAAGTTTGAGATATCTTAAAAGAACTCAGGACATGGTCCTGTATTACCTCTCAGGTGACAATTTTTAATCATATTGGGTATGATGATGTTAACTGTGCACGTTTTCTTGTGGACAGGAAAAGCACTTCTGAAATGGTTCACTTGTCATGTTCATGTCTCATTCTTTGAGGCACAAGGAAGCAAAACTCAATGGCCTTGTAAACAATTGAGGAAGAATGTGTAGCAGGAGCATCCTACTGTGCTCAAACCCTATGAATTGAGAAGCAACTGGAAGATCCTGGGGTATCTTCTGATGGTATATCTTCTCTATCCAGGTCAAGACAAGAGGACCAAGCACATTGAGGGGTAGCATTATCTTCTGAGGGTCAATATGGAGAAAGGGTTGATCTGTGGAAAATCCTGCAGCGCAGAAGACCAAATTCCAGATACCTTCACCAAAGCTTTGAGTAGGGAACATTTTGGAAGAAACAAGGTGAAGCTGGGATATTAAGATCTAATGGAGAACCTGATTCCCCATCAGTTGGCTATGAAAAACATCTTCGGGTAAAATTAGCCAAAGTATTTTCTGGCCAAGCCTAACTCACATCAATGTCGTTGCAGGTAAAACACGCTTGACGATCATAGAAGCTAAAGGTACAGTTATGAACTGCGAAAGAAGAGCTGCTAAAACCCTTTTCAAAAAATTGTTCGGGCATCAGGTTCCTGCACCACAGGTTAGTAGTAATGTGTTTTTTCTACATGCCTTCTCAAAATTGTTTAACAAAATCAAATCAACTACCACATCATCCGACTTTTTAAAGTCTGCATGTCATGTCTTGTCTTTCAAATCCCTTCATCCTCTCTACACGATAAAGTTTTCCCACAAACCTACCGTCGTTTTCAGAACTATTCAGAACCCGTTTCTCTCTCTTCTCATCATTAGTCCTTCTTCCAATAAAACTTTCTTTCTCCCTCACATCAAGTCATGAACCTTCATCTCTTCTATATAGTTGTGATCCTCTATTCATCTCTCTCTCTCTCTCACTCTACTCATATTCCAAATACTCCTATAATAGCAATCGAACGATCGCCTCCTTCTCCCACCATTAACACCACTCCCACTTCCCTATCATCCTTGAAATCATCCCCAGAGATTCACTATTTCACTTCTTCCAACACTATTGTACCCACATCTGGTTCCTCCTCTTTTCCTATAGTCTTTCCTTTTCCAACAAACCATATTTTTCTCCCATATATTGAGAACTCTATGTCTTGTCACTCATCTGATTTCATCAAAAAACACTCAGGGGTTTCACCTCTCAAGTGTCAGAGGTCCCTGAGGATGATCTTGATCAGTATCTGAACTCCTCCATTTTGGACTTAGTAACTCTCACGAAGTCACCAGAAAAGGAAGCAGCACACAACATCATGGCTATCGCTGCTGAGAGTCTGATGAATGAAGGAGCATATCTCTCGTCTGAGTATCAGGGGGAAAAACTCCATTCCTAGGCGATGTAAGAACCATAGTACTCCTTGAGTCTTTGGCTCATGAGACGTTCCTAGAAAAACCTACTGAAGAACCTGATCCTCTTCCAGGCAAACCCACTTTTTCACCTTCTGATCATCCTAAGCTCTTAGAATCCTCCTCTAAGTCACCCACTATCAGGTCACAGTAGAAAGAGGGTTTTGAGTCTACATTGCATAAAAGTAGGAGGAGTGTCAAGACAAGGAAAAAAAGGTTGATGAATCAAGGGGAATTTGTCACTGACAAGAGTGTTCCAGTAAGTGGGATTGACAAAAATGCTCCAAAGGAACCTGGTTCCGTAGTGCAACAATATTTGAAAGCTCAAAAATCTGTGGATAAAGCTTCCGATGAAACTATTGAGAAACAAAATGGTACATCCGTGAAAGGCAGCAGCAAGTCTAAGAAGAGTCCAGTTGAGCAAGCTATGTCTGAATATGATGTTGTGGGGCTAGTAAGCTAGAAAGGAAAGTCTGTTGAAGGATCTAGCAAACGAAAACGGGAAACTGTTAGAGAACCTAGTGATTTGAGGGCCATGCCCAGTGATAGTGGTCTTTGGCAACTGAGATTAAGAACTCAGAAAGTCTTGTGGGGTCGTACATTTGACCCAACAATTTCAGAGATGGCCGATATGAGACAAATTATGGAGATAGTAGAATTTCAGCAATGGGAGCACTTGTTTGAAGGGAGCATGCCTCTGGTGTACGAAGATGCGGTACAAACTTTCTACGCATCTCTCTTCACCGTTGAGGGGGATCACATTTGTGCGCTAGTAAATGGAGTAGATATTGTACTCGACGCTTCAGCATTGGGAAAGGTTCTCAGAATTCCATGTGAAGGAATGTCCTCAGTTAAGGGTGTCTGTGGTGTCAACTTTAGGAGAGCCATCATGAAAGAGCAAGCTATTCAGAATAGGGAATAGGTGCATAAAAAGGTATTACTTCCTGAGTATCAGCTTCTTTTTGAACTAGTCAATAAGGTGCTCTTACCTCATCCTGAGAGGCGGTCTATTGCTATAAAATCGGATATGGTCTTAATAGAAGCACTTGATGAGTTTGTCCCAATCAATCTGCCAGCAATCATGATAGATCATATGCAAAATGTGGCAAACTTTAAAGGTGAGAATCATAGGCTACCACATGGTTTTCTCCTCACTCAGGTGTTCAAATTCTATAAGGTCCCCTTGGGGAATCCCAGAGTGGGCACAAGCAAGCAAACCTTCTCTAAAACCACTTTAGAAGAATGTGAATGTGTAGAATGAGTTGGTGGAAGCATCTCGACCATTTATCAGCTGATCAACGCTCAAAATGTAGCTTCTGAAGAGATCAGAAGGTTGAGGGCTCAAAATGCCATACTGAAAACTCAGCTCAGTCAAGCAGTTAAAGGACCTAATTCTGTTAATGAAGAAGTTTCCCGACTGACAAAGGAAAATGATAAACTTCGGGCACAATTGCTTGAAGAACAACTATATACAAATGCTCGACTAGACCTAGTTCTCAAAATCATTGTTGCCTCTCCTTCCAAGCCTCCTTCTTCTAATGTCCTCTAGGATCCTCTTAGTGGCCAGCTATCTTTGCTCTAATATTTTGTGGCTGTTGTTTTATTTTTGTTTGCCTTTTACTGATGGCATGCTGGAATTCACCATTACTGCTCCTGTCTTGCTCAGTCCATTGTTAATATTAATGAAACATCTCCTCTTTTTGCATGTACAATGTTATGTTCCTCTGGCTTCTCTTTTCTGTCATATTGTGTGCACATTTGTGGCATGAGTTAGCCGTATTAGACTTCTTTATGCTAATTACCTGCTTGTATTCTTTTTAATGATGCCAAAAGGGGGAAACAGTCATAAGGGAAAGGGATCTGAGATTAAGGGGGTCATAAGGGAAAGGGATCTGAGATTAAGGGAGAATCAAAAGGAAAAAGAGAATAAGGGGAAATCAAAAGCAAACGGTCAGGGGGAACTTGTGTAGAACTTGTGTAATTTTTGGTATCTTATCTGGTTATTTCTGCTCTAAACAAATACTATCAATGCCTAAGTTTGTCATCATCAAAAAGGGTGAAATTGATGGGTTTTCAATGTCTTTGTCTTATGCTTCTTATGTTTTGATGATCTAACAAACTTATTGTGAAGAACCAAATAGAGAACCTAACCCACATGGTATATATTTCAAATGAATAATGTCTAGTCTGATCTCTAGTAAATGAATGAACAACCACAGGGAGGAACACAGTAGGGACCTAGTGACCTGGTCCCTTAAGGTTCTCCGACAGAAGTACAAGTCAGTGATTGTCCGCAACCATTATAAAGAGGAACAAAATAGGGACCTGGTCCCTTAGGATTCTTCGATAGAATTACGCGTTAGTGACTGTCCACAACCATTATAAGAGGAACACAACATGGACCTGGTCCCTTAGGATTCTCTGACAAAAAGTACAAGTCAATTGTACAACTAGAACGTAACAGCAGAAAGTGACCATCTCGCAACTGTTATAAAAGAGGAACACAACTGGGACCTGGTCCCTTAGTGTTCTCTAATAGAAGTACAAGTCAACTATACAGCTGGAACACAACTGCACAAAAGTGACTGTACAACAGACAGTGCAGCAGTCACTTCTCATTGGGAAGAAGCATGTACCAAGAATTGACATCACTATCCATTGTGATGTCTTTTGTGATATAACAACCTGGTGCAAGGCACAACACTTCACTTGTGCATTTAGTGATATTTTCTCAAGTATAACAGTGTTCATCCGGCATTGAAGTCACTGGTGTATCAAGAACAAGAAGACAACTCCACTAAGGATCAGTTTCATAATGAGTTTATGTATATGCGTAGTTGAGTTGTAATCTTGTTATTTGCTCTTCATTGTATCTCCTATTTTTCTTTCTTAGAAGCTTTGTCTTAGGAAAACCAAAATCCGTAAACTTCCGAGGTTATGTTGTGACTAGGATTAGTCATCAGATTAAAGTATTTGTAACTAGAAGAGTCACAAAGTGGCTTGTGGTGAGAGCATCACAAGTTAGTTGAAGTCTTTGTAATAGGGTTATTACAAAGTGGCTTATAATAGTGAGATTGCAAGTTAGTGAAATTAAAAGCCTACAAGTGTAGGTCGTGGTTTTTTGATCCCCTTGTGTGGGATTTTTCCACGTAAAAATCCCCTGTCTTTTTTACTTACAGTTTTATTAGCATTCTCAGTTTGACCTTATAGAGGACCAGGTACTCTGCTGTTTGGTGGACTCATACAAACTAACAGATACCCCCGACCCACTCCTTGAAATGGGGGACTACATTGGGGACTCGGGCGATCGATGCATATCAAGAAAGTAAGTGATGAAATAGAAAAGTACGTTGAAAGGGTTTTTTTGCTGACTTGAGAGGAAATAAACTTACGTGTCGAGTTCCACTTCTCAGGGAACGGCAGAAAATTAAAGGGAATGAAATCTTCGATCTTGACCGGAACAAATCTCCCCAGCCAGCCTCGATCACTGTATTCGTAGATGCTCGAAAAGTGAGCCTTCTTTGCTCATCGGGCGAGCTTGATTAACCCCCCTCGGAAGATTTGAGGGCTGTAGACAAGAAGCAGATGGTTGATAGTGAATCGGGAATCCTCCGTGTTGTTGACAAAGTGATGGAAGAGAATCATGATCCTCCAAAAATACGGATGGATCTGCCCGAGACAGACCTCGTATCTCTTACAAAAATCAAGGACCACCGTGTCAATCGGGCCAAGTGTAAAAGGGGTACATATAAACGCTTAAGTACCCCTCCATGTGCATTGTGATGTCCTCATCAGTACCGGGGATGACTACTTCCTTACCTTCCCACTTGCAATCCTCCCAGACCATCGGGAGTGTGTCTTCGGTGATGGAGCAGATATACCTCCATACCTCCTCACCGCGATCTCCTTGTTGGAGGCCTTCTCGATCTTGAAGTCATTATCTGTGGAACAACCTCCGGGGATATAATCCTTAAGAGGAGGTTTCGGGGCCACTGTCGGCAGGGTCACTTCGATATCAGCACCCGGGGTAGAAGTTGAAGGGGTGGTATTTTGAGGTACAGACTTCGAGGTTTTTGCCATCTTTATCTGGGAATATGAAGGTTTGAAGGCGGATATGAAGGTTTGAAGATGGGTATGAAGATTTAAAAGTCTGACTTGAAGATTCAAAGATGAAATATGAAGATTTGAAGATTGGAGATGAAGGAAAGAAGAAGTGAAGAAGTGAAGAACAATGTATGAAGATTTGAAGGGATTATGAACAAGTAAAACGTTCGAGGGTAACTTATGAAGATTTGAAATCGGAAAGTAAAAAAGTGAAAAAAAAAAAGGGAAATGTGAGCTTTTATAGGAGGGAAATAATTAATGCGTGACATTTCACATTTGATGCCCACCGAGGATTGTCAACCAGCGGTTGACACGTGTCCGAAGTCAGAACTACGCGACTGATGGGACATTTTGCTAACTCGTCAGCCCGTTATAGCGTACGAAGGAAGGAAACGGGGTCAGTTAATCACTTCTCGTCGTTTCTATAAATCTGCTCTCCAAAAAGTGAGGGGACTATCTGTGTGCGGGTAAAATTGGAGATAAAGGTTACCACCATTTCCCGATAAAAAAATGAGAGGATAGCTCAACCCAATATGGCCTCGGGTAAAGCCGAAGGCTTCTACGGACCAGAGCCTGGGGAGGACGAATGGTGCACTCAGAACCGGACGTGGCCAAGCATTGAGCTCAAGCAAAGTGAAGAACCAAGGCTACGGGAAAGATGGTTAGACAGGACAATCGAGGGGCCGAAATATCCATCCTTAACCGGATATTACGGCACAAATCTCGCCCGATATCAACTGCATATCGGCGTTTACTAGAAGAAAAAGATTTTTACCTTACTTATACTTGTACTAGGATTGAACTTCCCCTACTATATAAAGAGGAGAACTTTTTTATTTTGAGGACTATTGTCGGCACGCATATCAAAGAATAAAGTTAATTTTTGTTCTCTAGCTATTGTTTAAAGTGTTCTTCAGCTGCTTGTTTATTGAGTTACAACCGAGTCCGTTTCGAGGGCTGGATCGGAACTGATTTCCAAACACTCATTGCAAAGCTAGGCTTAATCATCCATCGCATTTGGTTTGATCGCTTTGTTTTCCTTTAATTCAATTATTTATGGTTCTTAATTCATTCATGTTAAATTAAATCACATATCCTTTAAACTGCGTATAAATTCAATTGTTACTAGCTCGCTCTAAGGATAAACAAATTTACCACGAAGAGCTGGTCATTCTTTATGCCAACTAATGTAGGAACGAAATAATATCTTTCCTCCCTCTTGACAACTTTAACCCACTGTCAGTCATTCAAAAATAAACTCATCCTCCAAAGAATTGAAATAAGAATAAAAATAGGAAAAATACCATCAAAAGAAAAGAAACA
Source organism: Nicotiana tabacum (assembly GCF_000715075.1). NCBI lineage: Eukaryota > Viridiplantae > Streptophyta > Magnoliopsida > Solanales > Solanaceae > Nicotiana > Nicotiana tabacum. The sequence goes on from NC_134085.1 coordinate 111,797,976, forward strand.
TTAAGAGACAAAACTGTGAAGTCGTCGCAAAGACTCTTTCTTGGAAGGAAGGCTTTGATTAAAGAATTCATACAACGGATGGCAAATTCCAATATAAATAAATAACCCCAAATAAGTATTTCTAAAAGAACGCTGAAACAATTTTAAGCACAAAATTGGAGTCCTACTTCTCTGTAATCATGCCAAGAGTACCACCACAACAGCAACAGAAAAGTACAAACATGGAGGAGTTAAAGAAGGGGGCATGGTCTCCTGAAGAAGACAAAAAACTGAGAGCTTATATCATGAAATATGGCATTTGGAATTGGAGTCAAATGCCCAAATTTGCAGGTCTTAGCACTAAAAACATAATTGAATCATTTCAAATCATTTCCATTCAATATGTACTTTCTAATGATTCCTTCTCGGATTTCTACCTGCATAAAACAACTTAATTATAACTCCTTTGGGTAATTTCTTTGTGCTTAATTAGCCTCTTGAACTTTGGTCATGGTTGCAGGGCTTTCAAGAACGGGGAAAAGTTGTAGACTCCGATGGGTTAACTATCTCAGCCCTGATGTTAAAAGAGGACCCTTTAGCATGGAAGAAGTTGATATAGTCGTCAAAATGTATCAGGAACTTGGAAACAGGTGAGAATAAATTAATTTAATTTTCCTACAAAAAAAGCCGTCTACCCTAACGCATGTATTAGTGGCTGATTTTACGGCTTGAAACTGTGACCTATAGCTCATACGGAGACAACTTTACCGTTACTCCAAGGCTCCCTTTCATTTTCCCCACACAACATAGCATTATAAATCTCTCGTGTTTAATTTAATATCTTATCCTAATTAATGGAACGTAAGTAGAAGTATCTAAGAGAATTTCCTTGTTTCTATACAGATGGTCAACCATTGCTGCAAGATTGCCAGGAAGAACAGACAACGAAGTTAAAAACTTCTTCCACACACACTTAAAGAAGCATTTGGGAGTCAAAAATAATGCACTAGTGAAAAGTCCAAGGCAAGACGCAAAAGGGTGGAGAAAACCAAAGAAAATGAAAAGACAAATACGATCAAAGCTGACGAAAGACCTGTCAACACCAGTTTACTATCACCTCATGTTTCTTCACCCTGCAGCAGCATTATAACATGTGAAGAAAACCAAATGATGGATGTTGTGAATTTCTCACAAACGTACCTGAATTGTTACAACGTTAGTTCACTTCACGATCAATCAGATATTAACGTGGAAAACACAGTTATCTTGGAGAGCAACCCGGAAATAGATGAAAATATTGGTGTTGCTGACTCTGATCAACTTTGTCATCAGTTTGATCAGTACTCCCATGCATGTTCCATTTCCGATATTGGTACAAGCTTTAATTACTCTATCGATCAGTTCGATATGAATTCCTTCTGGCTTGATGTAATTAGGGGTTTAGATCATTTTATTTTCTGAAAGATGTAACAACATAGAAATATCCATGTCCAGTCCTAGTTTTTGTTTATCTCTCTTTTTACAAAGCCATAATCATGTATGTTCATTAAACATGAAAATAAAATTAAATACAAGTTATTACGTCTTATCTAAGTCAATTCATTAGGTTCGTATATAACTATCAAAGCTTTGAGTTTGAGGTGTATGGACCTCGTGCGCATCTCACTTTGCTTTTGCCTAATTTTTAATTACTACCAAAAAAAAACCGGAGAAAATGATGTTGTATAGCTTCTCTCAAAATAATAACCAAAAATATATATATTTTTGTATATATGCATTTATGTATGTTGTACACAAAAATATACAAACTTTATATATTTTTGCAACTATCAAATATAAATAATTTCGACCGCTGGCTAAAAGTGATCTTTGTCCGAATCCATAACTGTTGCACCTAATAAAAGAATAGAGGTATAGTCAGCCACGCGTTTATGGAGGAGTTAGGGATAAGAAACTAGGGCTATCGAACCATATATATCGAAGGTTAGTAAAGGTGATATATTTCTTTTTCTGTGCGACAATATGACTAAACTTGGACCAGTTGGAGAAGTAAACTACTGACAACATTAATTTCCAATTTCACAGTCAAGGAGCTTATTACTGATAAAGAACTTATTCTTATTCATGACTTCAACCCTCACAACTTTGTTCTAAAAGTAGCTAGTATTGACATTAACTTTATTCATGATTAACCTTAGCGATACTGATGATGGGAATTTATAAGGCTGAGTTGCTGTACCAATAGAAAGACTTGACACAAGGATCTCCCTTTCGGAACTTTTTTCTTTTTTCAGTATGTGAAAGTTAATCCAAAACAAGTTTGATGCAAATGATACCTCAATGCTGGGTCCATATCTAAGATGGAAGGTCGTTGGTGTATTCTCATAAAATAGTGACAAAGGTCACGTCTATACCCAAAAGTTAGATTGGAGATATACGTGATAGTGCAGGATTCAGGAATAGCACTTTGAGGGCTCACTCTCGCTGCGTTATAAACTCCAAGAATTAGACAAATCGAACCTTCTAAAAGTTACTACATCATTAATATGCTGGGAATATGCACTCGGGACTTGTTATCTTCTTTCTGCATAGATTGGACAGAGATTCCTGATTCCGGCGAGCCTTTCGTCTTGTTATCTTTATTAAAACGACAAACCTATGAACAATTCCAGCCTTTCCTCTTGTTCTATTGGACTTCTTATTAGTAACAAGTTCTTTTCATTAGCCTTCTGGGAAATGCATAGTGGCTTGAACTGGGAAGGTTAGTTACGAATCTTTCTTGTTGTAGCTTGGCAACGGAATCAGTTGGAAAGACAGCTTCCTCGGGAAAGTGGTTTGCAATTAACATTAAGTCAATTACAGGAAATGCTTAAAATACATGAATGCTTAATTTTAAAAGCCTATTCTAGTTTAAGAACAACAGATCAAATATCAGCATTCGGTGCATGTCCATTGTCCAAGCTAATTTCCTAAGAAACAGAGGCCTGTTTGCTGCAGTTTTATGTGATTTTTTAGTCAGATATAATATCCAAGTTCACAGTCCCTGATAACAGTGGTTTGCAGGGTTTGAATGTGGTTGATGATGCATAGGGTAGCACTTACTGTAATTAAAATTCACAAGAGAACTTGAGGCGTTTGTCCTGCACTCTATAAATGCCGGCTATTCGTCCTGAAACTTGCAGATTTCATGCATCTTATTGCCTATTTTGCACAAAATGCCATTGAATTTGCTTGTGAATATACACTTCTGGGGTGAAGTCGAAACTAGTTTGTATTTCTTCATCTCTTCTTCCACCATTCTCTTCAAGGTGTCCCTGATATCCCCCAATGCCCAAGTTACTGAGATGTGAGGTCGTGGATCCTGCCATCAAAATCCAAAAAAATGTAATATCTCACTGTCACAGGAAGAATCAATTACAGTGGCTAAAAGTGAAAGTGGCAGTGAAATAAACATAGCTTTATGTGGTCAGACCTTGTAAAATTCCGGAAGATTGTGAAGTTTGTAGACTTCATTAACAGCTTGGATTTGCTTTCTTATCTGAGACACACAAAGATACAAGTAAGTTTCCTCCCTTGCCTCAAAGAATTATATCACAGGTGGAGGACGAAGAACAATAAGCTTTTATCTAACTGGACATGAATGACGCCAGAGGGGAAAATAGTAGAGAGCTTAGTTTAAACTCATTGTTCCATAATTGAACTCATCGAAAGATGAACATCCAGAACAAGCAAATATCAGCTAGAAGCTCACCACCATAGAGCATTAATTGACCAAAATTAAAGCAGGAAATAACCATAGACACAACTAAGATTAGAAGTCAACAATAGAAACCACCAAAACCTCTAACAACCCACATGCAGCTTTTGGATTAAAGGAAATAAATAAAGCTTCCACAATGAGTTTTCTTTCTGTGCGTAGAGCCAGGCATGCCCTCCGCTGCTGCTACCATTAGCTTTACCGGAAACCCCTAGTTTATTTATAGTGTTTCTATAAGGTAAAGTTTTATTCAAAAGCAGTATCATGCATACACACACACAAAAGAAAAAGGACTTGTTTTACATTACAATTTCAGAGAATATAACAAGTCCAGCTGATCAGACATACTGAAAACACTCCCCTCTTTCAGCCAACAATACATATTTAGCACTCTCTTTGTTAGTCTATTATAGTTTTATGTATCCATTCACTCCAAAACTTGGCATTCCATCCCTCTGCTCCTTGTTTTGGTTAAAATCCACATAAAATAACAAAAGTTAATGTATTGTCCTCCCTTATCAAAAAGTTAATGTATTGTCCTCCCAAACTTGTTGGCCAACCTATTATTATGACTTCTATAAAGACATCAACCATTTGTCATCCTCCTTCCTAAACTAGAGGACCAACCAATTATAATTGTCTGCCAAAAAGACATCATCCATTTCTTATCTCAATCTCTACCATAAATCCATTAGTAAAAAGAAACTTTATCATCCATATATTTTCTTAATCTCTACTATAAATCCATTGTTAAAAGAAACTTTGGTTAATCACATTGCAATAGAGACGAGTATAGGCACACTTCATTTTGCTTTCCATATTGTTGATGTTGTTTTGAATAATTTTATTCGACAAAAATAATATGCATGCGCTCAACTGAATCTTCTGACTGATGGTTGACCTTTACCTCTTCATTCTTTCTGTTACTGCGGATTTCTGGTTGAATCAATATATCTTCAGTTTATCAATGTTTGTGAGACAACAAACAATATCAGTTGTGAACATTCTCATAAAATCTATTCGAACCCCCATCAGTAAAAGAGAAGCTTATGGATATCGTGGCCCTAAGAGAAAAAGATACCATATACAGAACCTTCTATGTAGTAGATAGCTGCGGCAGTGGGAAGAGGAGGGTTGGGCAATACAGATAAGCAGCAACTTCAATACAATTCCTTAGTTGTATGTCTGTATTTCTAGTTTATTATTTCTTATACTAGCCATGAGTTCAAAATTACCAGTCCTATCACAGTTGACCATAGAGGCAGCTTTCAACCACATTGATATATTTCTCTTGAATACGAAAAATAATAATACAGGTCATATAATTCAGAACACACGCATGGACTCTTTATCTACACCATTAAATACGGGATAGCAAGTTAGTTGATCCAACTCAAATTATGAAGCGTATTGTAAGTTTTTCCTCTAAGATATCCATATAACCACCTCAGTAACAAGGAAAGAAAAGGGTTAAGCTGGTCAGTTGGGAAAGAGAAGGGTTATGCTGGTCAGTTGGGTAGTTTTTTCCCATATACTAAGACTCCCTTTTTCTCAAGTTACGTTACCTTTCATTAACTCTAAATTTGAATTTTGCGCACACAAGCATGCTCCTCGATATCTATCGTATATTAAGGGGCCTAAAAGATGTACCAGCAACAAACTTCTACACAAGGAGCATACTTATGACTTCAAGCATTCTCGGGAGTTCACCTAGGAGTGGAGACAATCCAAAACTGAAACTCTGTTTTCAACAATAACTACTGAAGAAATCCATTTTCCATACCTGGGCTAAGCCTCCTGCTACAACTTCCAATGACATGAATGTGCGAGTTGAATCATCATTGACAAAGATCTCCCATTTGGTAAAATCTATCAAATACCTATGTCAATTATTAGACAATGGTTACCAAACAAACCATACCCAAAATAAAATCAGAGCATAGCATGATTAGCATCACTAATGCCACCTCACCTCCTCTGAAACTGAAGCTTCTGGCGTAGCATGGAGACCATTGAATTAATCTGATGCACACGGATTGGGACAGTTCTACCCAAACTAATGTGAAACTCTCTACCCAACACCACTTGTTCAAGCAGGGCCTCATCTTTCAACAAACCACTCAATGGTATATCGACATCAACAGCATGTAGACTGGGTACAAGTGCTGTGACCTTCTTTAGAAAACGGGCCAGCTCCGTCCTTGTTGTAGGTGGTACATAAACTAGAATGTAAAGAAAAATTAAGAAAATAAGTGCATACCAACCTACCAATAGACTAATCAATAACAATATGGCAAAAAGAGATGAATGAAAATTGCACTATTAAGTTATTCTGCTCTTTGCTCAATTCACAAAAATAAAATTAGAGGAAGCTGAAATGCTCCCTAGATTCGGAAGGTAGATGAAATTACCGGGGATATACACATGTAAAGCATAATTGCCTTCAACGTGAGGAAAGCTTCGAACGCGATTGACTTGACTGCTGGACAAGGAGTCCAAAGGAACTTCACAAGCAAAACATCAAACACTTAGTGAGCATAAATTCTCAAACACACGTCTTGTATCAGTTTTTTCCCTGCTTTTAAGTAAACTTTGATAGTAATGCAAAAGAAAAGTTACCAAGAGAGTTGGGCGGGTGAAGGAGTGAAATAGGAGGTGGAGGCAGAGGGGCCACTATTGTCTCTTCAGCAATGGATGTAGAAGCTGACGGCAGTGGAGGGGTGGGACTGGACCCAGAGTCGGAGTCGGAAGAATCGTCTGCGTATGAGGCTCTTAGCGCTTCCATATAGTACTCCTTTTGGTTTGGCCTCCGTCGATTAATCCCGCAGCCTCAACCGTCACTGATCAATCTTGTCCGGACTTCCAACCTTTGTCCCTTTAAATTTCTTTTTTAATTCATCCTATTAGTAATAAATTAATATTATTTTTTTTAAATTGTTTCCACGGTATTTATCTATATCTCTATCTATATCTATATTCTATATCTATCTATCTATCTATATTTTATTAAAAGGAGAGTAGTTTACAATGTGGTTAAGTCAAGTGGCAAGCTAAAATGAAACCACTTGGCAATTTTAAGACAACAAAAAAAAATTGGATTATAAATGAAAAATTATTTAATGAAAGTAGTAGTCCAAGATTTTCTGTAAATTGAATTTCATTTTTTAATAAATCAAAGCCAATTATTTGAACATTTAAACTAAAAATGTTCTCTTTTTGAGAATTTGTTGGACGTACACAAAGAGGGATGCAACTTTCATTGAGCAAACAAATATATTATAGCTATAAGTATCTTTACTTAAATTTGTGTACAATTCAGTTATGATAGGTATCCTATTTTGAGAAAGAATCAACTAAAATTTTATTTTGTATCTTACACATTAATTTTAAGTTAAAATAATAATTCTATATTTAGTACAAGCTTTGTATCTGACCTTATTTGCGAACAATATACATTAATATAGGCATCATATACATTAAGTATTTTTATTAAATTTTATGTATAATTTATTCTTTTTTAAACTAAAAATGTTCTCTTTTTGAGAATATATTGGACGTACAGAAAAAGGGATGCAATTTTCATTAAGCAAACAAATATATTATAGCTATAGGTATCTTTAATTAAATTTGTATATAATTCAGTTATGCTATGTATCTTTTTTTGAGAAAGAATCAATTAAAATTTCGTTTTGTATCTTACACATTAATTTTAAGTTGAAATAATAATTTTATATTTAGTACAAGATTTGTATCTAACCTTATTTGCGAACAATATACATTAATATAGGTATCATATACATTACTATAAGTATTTTTAATTAAATTTTTTGTATAATTTATTATTTTTAAACTTAAAATGTTCTCCTTTTGAGAATATGTTGGACGTACACAAAGAGGGATGCAATTTTCATTAAGCAAACAAATATATTATAGCTATAAGTATCTTTACTTAAATTTGTGTACAATTCTGTTATGGTAGGTATCTTTTTTGAGAAAGAATCAATTAAAATTTCGTTTTGTATCTTACACATTAATTTTAAGTTGAAATAATAATTCTATATTTAGTACAAGCTTTGTATCTAACCTTATTTGCGAACAATATTATCACAACCCGGAATTCCCACCCTCGGAAGTCGTGATGGCGCCTACTAATATGAGCTAGGCAAGCCAACCCTTAACTATCTACTACCTGTTTCATATTACTTCTTTTAAAACAAACATAAGGCGACAATATAAATAAAACGGAAGTTAGGAAATAGGCGGAAGTCAACATTTATTAAGCTTAGAGCTATGTCTATTACCACTTTTAAACTTCAATACCCCAAAATCTTGTGTCACAGTACCACAGACTGTCTAAGAGTCACTATATACAAAGTCTGAAGGAAATACATAGCATTGTTCCTGAGCAAGAGATAAAGGAAATAGGAAATAGAGGTAGAGGGAAAAGCCAGGGCCCGCGAACGTTTGCAGGTCTACCTTGGGTCTCCGGATGGACTGAAGGAAGCCCTTCAACTACTGCCCGAAAGCTGCTCCGGGATCTGCACACAGTGCAGAGTGTAGTATCAGCGCAACCGACCCCATGTGCTGGTAAGTGTCTGGCCTAACCCCGGCGAAGTAGTGACGAGGCTAGGACCAGACTCCAGATAACCTATGCAGTTATATAATATATGGCGGAAAAGTAAGCAGATAATAAGCAATTAAAGTTGGGGAAGGGGAACATGCCTCGGAGATAGCTAATAAAGCAAAATAGTAAGGAAGCTGACAATATAAATTCTAACACATATAAAGAAAAGTAAAGACAACTTTCACTTTCAGTTTCCATCTTGTTGCAAGCGTGCAACCCGATCTCATTTCTCATATCTTGTGGTAGGCGTACCACCCGCTTCCATTTCTAATATCTTGTGGTCGGCGTACCACCCGCTCTCATTTCATAATATCTTGTGGTAGGTGTACCACCTGCTCTTATTTAATAATATCGTGTGATAGGCGTACCACCCGCTCTCATTTCATAATATCTTGTGGTAGGCGTACCACCCGCTCCCATTTCATAATATCTTGTGGTAGGCGTACCACCCGCTCCTATTTCATAATATCTTGTGTTAGGCGTACCACCCGCTCCTATTTCATAATATCTTGTGGTAGGCGTACCACCCGCTCCCATTTTATAATATCTTGTGTTAGGCGTACCACCCGCTCCCATTTCATAATATCTTGCAATTTCAAGGAATCCCGATAAGGGAAAATAATCAATATAATAACTTCCCAGCAAGGGAACACAATAATGTAATAATTTTCCCGACAAGGGAACAACAATATTGAAATAGTCATCCTGGCAAGGGAGAATCAACTATAACCAATCTCAACTTAGCTTGTACTCAGTTCAATTATTGAAAATGCTCAATCATAGAAGATCATTAAGTAAGGCACCCAAGTATCATTTAAGAACATAACAACTTTCAATTTAAGACTCACGGTCATGCTTGACACCAACGTATAGATACTCGTCACCATGTCTATACGTCGTACTCAACAAGAAGCAAGCAGCAAATATGACTCAACTCCTAATCCCTCAAGCTAGGGTTAGACCAAACACTTACCTCGATGCCTTGAACACCACTCAAGTCTCAATTATAGCTTTACCCCTCGATTATACCACCAATCCGCTCGAATCTAGTCACAAGTTACTTAATTACATCAATAAGTGCTGAATGAATCAACCCCAATGCATGAAATGAGTTTTCCAAAGTTTTACCCAAAAAGTCAAAATCACCCCCGGGCCCACGCGGTCGAAACTTGAGGTTCGCACCAAAAACTGGCTACCCATTCCCCCACGAACCCAAATATATAATTTGTTTTGAAATCGGACCTCGAATTGAGGTCCAAACCCCCAATTTTAGAAAAACCTAGGTTCTACCCAAGACACCCAATTTCCCCCATGAAAATCTTTGATTTAAAGTTGAAATCATGTTAAAAGATGTTAAGGAGTGAAGAAAATGAGTTAGAAATCACTTACCAACATTTTGGAGAAGAAAGGTTGTTTGAAAAATCGTCTATATGTTTCTGGGGTTTTGAAAGGTGAAAATAACTGAAATTCCCGTTTATTTGTACCCCTCTCAGACCCCCTATGCGGACCGCATCAAATGGACCGCGGCCGCACAGGTCTCCCTGAAGACGTGCAGCTCAGCACCTTGTGCGGACCACACAAAGGCAACTGCGGCCGCACAGGCTCTACCGCGCTCCGCACAAAGGCGACCGCAGTCGCACGTGTTTTCTCGCGGACCGCACTAGAGGGTTCAGAGACCTGCAACATCCTGAACCTGCAAAATCTGACTTTCTAAGCCTAAGGTATCCCGAAACCTACCCGAAACTCATCCGAGCCCTCGAAACTCCAACCCAAGTATACACACAACCTCAAAAACATCCTACGGACATATTCATGTAATCAAAATACCAAAATAACATCACGAGCATCGAATTAAACCTCGAGATCAATGAAATTTCTCAAAACTCTTTTAAACATCAAATTTCTCAATTAAGGTTCGAATCGCGTTAAACGACGTCCGTTTTTAACCAAATTTCACAGGAATGACTCGAATCATATATAAGACATGTACTGGGCGCCGCAACCAAAATACGAGCCCGATACCATTGCTTTTTAATCGTTTTCATTTCAAATTTCTGAAAACAATTTCACTTAAAAATTCATTTCTCGGGCTTGGGACCTTGGAATTCGATTCTGGGCGTACGCCCAAGTCCCATATTTCCCTACGGATCCTCCGGGGCCGTCGAATCACGAATTCGGGTCCGTTTACCCAAAATATTGACCAAAGTCAAATTTATTCATTTTAACATCAAAACTTAGCAATTTTCACAGAGTTTCATATTGAAGCTTTCTAGCTATGCGCCCGGACTGTGCACGCAAATCGAGGCAACTCTAATGAGGTTTTCAAGGCCTCAGAGACACAGAAATCAACTGAAAGCAAGTGATAACTCTTTGGGTCTTCACATTCTCCACCTCTAAAACAATCGTTCGTCCTCGAACGGACAGAAGAAGGAAGTACCTGAGTCGGGGAAAAGATGAGGATAACGGCTACGCATATCGGACTCGGATTCCCAGGTCGATGCCTCAGGAGGCTGACCTCTCCACTGAACACGAACCAAAGGAAAACTCTTCGATCTCAACTGACGGGCTTGCCGGTCTAGAATAGCTACCGGCTCCTCCTCATAAGACAAGTCATTGTCCAACTGGACAGTGCTAAAATCTAACATGAGGGATGGATCGCCGTGATATTTCCGAAGCATGGACACATGAAATACTGGATGCACGGCTGATAAGCTAGGCGGGAATGCAAGTCTATAAACCACCTGTCCCACTCTATCAAGAAGCTCAAATGGACCAATGAAACTAGGGCTAAGCTTGTCCTTCTTCCCGAATCTCATCACGCCCTTCATAGGCGACACTCGGAGCAATACCCGCTCACCAACCATACAAGCCACATCTCGAACCTTGCGGTCTGCATAACTCTTTTGCCTGGACTGAGTCGTATGAAGCCTATCCTGAATGATCCTGACCTTGTCCAAGGCCTTCTGAACCAGATCCGTACCCAACAACCGAGCCTCTCCCGGCTCAAACTATCCAACTGGAGATCGATATCGCCTACCATACAAAGCCTCATAAGGAGCCATCTGGATACTCGACTGGTAGCTGTTGTTGTAGGCAAACTCTGCTAAAGGCAAAAACTGATCCCACGAGTCTCCAAAGTCCATGACACAGGCTCGAAGCATATCATCCAAAATCTGAATAGTCCGCTCGGACAGCCCGTCCGTTTGAGGATGAAATGTTGTACTTAACTCAATCTGAGTGCCCAACTCTCACTGAACTGCACTCCAGAAACGCGAGGTAAACTGCGTACCTCGGTCCGAAATGATAGATACAGGCACGCCATGAAGACGAACAATTTCTCGGATATAGATCTCAGCTAATCTCTCGGATGAATAAGAGATTTCCACAGGAATGAAATGCGCTGACTTGGTCAGCCTATCAACAATGACCCAAATTGCGTCAAACTTCTTCCGAGTCAGCGGAAGTCCAGTAATGAAGTCCATAGTGATCCGCTCCCACTTCCACTCGGGAAGCTCAATCCTCTAAAATAATCCACCAGGCCTTTGATGCTCATACTTAACCTGCTGACAATTCCAACATTGAGCCACATATGCAACAATATCCTTCTTCACTCTACGCCACCAATAATAATGCCGCAATCTTGATACATCTTCGCAGCGCCTGGATGAATAGAGTACCGGGAACTATGGGCCTCCTCTAAAATCAACTCTCGAAGCCCATCCACATTAGGCACACAAACTTGCCCCTGCAATCTCAAAACTCCATCATCACCTAAGGTAACCTGCTTGGCACCTACATGCTGCACCGTGTCTCTAAGGACACACAAATGGGGATCATCAAACTGTCGATCACGATACGCTCCGATAATGAAGATCGAGCGACCGTGCAAGCTAATACTCGACTAGGCTCAGAAATATCCAACCTCACAAACCGATTGGCCAAAGCCTGAACATCAAAGCAAGCGGCCTCTCACCAACCGGAATATAAGCAAAACTGCCCATACTGGCTAATTTTCTACTCAAAGCATTGGCCACCACATTGGCCTTTCCCGGGTGATTTAAGATAGTGATATCATAATCCTTCAACAACTCTAACCATCTCCTCTGCCTCAAATTCAACTCCTTTTGCTTGAACAAATGCTAAAGATTCTTGTGATCTGTGAACACCTCACATGCCACGCCATACAGATAATGCCTCCAAATCTTCAATGCGTGAACAATGGCTGCTAACTCTAAATCATGGACCGGATAGTTTTTCTCATGAATCTTCAACTGCCTCGAAGCATAGGCAATGACCTTGTCATCCTGCATCAACACTGCACCAAGCCCAATATGGGAAGCATCGCAATAAACTATGTAAGGCCATGAACTTGTGGGCAAAACCAACACAGGTGCGGTAGTCAGAGTCGTGTTGAGCTTCTGAAATCTTGCCTCACACTCGTCTGACCATCTGAACTGGGCACCCTTCTGGGTCAACCTAGTCATCGGGGCTGCAATAGATGAGAACCCCTCCACGAACCGACGATAGAAGCCCGCCAATACTAAGAAACTCCGAATCTCTGTAGCTGATGCTGGTCTAGGCCAGTTCTTGACTGCCTCAATCTTCTTCGGATTAACCTGAATACCCTTTGCTGATACAACGTGACCCAGGAATGCAACTGAACTCAACCAGAACTCACACTTCGAGAACTTAGCATATAACTAACTATCCTTCAGAGTCTGAAGGACGACTCTGACATGATGCTCGTGCTCCTCCTAGCTGCGGGAATATATCAAAATATCATCAATGAAGACTATTATGAACGAGTCCAAATAAGGTTTGAACACTCGGTTCATCAAATCTATAAAAGCGGTTGGGGCATTTGTCAACCCAAATGACATGACCAAGAACTCATAATGCCCGTACCGAGTGTGGAAAGCTGTCTTAGGGACATCGTATGCCCTAATCCTCAACTGATGATAGCCAGATCTCAAGACGATTTTTGAAAATACCTTGGCACCCTGAAGCTGATTGAACAAATCGTCAATCCTCGGCAGTGGATATTTATTTTTGATTGTGACCTTGTTCAACTGCTCATCGAACCATCCTTTTTCTTAACAAACAACACCGGTGTACCCCAAGGCGAAACGCTAGGTCTAATGAAACCCTTCTCAAGCAAGTCTTGCAACCGTTCCTTCAACTCTTTCAACTCTGGCGGGGCCATGCGATACGGTGAGATAGATATGGGCTGAGTGCCGGGGGCTAAATCAATACAGAAGTCAATATCCCTGTCGGGTGGCATCCCTGGCAAGTCTGAAGGGAAAACCTCAGGAAACTCACGAACCACGGGCACAGAATCAATAGAAGGAACCTCAGCACTGGAATCACGAACGTAAGCCAAATAGGCCAAACACCCCTTCTCGACCATATGCCGAGCCTTCACATAAGAGATAACGCTACGGGTAGAATGACCAGGAGTTCGTCTCTACTCTAAACGAGGCATACCTAGCAAAACCAAGGTCACAGTCTTGGCATGACAGTCCAAGATAGCATGGTAAGGTGATAACCAATCCATCCCTAAAATAACATCGAAGTCGAACATGTCTAAAAGCAACAAATCTACACGAGTCTCAAGACCCCCAATCACCACAATACAAGAATGATGGACTCGATCAACCACAATAGAATCACCCACCGGTGTAGACACATAAACAAGAACACTCAATGAATCACTAGGCATGATCAGATACGGTGCAAAATAAGATGACACATACGAGTATGTAGAACCTGGATCAAATAACACTGAAGCATCTCTATCACAAACCAGAACCGTACATGTGATCACTACATCTGAAGACTCATCCTCGGGCCTTGCTGGAAGGGCATAACATCGAGGCTGGGCCCCACCACCCTGAACTACCTCTCTGGGATGTCTTGCTGCTGGCTGGCCTCCACCTCTGGCAGCCTGAGCTCCACCTCTAGGACCTCTACCTCCACCTCTAGTACCTCTACCCCCACCTCTAGCTGGCTGGGCGATCTGTGGAACATCTGGTGCCTGAACCATAGCACGAGAACCCTGATGTGGAGAACTGCTCAAAGCTCGAGGGCAATACCTAGCAATGTACCTCGGGTCACCACAAGTAAAACAAGCTCTCGGCTGCTGGGGTTGTCGACCCTGAAAACTCTGAAGCGGTGGTGCACTGATAGGTGATGGTTGTGCACTGAAGGACTGCTGGTCAGAATACTACATCGAAGGACCACGGCTACCGGAAGCACCGTAAGAAACCTAAAGAGCTGACTGAAAGTGCCTAGGAAGATGGCCTCTACCATATGAATCTCTACCTCCAGACGAGGTACCACTGAATCTATCTGATTGACAGGGCATATTATCCGACCCTTGACCACCTCCCTACGACAGAACCATCTCAACTCTGCGGGCCACATTGGCCGCCTCCTAAAAAAGTGATCTCACTCCCGCCCTCCTTGGCCATCTGAAGACGAATCGGCTGAATAAGACCGTCAATAAACCTCTTCACCCTCTCTCTCTCGGTAGGAAGTATGACAAGAGCATGGCGAGCTAAGTCGATGAACCTAGTCTCATACTGGGTGACCGTCATGGAACCCTGATGGAGGCGCTCAAACTGCTCTGATAGGCCTCTCTCTAAGTCACGAGGAGAAACTTCTCTAGAAACAACACTGTAAACTTCTCCCAAGTCAAAGATGGCGACCCGGCTGGCCTAGCTAAGCAATAATCCCTCCACCAAGTCTTGGTGGATCTAGACAAGCGGAATGTAGCAAAATCGACCCCATTGGTCTCAACAATGCCCATGTTCTTGAGAACCTCGTGATAGCTATATAGGAAATCCTGGGGATCCTCAGAAGAAGCATCGCTGAAAGTAGTAGTGAAGAGCTTGGTGAACCTATCCAGCCTCCACAAAGCATCGGCAGACATCGCTGCTCCATCGTCGGTATAAGCTGTGACACCTGGTTGTACTGCTCCAACTGGCTGAACCGCTGGAGTCTAAATCTGGGGAGCTACCTACTTCGGAGTGTGTGTAGTAGGAGTCTAAGCCCCTCCTCCAACCTGAGAAGTGGCTGGTGCTACAGGAAGCAAACCTGCTCGGGTGACACTCTCCATGAGGCCCACCAATCGGACCAGAGCGTCCTGAAGAACTAGGGTAGCAATAAACCCCTCTGGGACTTGAGCTTGGCCCACCGGAACTGTTGGGGCCGGAACCTCCTCCTCAAAATCAACCTGAGGCTCTGCCACCGGTGCTGCTGCTCGGGGCTAAACTCTGCCCCTACCTCGGCCTCGTCCTCGGCCTCGCCCTCGCCCTTTGCCCCTAGCGGAAGCTGCTGCTGAGCGGTAGATGAGGAAGCGCGTGTTCTCGCCATCTGCAAAAGAATGAAATAGAAATTCAATCAGTATTGGGAAACAGAATCGCACGAAAGAACAAATGTGAAGTTTTCCTAACTCTGTCGCCTCTCGGGGATAAATACAGACGTCTATGTACCGATCCCTCAGACTCTACTAAGTTTGTCTGTAGACTATGAGACCCATGTAACCTAGTGCTCTAATACCAACTTGTCACGACCCAAAATTTCCACCCTCGGGAGTCGTGATGGCACCTACTAATGCGAGCTAGACAAGCCAACCCTTAACTATTTACTACCTTTTTCATATTACTTCTTTTAAAACAAACATAGGGCGACAATATAAATAAAATGGAAGTTAGGAAATGGGCGGAAGTCAACATTTATTAAGCTTAGAGATACGTCTATTACCACTTTTAAACTTTAATACCCCAAAATATGGTGTCACAGTACCATAGACTGTCTAAGAGTCACTACATACAAAGTCTGAAGAAAATACTTAGCACTGTTCCTAAGCAAGAGATAAAGGAAACAGGAAATAGAGATAGAGGGAGACGCCAAGGCCCATGAATGTTTGCAGGTCTACCTTGGGTCTCAGAATGGACTGAAGGAAGCCCTCCAACTACTGTCCGAAAGCTGCTCCGAGATCTGCACATAGTGTAGAGTGTAGTATCAGTACAATCAACCCCATGTGCTGGTAAGTTCCTGGCCTAACCCCGGCGAAGTAGTGACGAGGCTAGGACCAGACTCCAGATAACTTGTGCAGTTATATAATATATGGCGGAAAAAGTAAACAGATAATAAGCAATTAAAGTTAAGGAAGGGGAACATGCCTCGAGGATAGCTGATAAAGCAAAATAGCAAGGAATAAATAAGGAAGCTGACAATATACCTTCTAACACATATAAAGAAAGTAAAGACAACTTTTACTTTCAGTTTCCATCGTGTTGCAGGTGTGCAACCCGATCCCATTTTTCATATCTTGTGGTAGGCGTACCACCTGCTCCCATTTCATAATATCTTATGGTAGGCGTACCACCCGCTCCTATTTCATAATATCTTGGGGTAGGCATACCACCCACTCCAATTCTATAATATCTTGTGGTAGGCGTACCACCCGCTCCCATTTTATAATATTTTGTGGTAGGCGTACCACCCGCTCCCATTTTATAATATCTTGTGGTAGGCGTTCCACTCGCTACCATTTCATAATATCTTGTGGTAGGCGTACAACCCGCTCCTATTTCATAATATCTTGTGGTAGGCGTACCACCCGCTCCCACTTTATAATATCTTGCAATTTCAAGGAATCCCGGCAAGGGAAAATAATCAATATAATAACTTCCTGACAAGGGAACACAACAATGTAATAATTTTTCCGACAAGGGAACAACAATATTGAAATAGTCATCCCGGCAAGGGAGAATCAGCTATAACCAATCTTAACTTAGCTTGTACTCAGTTCAATTATTGAAAATGCTCAATCATAGAAGATCATTAAGTAAGGCACCCAAGTGTCATTTAAGAACACAACAACTTTCAATTTAAGACCCGCGGTCATGATTGACACCAACATATAGATACTTGTCACCATACTTATACACCGTACTCAACAAGAAGAAAGTAGCAAATATGACTCAACTCCTAATCCCTCAAGTTAGGGTTAGACCAAACACTTACCTCGATGCCTTGAACACCACTCAAGTCTCAATTATAGCTTTACCCCTCGATTATACCACCAATCCGCTCGAATCTAGTCACAAGTTACTTAATTACATAAATAAGTGCTGAATGAATCAACCCCAATGCATGAAAATGAGTTTTCCAAAGTTTTACCCAAAAAGTCAAAATCACCCCCGGGCCCACGTGGTCGAAACCTGAGGTTCGGACCAAAACCTGGTTACCCATTGCCGCACAAACCCAAATATATAATTTGTTTTGAAATCGGACCTCAAATTGAGGTTCAAACCTCCAATTTTAGAAAAAACCTAGGTTCTACCCAAAACACCCAATTTCCCCCATGAAAATCTTTAATATGAAATTGAAATCATGTTAAAAGATGTTAAGAAGTGAAGAAAATGAGTTAGAAATCACTTACCAACGTTTTGGAGAAGAAAGGTTGTTTGAAAAATCGCCTCTTATGTTTTTGGGGTTTTGAAAAGTGAAAAAATAACTGAAATTCCCGTTTATTTATACCCCTCTCAGACCCCCCTGTGCGGACCACATCAAATGGACCGCGGCCGCACAGGCCTCCCCAAAGACCTGCAGTTCAGTACCCTGTGCGGACCGCACAAAGGCGACTGCGGCCGCACAGCTGTGAGCACGTGATTTTTGCCCTATATATGAATTATTCCCAAAATTCAAACAAAATGATTTTTTCTTTCATTATTTGGTAATTTTGTGCATTTTTGTGTTATTTTCGGTTAATTGTTGAATTTTATCTGTGCATTATAATTCATATGAAAAACACAAAAATATTCATTTGCATTTAGGATTTAATTTCATAGTTTAGTATTAATTAGGAGATTAATTTGTTTTAGAACGAAATATAAAGAAAATAACAAAATCGTCCGTTTTGCATTTTTAGTTTAAATTTGTATTAGTTTGCATTTTTTAAGGAATTAATTAAGAAATATATTTTTTAATGTAATTTGATTGTGAGTTTTTATTTCAACATTTTTGATAAAAATTAGAAAAATATATAAAATGAAAAAAAGGAAATAAATACAAAACAAGGAAAAGAGAAAAAGAAAATAAGTCAAATAAAAAAATGAAAACAATGAAAGAGGCCAGCCCAAATCCTTTAATTCCCAATCCGGCCCAAGTCATGCCCCATCAGCCCATAACCCGTTCCCACCCGGTCCAATTCTTTGAACTCCAAACGACGTCGTTTCAGGGTTCGATCTCAGCCATTGATTCTTAATCCAACGGACGAGATCATCCTAGGATCCCCCTATATAACTGTCCGAAACATCCCCCCTACCCCATCACTCATTATCTTCCTCACCCTTCTCAAACCCTAGCCGCACTGCCCTAAAACCCCTAGATCGCCGGTGGCGGCGCCGTTGTCCAATGGCGCCCAAATTTACACCCCAGATTCCCCATGAACTCCCCTTTCCAACCCTACCGTTGGTTTCCTTCGAATCACAACCAAGGCCGTCGAATATTGATTTTAAATTTTCCGGCCAAGTCGTTACTTTGTCCAAACTGGCCCAAAATCACACCACACCATCCCCGGACTTCCCTCAACCCAAATACATGACCATCTTCCTTCGAATCTCGGTGAAGCGGCTCGAATTTCAAATCTAAGAGTTTCCGGCCAAAACCCTAACCCCAAATCTTTGTGATTTTTAACCGTAATATCCTTAACCATGTGTTATCTTGTGAAAAACACATGGTTAGGGATGTTGCGTGTCAAAAATTTTGAAAGATTCGGACGGCAGTGGCTGACCGGAGTTTTCTCTCCATCGGTGAGTTTCTCCCCAACTTTGTAAGCCCGATTTCCATCAGTGTAGCCTAAATTCCGTATTGATTTTAAGTAACATTAATCCATCCTTGCGTTTCGCTTAAATGTTAGAGTAATTCTTTGTTAGTGTTGAGTTCTGTCTCTTTAATTTTGATTCGATTTTTCCGTCTTGGTTTAACTTTTGTTATATTGGAATTAGTCGTGATTCAGTTCACTATTATGTTCTATTTTTAGTCTCAATCTTGTGTTTAATCCGTGTTTACCAGTTCATGATGTTAGTTTTATAATTTCAGTGTTGTTTGTCAATCGTTAGTTCATTTCTTTCGTTTAATTGTTGTTTACTTCAGTCTAATGATAGTACTAATTGAAGCATTTAGGTGAGTTAGGATTGGATTTTAGTTGTGTTGATTGGTTATAGCTGGCTTAGACTCATTAGGATTAACTTCAGTTGTTTTTTTAACAGGGGTAAGGGGTTGGTGTAGTTAGCATTGGGCTAAAAATTTCAGACTAGTAGAAGGGCATTTTAGGCATAGAAAAGGGTAGTTGCTTTAAGAATAGTAATTTCAAAGTAAGGGTAGGGGTAGTACAGGTATTTGGTGGGTAGAAGAGCATCCTAGGGTCTTCTAGAATGGTACTTTATTGTAGATGTTGGCATAATAGAGGGACTGGCTTGTTTGGCAAGTCACAAATAAAGGGACTAAACTGAAAATAAGAGAGGGACTAAAAGAGAAACATAAAATCTGATTCACCCTCTTGTGTCACCTATAAAAGGGCATCAAGTGCCTTGAGGAGGGGGATTCAACTTTCAGCCCAAAATCCCCACCAAAAGCTCTCCTCCCTGCTTTCAATTTCAGCTAGCATTTCAATTCCAGTACTCAAAAAATGAAAAAAATCAAAAACAGTTTTACTATTTCATTACTAGTGTTAGTTATTCTCAGTCCTTCCTTGGGCATTCTTCATTCCAGCTCGAGGTTCTATTTTTAAAAGTGTTCAGAAGTGATTAACGACTGATTCAGGTGAATTTGGGGCCTATTAGTTTGGATTTCAGTTGGGTTTTAGGTCCAGCAGGATTTCAGAGGCATCTAGGTTCAGCTGTGAGGGCTAGGAGTGCATTTCAAGTGTGTGTTGAATTGATCTGTTGAGTCTGCTTGTATTTCTGGTTTTCAAAATCATTTCCTGGCATGTTCTGTGATGCTATACTACTGAGTTGTGTTGTTGTTTCTGTTCAAAGTAGCTGACTTCTTTTCTTCTCATATTTTCCCTTATCCAGGTACACAATTGTACCTCTGATGACTACGAGCTGAAAATGTGCAAAAATGAATTTATGTGAAGAATGAATTTGCTTGAAGAATTGAGTTCTGATTTAGTTTATTTCCAGATCTATGTATTCAATATTTAGTTCATGGATATTGTTTAAGTTTTGCTTGTTTTTTGTGCTAAATGGACTATATAAACTGTTATGTTTCAGATTCATGTGATTACTATAAGGTGAACACTAGTGTTAGTTAGTTACATAATTTTGTAAATAATTTGTGAATCGTTTCATATCTATGGGAGTAGTAGAATACAATTTCCTGTTTCAGTAGTTAATTCCAATAGTCCAGCTTACCTAGCAATGTTGGCTTGAATTAATTCAAAAATAGTTAGTCTGCTTTGTGTTATTAAAATCATGTCTCCAGCTTGGTTCTCATCTTAATGATATCTAAGAACTCATTGGAATACCAGTAGATAAACTAGTCTGTGCATGGAACTGGAATTCAATTGACTAATATCTCTTTAATTTGAGTAGATGCGTATTGTTTTCCCTTTTCTATAATTATTGAACACTTAGAATAATTTAGGGGTAATTTCAGTGGGCGTTTGGTTGAACTAAATCGAGGCTTCACTTGGTTCAGCGATAAGCCATCTCAGGCAGTTTGGGTCTTGGTATCCTAATGGGCAGCCCAAGTCCTGTCCTCATTATGTACTCGTTTAGACCTGGGCCTAGGCCTATGACTGGCCTGCCCTTCGTGTGTACCCGGGTTAGGACTTTTCTATGCATGCTGTGTTCAAGACCCAAAATGGATAAGATTCTAGATTTATTTGAGTTCCTGAACCCAAGTATAATAACTCTTAAATGTGCTAATTAATTAGGACTTCTTTTATTTATTAGAGACAAATTAAACAGAAAATTGTAGTTTGCTCTTTAGGATGCTTTTAAAACAAAATGAGATGAGCCTCGCTAAACAAAATACAAAGGCGAGGCCCTCAATAAATGGTTGTTAAAACTGATTAGAACTTAGGAGGGCCGTTTAGTGAACTTCACGGCTCTCCCCAAATAATATTACGTTGGAACCTTTAGGCGCGATTTAATTAAATTATTTCTTTAAACTCGGGTGCGCATTGATGCGACCCAAATCCAAATCTCGACGAAGTCGAAATATGTTGACGACCATGGGTGCATTGATTGCGACGTGGTTTGAAACGTGTTTTCATGACGTCGCAATTCTTTTAAAATAAATAATGATAAAAAGCGGTTTACGAATAAAAGGCACATAAGCTAGTATGTATTAAAAACAGATAAAATCAAATACAATAGTTGAGCGACCGTGCTAGAACCACGGAACCCGAAAATGCCTAACACCTTCTCCCAGGTTAACAGAATTCCTTACTCGGATTTCTGGTTCGCAGATTGTAACAGAGTCATATTTTTCCTCGGTTCGGGATTCAACCGGTGACTTGGGACACCATTAATCTCCCAAGTGGCGACTCTGAATAATTAACAATTAAATCTCGTTCTGATTGTCCTTTAATTGGAAAAACTCCTTTACGCCTTTGCAGGGTATAGTAAAAAGGAGGTGTGACAGCTCTGGCAACTTTGCTGGGGATCAAACCCAGAATCTCTGGTTTCGCAGACCAGAATTCGAGCTTAGATAAATTGTTGTATTTGGTTGTATCTGATTTTCCTACATGTTTTGTGTTGAATGTGCTAAATGTTACCGCTTTGATATTATCTGAACTGTATATAAATTGTGCCGACACCCTTCTCTCTTCACCTCCGGGGATGTGCTTACTGGTTGAGACTCCCTATTCTGTTAGTGTCATACCTTGAAATAAGAAAGAGGTCGGACAAGTTACGAAGCCGGATGGCCTTTTGGTTCCCGGTAAGTTGCCCCCTCCTCGACTTGAGTTGTCCGCTCGGGTACACAGTCTAGAACACCGACTCAGGATTTGAACATAGAATAACATGACTTCATGCCAGATCCCTAGTAGGAACGGTTATTTGCATCATGTTGCATTTGACTTAGGGGACTCAACACAGGGGTTGGGTCCGTCTAGGACTAGCAACCTGAAATGAAAAGACCATCCTGATGCATCCTACTTGCTCTGTACATATATTTGTTTCGAACCTGCATGTTGACCGGTTTCTGAATCTCGGGAGAAAAAAAGGGGGAAAAAGAGAAAAATAACAGAAAAACCAAGTACTGTCGAAACTCTGCTGAAATTTTGAGAAAACAGAAAAATAGGAAAATAGGAAAAAGAGTCTTTTATTTTCGGACAGTTGTTTGATGAAAAAGAAAATGGGAAAGAGTCTTTATTTTAGTTTAGAAAAGTAGGTTGTTTTATTGTTCGTCGAAAAAAAAGTCGTTATTTTGTCTTGTTTTCAAAAAAATAGAAAATGAAAATAGTTTGTCTTGCCATGACAAATGAAAATCAAAAAGAGTCTTGTTTTAAAATGGTTCGGTTAATTTGCCTGAACTACACCGGTTTGATTCTCACAGGGTGTGGGATACGTAGGCAACCCTCATCGGGTCCAACCTTTCCTTTACAAAAAATAGCCAAAAAAGGTCAAAATTTTTATTTTCGTTGTAAATAAGTTGGTTGATGCCGTTTTGTCAAAAAATAGCCAAATATTCCCATATGGAACGTCGGAAGGCTGACCTTGCATAAATAGCCACCTTTGGTCATGTTTTCATTTTTTGACCCTCACGGCCTTAAGTTTTCGTCCTCGAGGCGTTGAAAGGTCGTGTTGCAATACCGGGTCTTTTATCTTAATTTGAAAAAAACAACAAGTAAAGAGTTGTAAATAAGTCAAGTAGGGCCGTCTTGTCATAAATAGCTGAATATCCCTAAAAGGAATGCTGGAAGACTTTGCAAAACGGCCATCTTGGTCAATTTTTTATTTTTGACCGGTTGACTTTCGCAGCCTTAAAATCTTTGTTCCCGAAGTGATGAAAGGCCGCGTTTGAGCATCGAGTTCTTCATTTTTAAAATCTGAAAATATATAGATAGTTTTATTTTGAGTTGAAAAAAAATATACAGATAGTTTTCATTGTGAGTCGAATAAAAGTTTTTCTTTTGCTTAATCGCCTTAATAAATGTGCAGGATGAGCACGATGCTAAATGAACTCTTTTCAATAATGACCAAAATCCCTTTTGAGTTGCGATTATGGTGGAATGATTTAGGCAAAGAAGGGCAAGATGAAGTGAAAAAATATTTGAAAGATCTCCCGGATTTATTAGACATCCAGCCTCGGGGGGATATTATCAGGGCATTGGTCGCTTGTTGGGATTCGGCACATAATATATTTCATTTCTCGGACTTTGAGCTCACCCCGACATTGGAAGAAATAGCGGGGTACATCGGAAGTGATCAAGCTCCGTTGAGGTTCAAATACTTAATTGCTCCTAGGGCCGTTACCGTACACCAGTTTTTGGATTCCTTGAAAATACCCCGAACAGTTCATCATCCAGATTTTGTAAGGGGTTTCTGCAGTTTCCGCTTCATATATGATAGATATGGCCACGTGGGCGGGTTCAATAATCCAGACTTTAAGCTATGCAGTAGAAGTAACCGACAAAAATGGGAGGAACACAGACGGGTGGCTTTTATGATAGCCTTTTTGGGCCTCATAGTATTCCCAAGGAAAGATGGAAATATTGATTTGAAAGTAGCTGGGGTCGTCAGTACCTTACAAACCATGGAAAAAAGCACTTTAGCACCTATGATCATGGCTGACATCTTCCGGGCTCTCACTGCTTGCAAAGCTGAGGGCAAATATTTTGAGGGATGTAACTTGTTGTTACAAATGCAGATGACTGAGCATTTATGCCACCGCTCTCAGCTCTTGAGTATGGTTCGTTTGAGAAAACTTGTATAGGAGAATTTTACACAAGAATCAAAGGGGCTAGTCTACCTGAAGGAGTCACGGCTTGGACATCATTATTTCGGACCCTCACTGCCAGCCAGATGTAGTGGGTGCTCGGATGGTTGCCTGTCGAAGAAGTCATATATATGCCAGCGGCCAGGCCGCATTTTCTGTTGATGGGACTCAAAAGCATCCAGCCCTATGCGCCATATCGGGTTCTGAGGCAACTCGGGAGGTATCAAGTAGTACCGAGAGATGAAGATCTGAGTACCCAAGTGGTCGAAATTAGTCCTGACGGTCGGTTCCCCAAAGAAGAAGTTCGCCAAATCTGGAGTGAGTGTCAACATTTGATGGCGAACACTTGTGTGTCAGGTAGGGCTAAAGGGGAAGTTGCCCCGGGGTATCATGATTGGTTCAGAGGTGACGTGGCGTGCGGGAGACCGGCTAAAAGACCTCATCTCGAAGATTTCGCCGAGTCGTCCCAAGAGCAGTGGGACTGGTTAGCAAAGGAAGAAGGCTATCGAGCTGAGATTGGTAAGCTGAAGCAGCAAGTTGAGAGTCTGAAATTCGAGAACAGTGTACAGGTTGCCGCGGATCAAGGTGAGAAGAACAAACTGGCTCGAGAAAATGAGACGCTTAGGGCCCAAATCCGGCAATTAAGAATAACCGTCGATAAGCAACCAAGGAGCCGATCAGATGAGCAATTGATAAAAAGGCTGGAAAATGAAGTCAGGGAATGTTGGGATGAGTTAGAAAAATCTGGGAATATCATGGCAGAGCTTAAGGCGCAGTGGGATACAAGAACAGAGGAGCGTCGCCAGTACTTGAATCAGTTGAAAAGGGACCATGAGAAAATTGTTGCCGATTTAAAGAGAAAGTGGTTGCCCTTGAGGGTAAAGCGGTTAGGCAGGCTAGAGATTTTGGAATTGAAAGTGGACATTGTTACGACTTGTTGGCCCAAATGGAGGTAGAAGTGCAGAAGTTGCAAGATCAACACCTGCAGGACTCTTGAACTTTAAAGACGTGTATCGATCAGATAAGACGCTTGCTTATAGAAAAGAAGCAAACAAAAGACAGGATTAGAGCCATTGCTCATGCCATTTTCAGGAAATGTCGGGTTTGTGAAGACATGACCTATACTACTTTTTCTCAGCAGTAATGATCTATGTGAAGCGAACCATGAACGAATTAGAGCATCTTGAAAGGGATTTGGATCCTAGGCCCGCGGCGAGGCCGAACGACGCCCCGCGGACACCTAAGTTTGTAGCACTAGAGTATGCATAGTCTGTGTCTGTAGTTTTCTACCTTTTGAGTCTGTCTTTTGTTTGTCTGTTATCTTTTCAGGTCAAGTATGTTTGCAGTCTTAGAGTCTGTGTTTGCTTTTAATTTATGTCTGTTAGTTTCATTCCGAAAAGTGTTTAGTTTGTAATAGTTTGTTTTAGTAATGAAAATTGAAAATTTCAAAAAAGAATTCTTATTTCCACCCTTTATTTTTGCATTTATTTTCACGAACTACGCTTGGTCTGATTCGTGCGGGGTCACGATACGTAGGCAATCTCCATAGGATTCGACCGTAATCGTAAGAAGAAAAAAAAAGAAAAAACAAAGAGAGAGAGAGAGAGAGAGAGATAAAAAGAAGGGAGCAAAAATAAAGAGAAAGAAAGAAAAGAGCGGAAAAACAAAAGAGAAAGAGAAAAGAGAAAAGAGGGGGAAACAAAAGAGAAAGAAATAGAAGAAAGAAAAGGACACAAGAAAGGGATAGAGTGAGAAAATTGAAAGAAAGGTAAAAAGAAACAAAGAACGAAATGCCGGGATGATGCATGCACTCGAGCAAACGCATAATAGAAATGATTAACTGTATAAGTGCATTCATGCCAACGTGCGGTTGTCAAATCTGTTAAGACTTAATCGCTAACAAAGTGGTTGTCTAAATGTGTGAGTCCAGGCAGGTGGTTAGTTGATTGGCAGTTCTGGCAACTCACTCGTACAACACCCGGTCAAAAGATAAAGTAAACATGACAGGACAAGACTCGGATATCAGTCTTGTGGACCCTTCAAATGAAGTTGAGGTAGCAGATGTGAGTGCTATGAAAGAAGATATGAGGAAATTAAAAGCGCAAATGGCCGAAATGCATCGGGCATGGTCTCAGGGACATCCGGCACCATTGTACCCCGCTAATCCATCCTATATCCCACCATTGGCTCAGGCTTAGGAGCCCACTACTCCCCATGCATCTTCAGCCTTTCCCTATCACACCCAGGGCTATGGTACTACTTCATACGCCCCTCCAGCTCCACCACCCAAACAGAACCCTCCCCCACCTATGGGTCCAGTCTTTGTGGCACCTCCCCCAGCCACGTTACATAGATCGTCTAGTGAGCCGCTATTCCAAGCCACGACACTCAAATTTACCCTTCTGAACCCACTTTTAAAACGCCTGAGCCATATACCTATACTCCCCATTTTGAAATCCCGGGAGAAGTTGAGAAACCGGTTAAGAATGCAGAACAGGAGGAGGTGATTCGTAAAGTCAAAAGCCTGGAGCAATCCTTCAGGAACATGCATGGTTTTGGCAACCAAGTCAGCATTGCATACAAAGATTTGTGCCTTTTCCCTGATGTTCAGTTGCCTGCGGGGTTTAAAATGCCGAAGTTTGACTTGTATGAGGGGCACGGTGACCCAGTAGCCCATTTGCATGGCTTTTGTAGCAAGATGAGAGGCGCTGGGGGGAAGGACGAATTGTTGATAGCATATTTCGGTCAAAGCTTGAGCGGGTCCGCGCTGGAGTGGTACACGAGACAGGACCCCGGCCGATGGTATACATGGGATGATTTGGCACAAGCATTCATTGGCCATTTTCAGTATAACCTTGAGATAGTCCCCGATCGTCTGTCATTATTGAAGCTAGAAAAGAAGCCCGAGGAAAGTTTTAGAGAGTTTGGTTTCCGCTGGAGGGAACAAGCAGCAAGGGTTGATCCTCCGATGAGGGAAAGTGAGATGGTAGATTACTTCTTGCAAACGTTGGAGCCGACCTATTTTGGTCATCTGGTGACATCCATTGGAAAATCATTCAATGAAGTGGTAAAAATGGGAGCCATGATTGAAGAAGGATTGAAGTCTAACAAAATCTTGAGTTATTCGGCATTGAAAACAACTACCCAGGCCATCCAAAGCGGTACTGGTGGTGTACTCGGAAAGAAGAAGAAGGAAGAAGTGGCCACAGTTGAAGCTAGTACTTGGTCCAGGCCCAATAACCCTCCACCCTACTACAACCAACCCAGTCCCCACCACCCAAATTACCAATATACCCCATATGGCCCACCACAACACTACTATTCACCACCAGAACTACACTTTTCTATCCACCATGCCCAGACATACACTCAGCCTCCGGTGCACTCGCAAAGGCGTGCACCGACTCCCCAAAACACACATCCACCCCCGCAAAACACCTATCCACCCCCCAGGACAAACAGGCCAGGAATCGGCTTCCGCCCAAACCAAGCTTTTAGAAGTGAGAAGGCCCCAAACAGAAAAACATTTACTCCGTTGGGAGAATCTTACACCACTCTCTTCCATAGATTGAAACAGTTGGGAATGTTGACCCCAATTGAGTCCAAAGAACCAAACCCCCTTCCCAAAAACCTGGACCATTCTGTTAGCTGCGAGTATTGTTCGGGGATACCGGGGCACGATACTGAAAAATGTTGGAAATTGAAAAACACGATACAAGAACTCATTGATAATCGTCGTATTGAAGTACAGGCTCCAGAGTCTCCAAACATTAATAAAAACCCGTTACCAGCGCATTATGAAGCCAATATGATTGAACTGATACATAAGAGGACAGAGCCTAAAAAACCCTCGCAGACGGTCATGATGATCTGTTCTAAGGAAGCCAAGGTCAAAGAAAAGACAGTTAGCGCAAGGCCAGCGGTTCAGCTAAAAGCGATAAAAGATAAGCCAGTGTTGGTAATGGGAAAAGGACCATTTGTTGCTGCAAAAAAGCCAGAGCCAGTCAAGTTAGTGGTACCGGAGTCATCTGCACCCGTGGTTGTTGTGAAAGGGGCCTACATAGAACTAGTTGTCATAAAGCCGGTAGTCCAATTACCCGTGGTTGATAGCAAAGCCGTACCGTGGAAATATGACAAGGTAGTGGTGACATACAAAGGAAAGGAAATTGAGGAAGAGAGTTGTGGAGCACAAGGACTAACTCGGTCGGGACGTTGTTTTGCTCCCGAAGAGTTGAGAAAGGCTAGGGGCGCTAAAGACAATCCAGTGCTAGTCAAAAAGGCTGTGATGGAAGAAGAGGCAGAAGAATTTCTGAAAAAGATGAAAGTGCAAGATTATTCCATTGTTGAACAATTGAGAAAAACACCGGCCCAGATCTCGTTGTTGTCATTATTGATCCATTCTGACGAGCATTGTCGAGCTTTGATGAAGATATTGAATGAAGCTCATGTGCCCGACAAAATTTCAGTGAACCATCTGGAGACAATTGCCAACAAAATCTTTGAGGTAAACAGGGTAACATTTTCTGATGATGAATTGCCTGTGGAAGGCACAGAACACAATAAAGCTCTCTACTTGACGGTCAAGTGTGAAGATTCAATGGTTACTCGGGCGTTGATCGATAACGGGTCAAGTGCTAATATTTGTACATTGTCCACATTGAACAAGTTGAAGATTGATGATGATAGAATCCGCAAAAATAGTATTTGTGTTCGAGGGTTCGACGGAGGGGGAACAAACACAATGGGGGATATTATACTCGAATTGACTATTGGCCCAAGTCGAGTTCACTATGGAATTTTAGGTGTTGGATGCTGCAGTGTCCTACAATCTTTTGTTGGGTCGACCATGGATCCACGCGGCCAAAGCAGTGCCTTCCACACTGCACCAAATGGTCAAGTTCGAGTGGGACAGACAAGAAATCGTGTTATATGGGGAAGATCTCACATGCTCCATGAATGATGCCATTGTGCCCTTTATAGAAACTGAAGATGATAAGGGACCATGGGTTTATCAGGTCTTCGACACGGTCCCGGTGAACAGAGTGCCCGAGGGTAAAAGCATTCCATGTCCCAGGGTGGCAGCTGCGACCATCATGGTAGTATCATAAATGCTGAGTAATGGGTTCGTGCCAGGAAAAGGTCTGGGGGCTGAGCTTCAGGGCATTGTTCAACCTGTTTCTCTGCCCAAAAATCTGGACACCTTCGGACTGGGGTTCAAACCAACAGCGGTAGATGTTAGAAGGGCTCGTAAATTGAAAAAGAAAGCTTGGGTTCTTCCCAAACTGATTCCACGCTTGTCCGGGTCCTTCGTCAGGCTGGGTAGCAAGAAGCAGTCATTGGCAAAGGTGTCGGGTCCACTGATTGGTGCAGAGGGGAACTTGGATAAGGTGTTCGAGAGGGTATTTGCTGAAGTGAACATGGTTGAGGCCGGGGAAGGGTCAAGCAAAGCAGATATACAGTACATCGGACCACATGCTAACATCAACAATTGGGAAGCTACTCCTCTTCCAATTCGGAGGGAGTCGTGGTAGTGGGTTTTGTTTTCCTTTTGTCACCTGGATTATTCCAGGGTTTGTAATTCAGTTGCTATGTTCCGTCCGTTTGGATGAGTTAAAACCATGTTATCTTTACATTCAATGAAATGCAATTTTCTTCTTTCTTCATTCCTAATTTTGTTTCCATTTTTTCTTTTCTTTTTTGTACAGTTCTTTTTATGCTGATATCAATGATATGACACGTATGAGGAATCTTCGGCCCAGTTTTAGAAGCCAATCTAGCTCAGAAATAATAATACAAGAAATCGAGTGTGATGATAGGGTGGATTGTAACAATGATGAGGCTTATGAGGAAATTAGTAAAGAATTAAGTCACTTTGAAGAAAAACTCAAACCTAACCTAAATGACACAGAAGCAGTTAATCTAGGGGACCAAGACAATGTGCGGGAAACTAAAGTAAGTGTTCATCTGGAGCCACAACTCAAGGAGGAGATAATTAAAGTATTGCATGAGTACAAAGATGTTTTTGCACGGTCGTATGATGATATGCCAGGGCTAAGCACTGATTTGGTGGTTCACAAATTGCCCACTAATTCGGCACTTCCTCCTGTCAAGCAGAAGTTGAGAAAGTTCAAAACGGACATAAGTGTAAAGATCAAAGAAGAAATTACCAAGCAATTTGATGCAAAGGTCATTCGGGTTACACGGTATCCCACTTGGTTAGCTAATGTTGTGCCTGTGCCGAAGAAAGATGGCAAGACCAGGGCGTGTGTCGATTATCGAGATCTTAACAAGGCGAGTCCAAAAGACAATTTCCCACTGCCCAACATCCATATACTGATTGACAATTGTGCCAAACATGATATTGGTTCTTTTGTGGATTGTTATGCGGGTTATCATCAAATTCTAATGGACGAGGAAGATGTAGAAAAGACGGCATTCATCATGCCGTGGGGAACGTACTGTTATCGGGTCATGCCGTTCGGTTTGAAAAATGCTGGGGCAACTTATATGAGGGCCATGACAACAATATTCCATGATATGATACATAAGGAAATCGAGGTGTACGTGGATGATGTGATCGTGAAGTATAGATAGCAGTCCGACCATGTCAGAGATTTGAGAAAGTTCTTTCAAAGGCTTCGCAGGTACAATCTTAAGCTCAATCCTGCAAAGTGTGCTTTCGGGGTGCCATCTAGGAAGTTGTTGGGGTTTATAGTCAGCCGGCGGGGTATTGAATTAGACCCGTCAAAGATCAAAGCTATTCAGGAATTGTCACCTCCAAGAAACAAAACTGAGGTGATGAGTTTGTTAGGAAGACTGAATTATATCAGTAGGTACCATACTCAGCTCACGACAACTTGTGAGCCGATTTTCAAGCTGTTAAAGAAAGATGCTGCAGTCAAATAGACTGATGAATTTCAAGAGGCTTTTGATAAGATGAAGGGGTATTTGTCGAACCCACCCGTGTTGGTCCCGCCAGAACCAGGGAGGCCTTTGATTCTATATCTGACGGTTTTGGATAATTCATTCGGTTGTGTACTGGGGCAACATGATGTTACGGGTAGAAAGGAGCAGGCTATCTACTATCTCAGAAAGAAGTTCACATCTTACGAGGTTAAGTATACTCATATGGAGAGGACATGTTGCGCCCTAACTTGGGTGACACAGAAGTTGAAACATTATTTGTCATCCTACAGCACTTACCTCATATCTTGCTTGGACCCATTGAAGTATATTTTTCAGAAGCCTATGCCTACAGGGAGGCTTGCAAAGTGGCAGATCCTGCTTACAGAGTTTGACATTATCTTTGTGACACAGACTGCGATGAAAGCACAGGCATTAGCTGATCATTTGGCTGAGAACCCCGCCGATGGAGATTACGAACCTTTGAAAACTTATTTCCCTGATGAAGAGGTGATGCACATTGATGAATTGGAACAAGCTGAGAAGCCGGGATGAAAACTTTTCTTTGATGGGGCTGCAAATATGAAAGGTATGGGAATAGGAGCGATACTTATTTCTGAATCAGGTCAGCATTACCCTATTATAGCTCGGCTTCGTTTCTACTGTACGAACAACATGGCAGAATATGAGGCATGTATATTGGGATTGAGATTAGCTGTAGATATGGGTGTACGGGAAGTCTTGGTCATGGGTGACTCGGACCTACTGGTACACCAAATTCAAGGAGAATGGGAAACATGGGATTTAAAACTTATACCGTACCGGCAATGTCTGCATGAGCATTGTCAGCAGTTTCAGGCTATAGAGTTCAGGCACATTCCAATGATTCATAATGAGGTTGCCGACGCTTTGGCTATTTTGGCGTCGATGTTGCATCATCTAGATAAGGCTTATGTTGACCCGTTGCAGATTCAGGTTCGTGATCATCATGCTTACTGTAATGTGATAGAAGAGGAACTCGACGGCGAGCCGTGGTTCCATGATATCAAAGAGTACATCAGGATGGGAGTATATCCGGTACAGGCCACCGGTGATCAGAAAAGAACAATTCGGCGATTGGCAAGCGGGTTTTTATTTAGTAGATGAGTGTTGTACAAAAGAACTCCAGACCTCGGGTTGTTGAGATGCATGGACGCAAGACAGGCCACATCTATCATGACTGAGGTACATTCCGGAGTTTGTGGACCGCATATGAGTGGGTACGTTCTGGCAAAAAAGATTCTCCGAGCAGGTTATTATTGGCTCACTATGGAGCGGGATTGTATCAGTTTTGTGCATAAATGTCATCAGTGCCAAATGCATGGAGATTTGATTCATTCTCCACCATCAGAACTACATACGATGTCCGCACCATGGCCTTTTGTTGCATGGGGCATGGATGTTATTGGTCTAATTGATCCAGCAGCGTCAAATGGGCACAGGTTTATTCTGGTAGCTATAGACTATTTTACCAAATGGGTGGAAGCTAAGACGTTCAAGTCTGTGACTAAGAAAGCTGTGGTCGACTTTGTGCACTCAAATATCATCTGTCGGTTTGGGATTCCGAAGGTAATCATCACGGATAATGGGGCTAATCTTAATAGTCATTTGATGAAGGAGACATGTGAGCAGTTTAAGATTACCCATAGGCATTCTACTCCATATCGTCCCAAGGCAAATGGTGCGGTTGAAGCAGCCAATAAGAATATAAAGAAAATACTCCGGAAGATGGTTGAAGGGTCTAGACAGTGGCATGAGAAGTTACCTTTTGCATTGTTAGAGTACCGCACCACCGTTCGTACCTCGGTGGGGGCAACTCCTTATTCATTGGTGTATGGTACTGAGGCAGTAATACCTGCAGAGGTGGAAATCCCATCTCTGCGAATCATCACGGAGGCTGAGATCGATGATGATGAATGGGTGAAAAGCCGCCTCGAGAAGTTGAGTTTGATTGACGAGAAGAGATTGGCATTAGTGTGTCATGGTAAACTGTACCAGCAAAGAATGGCAAGAGCGTACAACAAGAAAGTGCGTTCGAGGAAGTTTGAAGTCGGACAGTTAGTGCTGAGACGTATTCTGCCTCATTGGGCTAAAGCGAAAGGAAAATTTGCCCCAAACTGGCAAGGACCATTTGTAGTAACCAGAGTGTTGTCTAACGGCGAACTGTATTTGACAGATGTAGAAGGAAAATGTATAGAAATGGCCATCAATTCTGATGCGGTCAAGAGATATTATGTATGATTTCTTTATTTCTGAATGTATCTGTTTGTATTTGGCAT
Organism: Nicotiana tabacum; assembly: GCF_000715075.1. Lineage (NCBI taxonomy): Eukaryota > Viridiplantae > Streptophyta > Magnoliopsida > Solanales > Solanaceae > Nicotiana > Nicotiana tabacum. The sequence continues at coordinate 111,831,520 of NC_134085.1, forward strand.
ATCTTAAAGATTGAAATGACGAAGGCATTTTGTCCTGCTATGCAAACACTTTTATCCCTTGTCATCCCCTTTGAGCCTTACTTATTTTTCATACCCCTCTTTCGGATCAATGGCACTATCAAGGAACACAGGTGCCGAACATAAAAGAAAGAAAAGAGGAGCAAGGGGAAAAGGAAAGAAAGGGAAAAAACGAAGAAGAAAAAAGAAGAGAAAAAGAAAAAAATGAAAAGTGAAGGAAAAGAGAAAGAAAAGAAAAGAAAAAGAAGAAAAGAAAAGGAGGAAAAGAGGAGAAAAGAAAGGAAAAGAAGAAGAAAATAATGAAAAGGAAAGAAAAAAAACACACAACAACAAAGGTAATTATGATACAGTGAACTACATTTGACTTGATCCCGAAAGGGTACGTAGGCAGCCTTATTCCGAGGTTCAGTCATACCAAAATAAAAATCCAAAAAATCCCCAAGCAAGAAACTGGGGCAGAAGTTGTGATTGTTGTGAAAAGTTGGATTCCGAAAGTTGTAATTTGAACCCATTTGAATTGTTTTGAGCCTTTTATACCTTTCTTTCTAACCCAATCCAAAATCCTACATTACGGTCCAAAGAAAGACCTTCTGATCAATTTTTGAGAAATGCCAAGTCGAGCAGGTAGAGGTAATTCGTGGCAATGGCAACACTCTGGTTCAAGCAAGAAGAACAAAAGATAAAAATGAGAGAGTCTTATAGGTGAAAACCCTCACGGGCACCGTAAGGCGACGGGAGCTGAGAGAGAATAAAATGAGAGAGTCTTATTGGTGAAAACCCTCGCGGGCACCTTAAGGCGAAAGTAAGTTGAAAAATGGTTAATTCACAAAAGGTCTGTGGGTGGAAAACTGTTTTGAGGCACCGCAGGATGAACAAAGTTAAGGTTTGGGTAAAGTAATCAAGTGATGGAAATTCTGGGGCAACAAAGTATGGCAATTGAAAGTTGGTTAGTTGGACAGATTGGGCCGATTAATCCAAAATGCATGTCATGACCATTGGTACCGGCTGTTCCGCTCAGATAAGTTTCTTTTCCTTCTCTTTTAAACAGTCATCTGGTTTTGGATTCTTCTTATCCTTAACTCAAAAATCATTGCATCTCATTCTCTTTTAAGGGTTTTATCTAGCTAAGATGTTTTAGTGCCAGTTTTGTTCAATGCAAGCAAAAATGACTTCAAAGCTCACTACCATCTTCCGAAAATGGTAAAGCTTAATGTTGTTAGAGCATGGCAACAACAACATGATGTAAAATGGAATATGGGAAGTCGCAGGAAGTTTCATCGGTGGAAGAATTGGGAAATGTTTCGGGAAATGTAAAGGTTCAGACAAAGGGGTCGAGGGTATGGAACAACAGCACGGGTACAAAACATTCGGTTTGTCAAAGGTTGGGGAATTCGAAAGTCAGTCAGAAAGTCAGGCAGTTCAGGGTCAGTTCAAGGAAGTCAGTCAACGCAAAGCAAGGCAGTGGAAGGATTTTTCAGCAAGAATGCCATCAACTAACCACCGTTTTAAACTAACGAAGTTTTCTTTGATTGAAACAGGGGCAGAAAAGTTAGTTGTCGAGGAGGAATTCTCCATGAGGGAAGAGCAGGTATTAACCCAGTTTAATCGCAAGTGTGGCATGGTTAAAATACAAGAAAATGAAGAGTAGCATAGAGAGATGTAAGTTGTTTCAGGTCTGCATTTTAGAGCAAATTGTACAGTGTTGAGGTGGGGAGTCTGCCCCTATAACAGAGGAATACATCTCAGTCTGTAACTTTTAAAAGCATGCAAGTTTTAGTTTTTAACCCTTGTTAGTAGGTGGTAACAAGCCCTAGTTTCCCCAAACTGGGGCAGAAAGTTTTCTTGGTTCGTTTATTTTTATGAAATCAGGAACTCGCCTGGATAATAGAGGAATACATTTCAAGCTCAGAAGTCAGGAGTCCGCCTGGAGAATAGAGACATTCAATTTCAAATTCAGAAATTAGGAGTCTGCCTGGAGAACAGAGACATACAATTCAAATTTTAAGCAATCAGGAGCCCGCTTGAAGAATAGAGGTGATACAATTCAAATTTTAATTATCAATCAATTTCTTGTCTAATTTGAAATCAGGAGTCTGCCTGGAGAACAGAGACATTCAATTTCAAAGTTCAGAAGTCAGGAGTCCGCCTGGAGAATAGAGACATAGAATTCAAATTTTAAGCAATCAGGAGCCCGCCTGAAGAACGGAGGTGATACAATTCAAGTTTTAGTTTCCCATCAATCTCTTTGTTTATTTTGAAGTCAGGAACCCGCCTGGAGAACAGAGGTACAGAATTCAAAATTTAGAAGTCAGGAGTCCGCCTGGAGAACAGAGACATACAATTTAAATTTTAAGCAATCAGGAGCCCGCCTGAAGAACAGAGGTGATACAATTCGAATTTTAGTTTTCAATCAATCTCTTGTCTAATTTGAAATCAGGAGTCCGCCTGGAGAATAGAGACATACAGTTCAAGTTTCGGAAATCAGGAGTCCGCCTGTATAACAGAGAGGAATGCATTCAAGTTCAAGTTCAGCAGTCAGGAGCCCGCCTGGATGACAGAGGAATACATTCGAGTCCAAGATTGTTCAAGTTCAGAAATTTGGAAGAGAGGGAACAACATCTCAGTTAGCAGTTTGAAATGACAACAAGGAATTTCACCTGGAGAACACAAGACAACAAGGCAACAAGGAAGTACAAGAGCAAGTTTGAAGAATCTAGATAGGACTTTTGTAGTTCATAGAGCATAGCTAGTTTAGCTTCTTTTTATCCTTGACGTGGTGTAATAAGGAAGGTCAAAAAGCAGTAACAGCAGCAAGCGCAGTGAAATCACAGCTCCTGGTAGTCCCAGCGACTAGACACTCCCGAACTACACTGACTTGATTCCTGTTTAGCCCAGGATATGTAGGCAACCTCTGAAGTAGGGTGCGGTCAAAAACTTTTCAAAAATTCTTCACAACGGAATATTTGAACGGGCAAAAATCGCTCGTATTTGCTCACTAATCTTTGCACGAAAACTCCTCGCGTTTCCGAGCAAAGAGGGGCAGCTGTGAGCACGTGATTTTTGCCCTATATATGAATTATTCCCAAAATTCAAACAAAATGATTTTTTCTTTCATTATTTGGCAATTTTGTGCATTTTTATGTTATTTTCGGTTAATTGTTGAATTTTATCTGTGCATTATAATTCATATGAAAAACACAAAAATATTCATTTGCATTTAGGATTTAATTTCATAGTTTGGTATTAATTAGGAGATTAATTTGTTTTAGAACGAAATATAAAGAAAATAACAAAATCGTCCGTTTTGCATTTTTAGTTTAAATTTGTATTAGTTTGAATTTTTTAAGGAATTAATTAAGAAATATATTTTTTAATGTAATTTGATTGTGAGTTTTTATTTCAGCATTTTTGATAAAAATCAGAAAAATATATAAAATGAAAAAAAGGAAATAAATACAAAACAAGGAAAGGAGAAAAAGAAAATAAGTCAAATAATAGAAATAAAAACAATGAAAGAGGCCAGCCCAAATCCTTTAATTCCCAATCCGGCCCAAGTCACGCCTCATCAGCCCATAACACGTTCCCACCCGGTCCAATTCTTTAAACTCCAAACGACGTCGTTTCAGGGTTCGATCTCAGCCATTGATTCTTAATCCAACGGACGAGATCATCCTAGGATCCCCCTATATAACTGTCCGAAACATCCCCCCCTACCCCATCACTCATCATCTTCCTCACCCCTCTCAAACCCTAGCTGCACCGCCCTGAAACCCCTAGATCGTCGGGGGCGGTGCCGTTGTCCAATGGCGCCCAAATTTACACCCCAGATTCCCCATGAACTCCCCTTTCCAACCCTACCATTTGTTTCCTTCGAATCACAACCAAGGCCGTCGAATATTGATTTTAAATTTTCCGGCCAAGTCGTTACATTGTCCAAACTGGACCAAAATCACACCACACCATCCCCGGACTTCCCTCAACCCAAATACATGACCATCTTCCTTCGAATCTCGGTGAAGCGGCTCGAATTTCAAATCTAAGAGTTTCCGGCCAAAACCCTAACCCCAAATATTTGTGATTTTTAACCGTAATATCCTTAACCATGTGTTATCTTGTGAAAAACATATGGTTAGGGATGTTGCGTGTCAAATATTTTGAAAGATTCGGACGGCAGTGGCTGACCGGAGTTTTCTCTCCATCGGTGAGTTTCTCCCCAACTTTCTAAGCTCGATTTCCATCAGTGTAGCCTAAATTCCGTATTGATTTTAAGTAACATTAATCCATCCTTGCGTTTCGCTTAAATGTTAGTGTAATTCTTTGTTATTGTTGAGTTATGTCTCTTTAATTTTGATTCAATTTTTTCGTCTTGGTTTAACTTTTGTTATATTGGAATTAGTCGTGATTCAGTTCACAATTATGTTCTATTTTTAGTCTCAATCTTGTGTTTAATTCGTGTTTACCAGTTCATGATGTTAGTTTTATAATTTCAGTGTTGTTTGTCAATCGTTAGTTCATTTCTTTCGTTTAATTGTTGTTTACTTCAGTCTAATGATAGTACTAATTGAAGCATTTAGGTGAGTTAGGATTGGATTTTAGTTGTGTTGATTGGTTATAGCTGGCTTAGACTCATTAGGATTAACTTCAGTTGTTTTTTTAACAGGGGTAAGGGGTTGGTGTAGTTAGCATTGGGCTAAAAATTTCAGACTAGTAGAAGGGCATTTTAGGCATAGAAAAGGGTAGTTGCTTTAAGAATAGTAATTTCAAAGTAAGGGTAGGGGTAGTACAAGTATTTGGTGGGTAGAAGAGCATCTTAGGGTCTTCTATAATGGTACTTTAGTGTAGATGTTGGCATAATAGAGGGACTGGCTTGTTTGGCAAGTCACAAATAAAGGGACTAAACTGAAAATAAGGGAGGGACTAAAAGAGAAACCTAAAATCTGATTCACCCTCTTGTGTCACCTATAAAAGGGCATCAAGTGCCTTGAGGAGGGGGATTCAACTTTCACCCCAAAATCCCCACCAAAAGCTCTCCTCCCTGCTTTCAATTTCAGCTAGCATTTCAATTCCAGTACTCAAAAAATGAAAAAAATCAAAAACAGTTTTACTATTTCATTACTAGTGTTAGTGATTCTCAGTCCTTCCTTGGGCATTCTTCATTCCAGCTCGAGGTTCTATTTTTAAAAGTGTTCAGAAGTGATTAACGACTGATTCAGGTGAATTTGGGGCCTATTAGTTTGGATTTCAGTTGGGTTTTAGGTCCATCAGGATTTCAGAGGCATCTAGGTTCAGCTGTGAGGGCTAGGAGTGCATTTCAAGTGTGTGTTGAATTGATCTGTTGAGTCTGCTTGTATTTCTGGTTTTCAAAATCATTTCCTGGCATGTTCTGTGATGCTATACTGCTGAGTTGTGTTGTTGTTGCTGTTCAAAGTAGCTGACTTCTTTTCTTATCATATTTTCCCTTATCCAGGTACACAATTGTACCTCTGATGACTACGAGCTGAAAATGTGCAGAAATGAATTTATGTGAAGAATGAATTTGCTTGAAGAATTGAGTTCTGATTTAGCTTATTTCCAGATCTATGTATTCAATATTTAGTTCATGGATATTGTTTAAGTTTTGCTTTTTTTTGTGCTAAATGGACTATATAAACTGTTATGTTTCAGATTCATGTGATTACTATAAGGTGAACACTAGTGTTAGTTAGTTACATAATTTCGTAAATAATTTGTGAATCGTTTCATATCTATGGGAGTAGTAGAATACAATTTCCTGTTTCAGTAGTTAATTCCAATAGTCCAGCTTACCTAGCAATGTTGGCTTGAATTAATTCAAAAATAGTTAGTCTGCTTTGTGTTATTAAAATCGTGTCTCCAGCTTGGTTCTCACCTTAATTATATCTAAGAACTCATTGGAATACCAGTAGATAAACTAGTCTGTGCATGGAACTGGAATTCAATTGACTAATATCTCTTTAATTTGAGTAGATGCGTATTGTTTTCCCTTTGCTATAATTATTGAACACTTAGAATAATTTAGGGGTAATTTCAGTGGGCGTTTGGTTGAACTAAATCGAGGCTTCACTTGGTTCAGCGATAAGCCATCTCAGGCAGTTTGGGCCTTGGTATCCTAATAGGCAGCCCAAATCCTGTCTTCATTATGTACTCATTTAGACCTGGGCCTAGGCCTATGACTGGCCTGCCTTTCGTGTGTACCCGGGTTAGGACTTTTCTATGCATGCTGTGTTCAAGACCCAAAATGGATAAGATTCTGGATTTATTTGAGTTCCTGAACCCAAGTATAATAACTCTTAAATGTGCTAATTAATTAGGACTTCTTTTATTTATTAGAGACAAATTAAACAGAAAATTGTAGTTTGCTCTTTAGGATGCTCTTAAAACAAAATGAGATGAGCCTCGCTAAACAAAATACAAAGGCGGGGCCCTCAATAAATGGTTGTTAAAACTGATTAGAACTTGGGAGGGCCGTTTAGTGAACTTCACGGCTCTCCCCAAATAATATTACGTTGGAACCTTTAGGCGCGATTTAATTAAATTATTTCTTTAAACTCGGGTGCGCATTGATGTGACCCAAATCCAAATCTCGACGAAGTCGAAATATGTTGACGACCATGGGTGCATTGATTGCGACGTGGTTTGAAACGTGTTTTCACGACGTCGCAATTCTTTTAAAATAAATAATGATAAAAAGCGGTTTACGAATAAAAGGCACATAAGCTAGTATGTATTAAAATCAGATAAAATCAAATCAAATAGTTGAGCGACCGTGCTAGAACCACGGAACCCGGGAATGCCTAACACCTTCTCCCGGGTTAACAGAATTCCTTACTCGGATTTCTGGTTCGCAGATTTTAACAGTGTCATATTTTTCCTCGGTTCGGGATTCAACCGGTGACTTGGGACACCATTAATCTCCCAAGTGGCGAATCTGAATAATTAACAATTAAATCCCGTTCCAATTGTCCTTTAATTGGAAAAACTCCTTTACGCCTTTGTAGGGTGTAGTAAAAAGGAGGTGTGACAACAGCCTCTACCACACTCCGCACAAAGGCGACCGCGGCCGCGCTGGCCCTTCCGCGGTTGCACGCGTTTTCTCGCGGGCCGCACTAGAGGGTTCAGAGACCTGCAACTTCCTGAACCTGCAACTTTGACTTTCTAAGCCTAAGGCATCCCAGAACCTATCCGAAACTCACCCGAGCCCTCGAAACTCCAACCCAAGTATACACACAACCTCAAAAACATCCTACGGACATATTCGTATAATCAAATTACCAAATAACATCACGAGCATCGAATTAAACCTCGAGAACAATGAAATTTCTCAAAACTCTTTTAAACATCAAATTTCTCAATTAAGGTCCGGATCGCGTCAAACCACGTCCGTTTTTAACCAAATTTCACAAGAATGACTCAAGTCATATATAAGACCTGTACTGGGCGACGAAACCAAAATACGGGCCCGATACTATTGCTTTCTAATCAGTTTTCATTTCAAATTTCCTTAAACAATTTCACTTAAATTTATTTCTCGGGCTTGGGACCTCGGAATTCGATTCCGGGCGTACTCCCAAGTCCCATATTTCCCTACGGACCCTCTAGGGCCATTGAATAACGGATTCGGGTCCTTTTACCCAAAATATTGACCGAAGTCAAATTTATTCATTTTAACATCAAAACTTAGCATTTTTCACAGAGTTTCATATTTAAGCTTTTCGGCTACGCTCTCGGACTGTGCATGCAAATCGAGGCGACTCTAATGAAGTTTTCAAGGCCTCGGAGACACAGAAATCAACTGAAAGCAAGTGATGACTTTTTGGCGCCGTTGTCGGGGAACTTTACGGTGTTGACTATTTGTGCAGCTAGTATTGTGTTTTGCTTCTCTTTCCTTCTTATTAACTAACTTGGTGTGTGTCGATCAATCAGGTACAATGGCTCTTAATGCAAATGACCCTCTCGGCAATGTGATAGCGGGGGAGGAGGTAGAAGATCTAGAACAAGATGAGGTCTTACCTCAACTTCCACGAAGAGGCCGAAATGTCAATATAAATGCAAATGAGAACATCAACATTCCAGACCCTCCTCCGCAACCGCCGAGAGTGGCTCCCAGAGTTCTACCAAATCAAGGATACGCCAGTGCTATTGTTCCTCCCCGAATACGGGCGGGGAACTTTCAAATCACAAATGTTATGCTGACCTTGCTCGAGCAAAGAGGTTATTTCACGGGTGCCTCCGATCAAAATGCCTACAAGCACTTGAAGGGGTTCGTGGATACATGTTGGGGTAGCAAGCAGACAAACGTGTCCGAGGATGCGTTGAGATTGAGGCTTTTCCCGTTTTCTCTTCGGGGTAAAGCATTGGATTGGTTAGAAAGGCTCCCCAATCATTCTATTACAACATGGGATGAATTGGCGGACAAATTTATTGCCAAGTTCTTCTCTCCAAGTCATATGGCAGCTCTTCGGGATGAAATTCTAGCTTTCAAGCAAGAGCCAACGGAACCTTTGCATGAGATATGGGAAAGATATAGAACAATGGTGAAAGAGTGCCCTAATAACGACATGACCGAGGCTATGATTCAACAAACTTTTTATCGGGGCATCAACACCACAAATCAATGCATTGTGAACCAATTGGCCGGAGGGAATTTTATGAAACTTTCTTACCAAGAGGCATGTAATGTACTTGATGAAATGGCTGACACCTCTTCGGCATGGCAAAGCCGAGCAAACGTGCCCCAAGGTGACCCCACGGTCATCCATTTGCACAAGGAATTGCACGATAATGGCCAAGCTATAGCCGAGCTTACAACAACTATGAATCAATTGGCAAAGGCGCAATTGCAACAAGTCCAAAACCTGCGCCAAGTCAACACAATGGAAGGTGTTGCTATGTTGAAAAGGAGGCAAAGAGGACAACAACCTCAAAGTAATTGTGAACAATATGACAACAACAATGATGGTGGTGGATATTCGAACAAAGGTTTTGATGACCAAAGTGAAAAAGTCCAATATGTCAACAACTACCAAGGGAATAGAGGTAATCAAGGGAATCAACAATGGAGACCCCAAGGTAATTAGGGCAATCAACAAGGTGGCAATTGGAATTACAACAGCAATCAAGGAGGCAATTGGGGGAACAATAATTCGGGGAATCATGGTAATTGGAACGGGAACAACAATTGGAACAACAACAATAGTGGACAAGGTAATAGGGGGCAAGGCTTTCAAAGGCCCCCAATGTATCAACAACCCAATAACCCGCCTCCGTTTCAATCTCAAGGGTCGAGTTCGTCGGGCAATGACATGGGTCGAATAGAGAGCATGTTCGAGCAAATGATGAAAAAGAGTCAAGATTCCGAGGCCCAATTAGCTTTGCATAACACATATATCCGGAACTTGGAAGTGCAATTAGGCCAAATCTCTCAATCTTTAAATACTCGACCAAAGGGTGCTCTACCAAGTGATACAGTAGTAAACCCCAAGGGTGGGCACAATAATCATGTGATGGCAGTGACAACGCGAAGTGAAAGAGGCGGTGATGTGTATGCCTCAAGAGGAAACCAAGTTACGGTGGATGAAGATGAGTTGCAAAATGATGAGATCCTGTTGGTAGTTGAGGATGTTGTTAAACCAAGTGCAAATGATGATGTGAGAATTGAAATTGATGAAGGTGAGGAGGAGACTCATGACGCCATGAACCTATCTAGGGAACACGTCATTGATATACCCGAACCGGTGGTGCCAAAAGCCAAGGCACCCTTACCTATACCTCCTCCGCCCTATCCTCAACGGTTGGCCAAGCAAAAGGGTGACAACCAATTTAAGAAATTCATTGAAGTGATGAAGAGTTTGACTATCAACGTGCCTTTGGTGGAGGCACTCGAGCAAATGCCGGGATACGCAAAGTTCATGAAAGGTTTGGTTACAAAAAAGCGATCAATGGAGTGTGAGACAATCAAGATGACCCATCAAGTAAGCGCAATTGTGCATTCTATGGCTCCAAAACTTGAGGATCCCGGCGCATTCACTATCCCATGTACCATTGGAAGTGCCGACTTTGCAAAAGCCCTTTGTGACTTGGGGGCAAGTATCAATTTAATGCCATATTAGGTCTTCAAGACCTTGGTAATCGGACAACCTCGTCCAACTTCTATGAGGCTTCAAATGGCGGACCGGTCAATGAAGCGGCCTTTGGGAATTATTGATGATGTCCTTGTTCGTATTGATAAGTTAATATTACCGGCCGATTTTGTAATTTTGGATTGCGAAGTGGATTTCGAGGTGCCTATTATTCTTGAGAGGCCCTTCCTAGCTACGGGGAAGGCCTTGGTTGATGTGGAAGCAGGAGAATTGACCTTCCATGTTGGTGATGAAAAGGTGGTGTTCCACGTATGCAAATCAATGAGGCAACCAAATAGCATCGAGGTGTGCTCGTTTGTTAACATTGTCACGGCGGTGATAGTGGATGACACAAGCGCAATGGCAAATGTTGAGGACCCACTTGAGGCCGTGCTATTGAACATTGATGTTGATGATAATGCTAGAAGGGTGGAGTGTGTGAACGCATTACATGGCATGGGCTCGTATTCTTATGAACCGAGGAAGTTATCTCTTGATCTTGAAAATCGCAAAACTCCTCCCACCAAGCCATCTATTGAGGAGCCACCGGTGTTGGAGTTGAAACCACTTCCTCCTCACCTCAAGTATGAATTTTTTGGTCCTAATTTCACTTTGCCGATTATTCTTTCTTCTTGCTTGACTAACGTGCAGGTTAATGCCACTTTGGCGGTTCTTCAAAAGCGCAAGCGGGCGATTGGATGGACCTTGGCGGATATTTGAGGTATTAGCCCCGCGTTTTGCATGCACAAGATAATATTGTAGGAGGATGCTAGGCCGTCTCTTGAACATCAAAGGAGACTCAATGAGGCCATGCAAGAGGTGGTTAAAAAGGAAATCATCAAGTGGCTTGACGCCGGTGTGGTGTATCCAATTTCGGACAGTTTGTGGACTTCTCCGGTACAATGTGTGCCAAAGAAGGGAGGAATGACGGTGGTGACCAATGACAACAATGAACTTATTCCGACTAGTATGGTGACGGGTTGGAGGGTATGCATGGACTACCGGAAGTTGAACAAGGTGACTAGAAAGGATCATTTCCCATTGCCGTTCTTGGACCAAATGCTTGATAGTCTTACGGGTCGGGCTTTCTATTGTTTTCTGGATGGGTATTCAGGCTATAACCAAATTCTCATTGCCCCGGAAGACCAAGAAAAGACAACCTTCACCTGTCCTTATGGAACATTCGCCTTCTCTCGAATGCCATTTGGATTATGCAATGCATCGGCGACCTTCCAACGATGTATGATGGAAATCTTCACGATATGGTGGAGGACATTTTGGAGGTCTTTATGGATGATTTTAGTGTGGTTGGGGACTCATTTGGTGATTGCTTGCAAAACTTGGATCGTGTGTTGGCCCGATGCGAAGACACAAACTTGGTTCTCAATTGGGAGAAATGCCATTTTATGGTAGAAGAAGGAATTGTGTTGGGTCACAAAATTTCAAATAGAGGGATTGAGGTTGATAAGGCAAAAATTAAGGTTATCTCAAGGCTCCCTCCCCCTACTTCTGTCAAAGGGGTGAGGAGTTTTCTTGGTCACGCGGGTTTCTACCGAAGATTCATCAAAGACTTATCTAAGGTAGCTAACCCGTTGTGTAAATTGCTAGAGAAAGATGCCAAATATGTGTTTGATGAGAAATGTATGGAGGCTTTCGACCTTCTAAAGCAAAAGTTGATGACTACCCCTATCATTACTGCACCAAATTGGAGCTTGCCCTTTGAGCTCATGTGCGATGCTAGTGATGTTGCGGTGGGGGCGATCTTGGGCCAAAGAATCAACAAAATGTTCCATCTGGTGTTCTACGCAAGTAAGACAATGAATGAAGCTCAAAGGAACTACACGGTCATCGAGAAGGAATTGCTTGCCATTGTTTTTGCCATGGAGAAGTTTCGCCCATACCTTATGGGGGCCAAAGTGATTATTCATACCGATCACGTCGCCCTTAGGTATTTGATGACGAAGAAAGATTCTAAAGCAAGGTTAATGAGATGGGTGCTTCTTCTTCAAGAATTTGATTTGGAGATTGTTGATAGAAAGGGTAGTGAAAATCAAGTGGCGGACCACTTGTCTCGATTGGAGGAGGAAGGGAGGCCTTTGGACGGCCTTGAGATAAATGATGCTTTTCCGGATGAACAACTCCTCTTGGTTTCAATGCTAGACATGCCATGGTTTGCCGACATTGCCAATTATCTTGTCACCGGTGTGGTTCCGTATGAGCTCTCTTCTAACCAAAAGAAGAAGCTCAAGCGGGATTGCTTGGACTACTATTGGGATGAGTCGTATCTTTTCAAAATTTGCACCGATGGTATAATTCGCCGGTGTGTTTCCGAAGAAGAGCAATTGAGTATTGTGGAAGCTTGTCACTCTACGCCCTATGGTGGCCATCATGGCGGGGCAAGGACGGCGTCTAAAGTGTTGAGCTGTGGTTTCTATTGGCCGTCGTTGTTCAAGGATGCCGGTGACTTTGTGATAAGATGTGATGAATGCCAACGTGCCGTAGCGATTTCGAAGAAAGATGAGATTCCCCTTAACACGATTCTAGAGGTTGACATTTTTTATGTTTGGGGGATAGACTTTATGGGACCATTCGTAAGTTCTTGTGGCAACACTTACATCTTGGTAGCGGTTGATTATGTGTCGAAATGGGTTGAGGCCATAGCTTTTCCAAATAATGAAGCTCGAAGTGTGGTGGCATTCTTGAAAAAGAGTATCTTCACGAGGTTTGGCACTCCACGTGCTATCATCAGTGACGGGGGTTCTCATTTTTGCAACCGGGCTTTTGACTCTTTGCTAGCCAAGTATGGGGTAAATCACAAGGTGACCACTCCTTATCATCCTCAAGCGAGTGGCCAAGTTGAAGTGTCCAACCGTGAGATCAAGAGTATTTTGTCCAAGACTGTCAATGCAAATAGGACCGACTGGTCGAAGAAATTGGATGATGCTCTTTGGGCTTATCGTACAGCTTTCAAAACTCCGATTGGTATGACGCCGTATCGTTTGGTGTTTGGGAAGGCTTGTCATCTTCCGGTAGAATTGGAACATAAGGCTATGTGGGCTCTGAAAAAGTTGAACTTAGAATGGGATGTAGCTGCAAATCTCCGGGTTGAGCAATTGAATGAACTTGATGAGTTTAGGTTTCATGCTTACTCTAGCTCGTCCTTGTATAAGGACAAGATGAAGTACCTTCATGACAAGTATGCCCGAGGGAATGAATTCAAAGTTGGTGACATGGTTCTTCTTTTCAATTCCCGGTTGAGGTTATTTCCGGGTAAGCTGAAGTCTAAGTGGAGCGGCCCTTTTGTAGTGGTTGCTGTAACTCCCTTTGGTGCCATTGATCTCAAAAATAAAAATGGTAAAGTTTTCCGAGTCAATTGGCATCGTGTCAAGCACTATTTGGGAAATATTGATGACAGCCACGTGGTGGCATGCATTCATTTGAAATGACTGTGATGGTAACATGCGTCGTGCCGCGACGTTAAATCAGGAGCTTCTTGGGAGGCAACCCATGTCTTTTCCTTTTCTTTGTTTTTCTGTTGTAGAGTAGGGTTTTTGAGCTGATAACTTGTGAAGTGTTGCAGGGAATAATGTTGAACCAGTGCAGGGCAAAAGTGCAAAAAATGGTCAGTCCCTGAAAATGGCCTACGCGGCCGCGCACCAAAGCAGTGCGTCCGTGTGGGAAAAGCTGAAATCACCAAGTCTCTGATAACTTCCATGCGGCCGCGCACCAAAACAGTGCGGTCTGCATGGGCTGAGCAGTCAAATGTGAAGGAATGAAAACCAGCGCGGACCGCGGCCATTTCTGTGCGGACGCGCTGGTCAGTAAGTTGTGAGTCCCCAGGGTTTTTCTATAAATAGAAGCCTTGGGCCTCATTTGAACCTTTTCGCAAATTTTCATCTGGAGCTTTAATTTTCACTGTACATCCGCATCTCTTGCTCAGTTAGTTGATTTCTCATTAATCCCTGGTAACAACTCTTGTTTATTTCATTCATAGCCTAATTTTTGTCTCTTTTAATCACTCCCTACTAGTATAACTTCTTATTTTCGTCCTTTTTCTTCTTAGTTAATTGTTAGTTTAGATTTTTATTGTTTTGGTTGAATCATGGGGCATAACTTAATGGAAAAATATCCCGGCTCAGTTATATTTGCCCTACGTGGCCACGCAGCATTCTTGCGCGGTCCGCGTGGCCCCTTGTGTGCAATGACGAACCTTCTCAGCGCGGTCCGCGTAGGGCAGTTGAGAGTGGATGTGGACAAGCTGCTAGCAGATCAGATGCCACTCGACTTACTATTTGGAGATCCAGCTGGAGAGCCAGCAGCAATGCAGCCACAGGCAGAGGAGGATAGGCCGAGGAAGAAGAGAAAGCTCCCTAGCATAGAGGGAATAGTGATCGAGGTTGCTCCAGCTCAGGTGGGCCCGTCTAGTACTGCAGATGTTGAGCCCTCTTCAGTTCTACCAGTTGATGAGTCGGATCAGGAGCAGTCATCTGTCCCAACATCACAGCAGCAGCAGGCTGGGGACCAGTTTGATGAGGCTTGAGGGGTCGCTCTATATCCTTTGCTGATTTTTGATGTTTTATTTGGTAGTTAGCATTGGGGACAATGCTAGCTTTTATTCGTGGGGGTGTGGCCCTACTATTTTGATTAACTGCTAGATTACTGTACATATTATCTTTACATTTAGCTTGTTGACATTAGTAATTGGTAGATGGTTTGTATATAACTGTTCATTCCAGATGCTCTTCAGACTCTATGTATATATGCATTCCCCCCTGGTTGTATATTCTACTCCCCTTTTGTACATATTCATTCGGTTTTCAGTTTGTTTTTCTATTTTTTGATAAAATTCTTCGTCTTAGTTGCAAAGTTAGGCTCGTAGCCTTTTTGTCTTGTTTTGGCATCTGCAATAAGCCCTTGGTTTTTTAACGCCACGGTTCTTTCCAAGGGTAGATGTTGTGCGAACCGGGTGGCTCTTCCCAATGATAGATGGCGTGACAACCTTCTTAAGGGTTTGAGTCCGTTTTTGATTTTCAAGTTTTTATAGTTAAGGGTACCTCAGGCAAAGCCTCACTTGGACCTAGAACATTTGCCTTTAATCCTATGGTCAAAGACATTATGTTGTGTTTAGGATGGTGAAAGTTGTGGCCTTGAGACTCTTGTATTGACCAAACAATCATTATGTGGTCATTTTGGGCCATTGTGCGCTTGAATCATATCTAAGGTCGTTGTGGGCCCTCGATTCCGTCTTAGGAAATCCTTGAGTGTGTGTAGTGAGAATTCGAATCGTGAGCCCAAGTACCGAACTGATGGTCTAGAACTTGCCCTGAATGTTTGTTGAGGCGAAATCATAGGTGGAACTTGACTTGAGACGTGATTATAGACTCTCCTTGATCCAAAAGGCAAAATTTGAACAATTTCCATGACCTACCAATGAAATAATCTCTAGTTCAACCCTTTTGAGCCTTAAACCTTTTTCGTTCATGAACCAAGCTACAAGCCTACACCCGTTCTTAACGAAACCCTCTCTTGGCACCAAAATTTTCCCTTGAGTAAATGGCAAATATCTAAGTTTGGGGGAGAGACAATAAAGGCATCAATGTGGTAAAACGGCGCAAAAGCAAAAGAAAAGGAAGGCAATGAAAAAGAGAAAAAGACAAAAAGAAAGACAAAAATGAATAAGAACCAAAAAAAAGTGAAAAATGTGTGGAAAAGGGATAAAAAAGGAGAAAGGATTTGAATTGCAAAAGAAAGAGTGACAATGCGTCTCTCTAACCCCTTGAGAGAAGTGAATTACTCAATTGAGTCAAGAAAGTGTGCCGAAATAAATCAAAAGAAGTGCTTGAGGGAAGATTTGAACAAAAACACGTCCTACCTTTACCCAAAGCCTTCACAATGACTCTGCAAAAGCCCTATATAATCTTGAGTTGAGGGAAGCCTATATTAGTGGATACTTACATAAGGGGCAAGCATATGGTACTTAGAGCCGGACTTAGGGCCTTTTCTTTGTGAGAGATGAAAGAGAAGTCCATTCACCTCGATTTGTGTGCGAATACTCTAAAAGGTGAAGTTCACTCAGCGAAAGTCGAGGATGTGTGAGTTTGGGTTCCACAATAACCAAAGAAATTGAGAAAGGTTCCTTGATGAAATGTGTCAACTCTTGATGCTCTTGCGTCGCACTTGATCCACAAGTTTGCAAAGTTTAAATGTGTTAATGATGCATTCGCATTGAGGGCAATTGTTAGTCCTTGATGCATTAACTGCCAGAAATTAGTCCCAAAATGCTTACAAGTTGCGCTTGATTGCAGGTTTGAACGACAAGATGACAAATACTAAAGATCGGCTCAAAAAGGAGTGAAATCTGCCAAGTGTCAGAAGACAACTGAAAGGGGGGATCAAAAGGACCTGCGCGGTCCGCACTGTTTTGTCATGCGGTCGCGCAAGAGAGTTCAGAAGCTGGACATCTTCAAGTTCAACCTGCGCGGTCCGCACTGTTCTGCCACGCGGCCGCGCAGAAAAGTTCAGAGGCCATGATATCTTCAAGTCAAGCTGCGTGGTCCGCGCCCCTTTTCACGCGGTCCGCACCTAAGAGTATCAAACTCAGTCATTCAAGGCAAAAGCCCACACGACCGCGAACCTAATCAGTGCGGTCCGCTGGATGAAGTTCACGCGGCCGCGCGTCACTTTTGTGCGGTCCGCACCCCCCAGTGCTAGAAGCAAGATATGAAGGCCCAAAACCCTACGCGACCGAGCGTCATTTGTGCGCGGTCTGCGCCAGACCCTCAGGGGTATTTTTGTCTGGTTTCTCCTGTGTAGTATAAATAGAAAATTTGACTTTTTAGCAGCAGTTCTTTTTTTGGAGATCTGTTTTTGAGAGCATAGAGCAGCTGAACTTGGGATTTCATGATTTTAGCCTATTTTGGGCAATTTCTTCTAGTATTAACGTGGATTTGAGTAGATTAACATTTTAGTTAATTGTTATGTCAATTTAATCTATTAATTCCTCAATTTCTGTTCCTATTATGGCTAGCTAAACCCATTAGCTAGGGTTATGGCTCAACCCTAGTGTGGGTAATTAATGGGTGTGATTGTTTAGTGTATGAATGATGTTGGGTATTTGTTATTTGAATTAATCTTATGTTTTCATTAAGATTTGGTGGTTGCAAACACTAAGTCTAGCTTAGTGAGTCTTGACTTTTGTTGAGAATGCCCAAGATTAATTCTAACAAGGAATTGGGATGGACCCATGATAATGGTAGTCCCAATTAATGGGTTAAACCTCGAGAGAGTAATTACCTAACTTGAACCATAAGTTGCTTGGGCAAATTGGCCTACCCAATTGGTCTCGAGAGAGTCAATTGGGCAAAATCACTCTCTCTACCGAGAGGTGTGAGAGTGAGTGCAAAAGTGCAATGGTTATAGCATAAGTCCCATAGTCATCATTCTTGCATTAGGAATCTCTACCCGTTAGTTGACCACCTAGGTACATGCCACGAACCTAGTGTCTTTCTCATAATTGCACACAACTTATAATCATAATTTTAGCATAACTTAGTTTTACAATTGTAGTTGATAAATTGTAGCTATTAATCAAAAAGAAAACCAAAAATGTTAGAAGATCAATTAGGAGCTAAAACATAGCCCTAGACTATACAAACACGCAACTCCAAATTGAAGTTCCCTGTGGAAAATTGACCCCGATACCGCTATTGGGTAAAAGTATTAGTGCCCACTCTTCCTCAGGTTAAGTCCGCTGCAATCAATGACCTTTTGGGTCGTCACAAAGATACATTAATATAGGTATCATATACATTACTATAAGTATTTTTAATTAAATTTTGTGTATAATTATTTCTGTTTTAAACTAAAAATGTTCTCTTTTTGAGAATATGTTGGACGTACACAAAGAGGGATGCAATTTTGATTAAGAAAACAAATATATGTCACGACCCAAAATCTCATCTGTCGTGATGGCGCCTATCGTGGTACAAGGCAAGCCTCAACTCAACATCTCAACATAGTAGAACTTTTAAATAAAGGCGGAAGTGGTTAATATTAAATAAAACCTTTAAGAATAGATTATAATTCCAAAAGTACTAAACAATCTATCCCCAAAACCCGGTGTCACTGAGGGAATGAGCATCTAAATAATAATAACATCCAACTGATA
Source organism: Nicotiana tabacum (assembly GCF_000715075.1). NCBI lineage: Eukaryota > Viridiplantae > Streptophyta > Magnoliopsida > Solanales > Solanaceae > Nicotiana > Nicotiana tabacum. The sequence goes on from NC_134085.1 coordinate 111,849,841, forward strand.
AAACACTGTCTGTAAATATAGAACAGTACAACATGAAAGGAAAGGAGAGTCAAGGTCAGCGAACGCCATGCAACCACCTCAATAGTCTCCTGAGTCTGACTCCTCAATCAGCAACTATCGTGACTAGAAGTGTCTAGATCTGTACACGAGGTACATGGGGTAACGTGAGTACACCAACTCAGTAAGTAACAGAAATAAATAAGGAACTGAGAAGTAGTGACGAGCTATACAAATACAGTTATCTCAATAACTTTCAAATAAGAGTAGTCATACTTTAATTTAATAGTGTAAGTCACATCAGTACATACTCAATAAAGCAGATATCAAATTTGACTGAGCAGTAAATAATATCTTTCAATAATTTTCAAAACAGTGATATGACATCTGCGATGCAACAGTAATGAAGTAAATGTATTTTCTCAGAATAACAGTCACTATGTCCTCCCATTCACTCCAACCTCACAATCACTCATTCCTCACATTCACTCATTCCTCTCAGTCGCTCAGCACTCGGCACTCAGCACTCGCACTCAGTAGGTACCTGCGCTCACTAGGGGTGTGTACAGACTCTGGAGGGGCTCGTTCAGCCCAAGCGCTATAACAAGCCACCTCGTGGCATAAATCACTCAGGCCCTCGACCTCACTCAATCATAAATTAGTAACAACATGTTGCGGCGTGCAGCCCGATCCCATAAATATCCTCACAGATCAAGCCCTCGGCCTCACTCAGTCATAAATCAGCAACAACATGTTGCGGCGTGCAGCCCGATCCCATAAATATCCTCATAGATCAGGCCTTCGGCCTCACTCAGTCATCAATCTCTTCAGTCTCTCGGGCTCTCAAAAATCATATAAACAGCCCAAACAGAGGTAATGTCGTATATCACAATGAACAGCAAGAGACGGAGGCATAATAAGCAAGAAAAGCTATGACTGAGTACAAAACAACAATTAACAGCTAATTCAGTAAGTACACGACCTCGCAGGTCTCAGCAGTGATCACATAAGGCCTAAACATGATTTCTAACATGAAGTACAGTCAATTTCTATGAAAACAGAGGGAACATGTATTAAACAGTAGGGCAATTAATTCCACGGTCTCGCGGGACGGACCAAGTCACAATCCCTACGGTGCATGCCCACACGCCCGTCACCTAGCATGTGTGTCACCTCCAAAATAGTTATACGACACAATATCTGGGGTTTCATACCCTCAAGACCAGATTTATAACCGTTACTTACCTTAATCCGAGCAAAAATTCTACTCCAAAGTGCCTTTGCCCCTCGAATCGTCCTCCAATCGACCCGAATCTAGCCACAGTTAACTCAATTCAGTCAATACTAATTATAGAAATTAATTCCGTATGAAAATACTAATTTTCCAACAAACTCCGAAATTTAACTCAAAATTGCCCATGGGGCCCACGTCTCGGAATATGACAAAAGTCATGGAATATGAACCCTCATCCAACCACGAGTCCAACCAAATAAATTTTACCAAAATCCGACATCGGATTGGCTTTCAAATCTTAAAAGTTCATCTTTATGGAATTTTAGAAAATTCCTCCATTTCTCTTCAAATATATATAATCTAACGCCAAAAATGAAGATTTATTCATGAAATATAATCACAAGGGAGCCAAGAACACTTACCCCAAGAATTCCCGTGATTTCTCGCTCAAAATTGCCCAAAACCCGAGCTTAGCAGTCAAAAAAATGACCAAAAACCAGACTGTTGGACTTAAAACTGTCCAGAATTTTCGAACTACTGTTCACGCGTGTTACTGTTCACGGCTACTGTTTACGGCACTGTTCACGGCTATTGTTTACGGGTACTGTATACAACTATTATTCATAGATATTGTACACGGCTGCTATTTACGGATATTGTTCACGGATACTGTACACGGATACTATTAGAGCTGCTATAAAAAAATCCAGCAACTGTCCAAAATAATTTCAGCAGTTTTTCTTCAGTTTGAATCAACCCGTTACCCTTCCGAAATCCACCCGAGGCCCTAGGGACCTCAACAAAATACATCAACCAGTCCTAAAACATAATATGAACTTAGTCGAAACCTCAAATCACATCATAAAATGCTAAAACCGTGCATCACACCCCAATTCAAGCTTAATGAATCTAAGAACGTCCTACTTCTATATTCGATGCAAAAACCTATCAAATCAAGTCCGAATGACTTCAAATTTTGCATACAAGTCATAAATAACATAAAGAAGTGATAAAAAATTTCAGAACTGGATTCCGACCCCGATATCAAAAAGTCAACCCTCGGTCAAACTTTCCAAAAATCTTTTGTTTTCCAACTTTCGCCAAAATGCGCTGAATTATCCTACAGACTTCCAAATTCAAATCCGTACATGTGCCTAAGTCCAAAATCACCATACGAAACTATTGGAATCATCAAAATTCCATTCCGGGGTCTTTTTCTCAAAAGTCAAATCTCCGGTCAACTTAAGAAATCCTTAGCCTTAGATTTTTAGATTCCGTTAAATGGCAATAATTTGATCTAGGGACCTCAGAATTCTATTTCGGGCATATGACCAAGTCCCAAATCACGATACAAAACTACTGGAATGGTCAAAACTTTTTTCCGGGTTCGTTTGCTCAAAATGTTGACCGAGGTCAACTCAGTTAAGTTTTAAAGCGGTTCACAATTTAATCTATTTTTCACATGAAAATCTTCCGAAAAATTATACGGAGTGCGCATGCAAGTTGAGAAATTATTGATACCGCTTTTCAAGGTCTTAAAATACCGAGATGATTATTTAATTTAAAGATGACATTTTTGGATCATTACAATATATTATAGCTATAGGTATCTTTACTTAAATTTGTTTATAATTCAGTTAAGGTAGATATCCTTTTTTGAGAAAAAATCAATTAAAATTTATTTTTTGTATCTTACACATTAATTATAAGTTAAAATAATAATTTTCTATTTAGTACAAGTTTTGTATCTGACCTTATTTGCGAACAATATACATTAATATAGGTATCATATATATTATTATAGGTATTTTTAATTAAATTTTGTGTATAATTCAGTTTTGGTATGTATTATTTTTTAAGAAAGAAATAATTAAATAAACATTTTTTATTTATGAGTTTTGGTATCTTTATTAAATATTGTGTATAATTTAATTATGGTAGGTATTCTTTTTTGAAAAAGAATCAATTAAAATTTCGCTTTGTATCTTACGCATTAACTTTAAGTTGAAATAATAATTCTATCTTTAGTACAAGCTTTGTATCTGACCTTATTTGCGAACAATATACTTTATTATAGGTATCTTTAATTAAATTTTGTGTATAATTGAGTTATACTAGGTATTCTTTTTTAAGAATGAAATAATTAAATAAACATCTTGTATCTTACATTTATATTATATTAAAGGAAATAGTATTAAAAAAACGAACAAGAGGACAAAGAAAAAAGACAAGAAAAATTAAGGTTTGGTGGTTAACAAATTTTAATTAACCACAAAAAAACATTGAAAATTAAAAAAATGCCAAAAACTAAAAAATGAAAGATTCGTATCATTTCTTCAGAACTCATACATACAAATTGATTTACACATGCCTTTTTTAAATATTAGGATTTCATATACATAAAAATTAATTTACTATGATAGTCTTTCCTTAGAAATCTTTATTTAAGCAACTTTTCTTTAGGGTTGGCTTCTCTACATTGCTTAGGGTTTAGCTTCCACACAAACTTCTGCAAAGTATGACTCCAAACTATAACTATATCAGCGAAATATCAATGTCTAAAATGAGTTGGAATTTGAAGGTTCGTGTTGTTAGATTATGGCATATTCCAGACCGCGAGAAACCAGAAAATTCTAATTCAATTGAATTAATTATTCAAGATGAAAAGGTGCATACGCTTTTACATATTGTTATTTTTTTCGAGTTGTGATGTATTTTCATCAACTTATGCGCCTTACTAACTTAAATTTCTTTCCACATTTTTTATTTTAGGGAGATCGAATTCATACAACTATTGGAAGAGCTGTTATGCGTATTTTCAAAATAAAAATACATGAAATGGGATTATACGTTATGAAAAATTTTGTGGTTGGACCAAACAATCTGAAAATTAAGACCAGCAAGCATAAATTAAAACTGAAAATTACAGGGGTTCTATCAATTTTTGATATTGATTATTGGGAACAGATTGAGTTCCCAGTTGGTATTCTATTTTTTATATCCATATGACATATATTATTATTGTTTAAGTTCTCACCTCAGCATAATCAACCCTTCCACCAGCTTCATCTATGGTTTGAATAGCTGAATTTATCAGCTCTCTGCAATTGACCTGTCCATTTTCTTCCTCAACTTTGGCTTTAGACAGTGTTAGGCTAATAGACAAAGCCTGTAGAATGGTAGAAAGAGTAAAAAGTTTCAATTACCACAAATGCCAGACAATAATAAAGATAGAGCCTTAGCAGGAAATCAATTTTTGCATATGCATTACTGCATACATTTTGATTCTGAATAAGCTAATGTTTGACATAATTCATGTTCCTTCATCATTGCCTCAAAAATGCACTGCAATATGTCATGAGCAGTTGCTACAAAAATATTCCCTTAAGCACATGTTTCATATCAAGCAAATTGTATAGCATCATTGTTTTTCGTGGAACATTCATATCAAACAAATTGTATAGTATCATTATTTTTTATAGAATATTTACTAGGAGATGGAATGAAAGTTTTACTGAAGTCTTAAAATATTTTTAATGTTTGGTTGTAAAGATGGTATTAACACTAACATATTAAACTTTATGGTGTAGATCATTCTTTTTGATTATCTGCGCATCGCGCGGGTACTAATACTAGTATTATATTAAAAGGAGGATAGTGAAGCATGAGATTAAGTCAAGTGGTATGTTGAGAAAATTCCACTTGGCACTTTTAAGACATAATCTAAAAATATTTTAGACAAATCTAATAAAGATTAAGACAAGATTTGATCAAATTTAATTTACATAGTTATTACATTGTCTTTGACTACATATCATTTTAATTTGGTTATAAGATTTTGTACGTTGTGGGTTATTATGTAAGGAAATAATGATTTAGTTTGAGTTATCAAAAAAAAGTTATCGACCCATAATTTTCGTATTAATGCTACATTAAATAATAAAATAAAGCAAGTAAATACTTAATACTCAAAATAATATTTATAAGTTTAAACACTATAAAATGAATATTAAAATAAATGAAATTTTATTCTAATAGAAAGAAAGCTCATATTTTTCTATATATAATATGTTATAACGGAAATAGCGAACAAAGGTATGAAGTAAGTATCTATATTATATTAAAAGGAGGATAGTGAAGCATGAGGTTAAGCCAAGCAGTATGTTGAGAAAATGTCACTTGGCACTTTTAAGACATAATCTAAAAATCTATATTATATTAAAAGGAGGATAGTGAAGCATGAGGTTAAGCCAAGTGGTATGTTGAGAAAATGCCACTTGGCACTTTTAAGACATAATCTAAAACTATTTCAGACAAATCTAATAAAGATTAAGACAAGATTTGATCAAATTTAATTTACATAGTTATTACATTGTCTTTGACTACATATCATTTTAATTTGGTTATAAGATTTTGTACGTTCTGGGTTATTATGTAAGGAAACAATGATTTAGTTTGAGTTATCAAAAAAAGGTTATTGACCCATATAATTTTCTTATTAACGCTACATTAAATAATAAAATAAAGCAAGTAAATATTTAATACTCAAAGTAATATTTATATGTTTAAACACTATAAAATAAATATTAAAATAAATGGAAATTTTATTTCAATAGAAAGAAAGCTCATATTCATTTATATATAATATGTTATAACGGAAATAGCGTAAAAAGGTATGAAGTAAGTAGCAAGCTAAAAAAAATTACATAAATAGTGTGACAATATTAAGCAATGGATAACGCAATAACTCTTTTAAATTTTGCCTCCAAAATCTAGGATTTAAGATAAAGATATTTATAAAATTAATTCCAGTCGAAAAAATAGATCATAAAATTTAAAAATAATATTAAAACTCAACATTTTCGATTGAAAATAAAGGAGAACGAAAATTTAAGCTTGAAATAACTACATATAAGCTATATGTTTTAGATTTATGTAAGTAATAATATAATAATAATAATCTATATTATATTAAAAAGAGGATAGTGAATCATGAAATTAAGTCAAGTAGTGTATTGAAAAAATGACACTTGACACTTTTAAGACAAAATCTACATATATTTAAGACAAATCTAATCCATATCTAAATCTATATCTATCATATATACATTTCCGACAAATATGTAATTGTACCTTTTTATTTTGAATTTGTGACGACCCAAGGGGTCATCACCTGTTTTCTTACCCATTATGTGCTTCCGAGGCCTTGAAAACCTCATTTAGAGTCACTTCGATTTGCGTGTGCAGTCCGGGCGCGTAGCCGGAAAACTTAAATATGAAATTTTGTGAAAAATGCTAAGTTTTGATGTTAAAATGAATAAATTTGACTTCGGTCAATATTTTAGGTAAACGGACCCGGACCCGTGATTTGACAGTCCCCGAGGGTCCATAAGAAAATATGGGACTCGGGCGTATGCCCGGAATCGGAATCCGAGGTCCCTAGCCCGAGAAGTGAATTTTTTTTTAGTAAATTGTTTTTCTGAAAATGTATAAGGAAATTGAAATGAAATTGATTAGAACAAGTTGGTATCGGGCCCGTATTTTGGTTCCGGCGCCCGGTACAGGTCTTATATATGACTTGAGTCATTCCTGTGAAATTTGGTTAAAAACGGCCGTCGTTTGACGCGATCCAGACCTTAATTGAGAAATGTGATGTTTAAAAGAGTTTTGAGAAATTTCATTGATCTCGAGGTTTAATTCGATGCTCGTGTGATGTTATTTTGGTAATTTGAGGACACGAATATGTCCGTAGGATGTTTGTGAGGTTGTGTGTATACTTGGGTTGGAGTTTTGAGGGCTCGGGTGAGTCCGAGTAGGTTTCGGGATACCTTGGGCTTAGAAATTCAGATGTTGCAGGTTCAGGAAGTTGCTGGCCTCTGAACCCATTAGTGCGGTCCGCGAGAAATCGCGTGTGACCGCAGAGGGGCCAGCGCAGTCGTGATCACCTTTGTGCGGGGCGCGGCGGAGGCTGTATGGCCGCAGTCGCCTTTGTGCGGTCCGCACAGGGTGCTGAACTGCAGGTCTTTAGGGAGGCCTGTGCGGCCGCAGTCCGTTTAGTGCGGTCTGCGGTGGAGCTCCGCGGCGGCAGTCCTTTTTATGCGGTCCACGGTGAGGGTCTGAGAGGGGTATAAATAGACAGGATTTTCAGTTATTTTTCACTTTTCAAAACCACAAAAACATAAGAGGCGATTTTTCAAACAACTTTTCTTCTCCAAATCAATTGTAAGTCATTTTTAACTAGTTTTATTTCATTATTAACATCTTTTAACATGGTTTCAACTTAAAATCAACGATTTTCATGGGGAAAATTGAGTGTTTTGGGTAGAACCTAGATTTTCCAAAAATTGGTGATTTGGACCTCAATTTGAGGTCCGATTTCAAAACAAATTATATATTTGGATTCGTGGGGGAATGGGTAATCGGGTTTTGGCCCGAACCTGGGGTTTAGACACGTGGGCCCGGGGGTAATTTTGACTTTTTAAGTAAAACTTTGGGAAAACTCATTTTCATGCATTGGGGTTAATTCATTTAGCACTTATTGATGTAATTAAGTAACTTGTGACTAAATTCAAGCGGATTGGTGGTGGAATCAAGGGGTTAAAGCTATAATTGAGGCTTGAGTAGTGTTCAAAGCTTCGAGGTAAGTGTTTGGTCTAACCTTAGCTTGAGGGATTAGGAGTTGAGTCTTATTTGCTACGTGTTAATTGTCGAGTACGACGTATATGCATGGTGACGAGTATCTATACGTTGGTGTCTAGCATGACCGTGAGTCTTTATATTGCAGATATTTTGATCTTGTTGTATCTTTCATGCCTTAATGATGATTTCTATATGTTGTATAAAGCATGTGAAAGAAATTGTGATCTTTGAACTTCGAGGAGCATTGGCTCGAGTTATAATACGAATTGTGAAAGTATATGAGATAATTGAACCCTTTGGAGCATTGACTCAAGTGGTAAAGAGAGTTATAAAGTAAGAAGTGAAAGAAAGAGAAAGAGTTATTGAATTGTTCCCTTGCCGGGATATTTGTTGCTTTGTTAATTATCTCCCTTGCCGGCATGTTGAGATTTATTGATATTGTTTCCTTGCCGGGATTTAGCTGTTTAATTATAGTCCCTTACCGGGATTTCTACCATTATTTGTCTACTCCCTTGCCCATTTGTTTGTGATTTTTGTTTGGGTGAGGATGAGTGTTAAAGCACGAAGGGTGATGTCGTGCATTGTTTGCTATTGTGAGGAAAGAGTGTAAAGTACGAAGGGTGATGTCACGTCGTACGATGTACCATTCCGTACCGATATTCATTGACTATGTGGTGAGAAAAGAGAGTAAAAGCACGAAGGGTGATGATGTGCACATTATTATGATACGATTGATTTGGTGAGAACGAGAGTAAAAGCATGAAGGGTGATGCCGTGCACATTTTTATTATAAATATTGTTTGGGTGAGGACGAGAGTAAAAGCACGAAGGGTGATGTCGTGCAAATCGTTGAATTCTGATTCTTGTTGATATTCTGGCTTGTTGTTTCTTTCTTTTATTGAGGTTTTCTATTTGGAACTATTACCTCCCCACAGTATGTTTCCCCTTCCCATATTGACTGATTATTTCCTGTATTTCTTTTCCGTTGTACATATAGATATTTGAACTGCACAGGTTATTTGGTAGTCTGATTCTAGCCTCATCACTACTTCGCCAATGTTAGGCTAGGCACTTGCCAGCACATGGGGTCGGTTGTGCTGATACTACACTCTGTGCTCTTTTGCACAGATCCAGGTATTGGACAACAGCAGTAACGCGAGAGCCAGCCTTCAGTCCACCGAGACACCGAGGTAGCCTTGCAGGCATCCGCAGGCCAGGTGTCTCCTCTATCTTATATTTCATTCTGTTATCTCATATATTCGGGACAAACAGTGTTATATTTCTTTCAAACTATTGTATTTAGTACTCTTAGTAGTTCGTGAGTGATGTGACACCAGTTCTTGGGTAGACGCATATGTTGACTTTCGCATTATTGTTCAGCTTATTTAATTTAGGTCTTCCGCTTATTTATTTAATTCCGTTGTTTTCATGCTATCACTGATAATTGTTAAAAGAAGTAATTTGTTAATGAAAAAGGTAGTTAAGGGTTGGCTTGCCTAGCTCTCATTAGTAGGCGCCACACGACTCCCGAGGGTGGGAAAATCTGGGTCGTGACAAGTTGGTATCAGAGCTCTAGGTTACATAGGTCTCACAACTCACGGACAAGCTCAGTAGAGTCTGAGGGATCGGTACGGAGACGTTTGTACTTATCCCCTAGAGGCTATAGAGTGAGGAAAATTTCACACTTGTTCTTTCTTGTCGTGCGGATTTGTTCCTCAAATGCTAATTGGATTTCTACTCTGTTCTATCGCAGATGGAGAGAACACGCGCTTCATCATCTACCGCTCAGCAGCCCGAGGCCCCAGTAGCAGCTTCCACTAGGGGCAGAGGCCGAGGCCGAGGCCGTGCTACAGGCCGAGGTAGGGGCAAAGCTCAGCCCCGAGCAGCAGCACCAGTGGCGGAGCCTCAGGTTGATTTTGAGGAGGAGGTTCCGGCCCCAGCAGTTCCGGTGGGCCCAGCTCAGGTCCCAGAGGGGTTCATTGCCGCCCCAGTTCTTCAGGACACTCTGGTCCGATTAGTGGGCCTCATGGAGAGTGTCACCCAAGCGGGTTTGCTTCCCGTAGCACTAGCCACTTCTCAGGCTGGAGGAGGGGCTCAAACTCCTGCTACATGCACTCCAGAGCAGGTAGCTCTCCAGGTTCAGGTTCTAGCGGTTCAACCAGCTGTGGCAGTTCAGCCGGGTGTAGTAGCTCAAACCGGCGATGGAGTGGCTATGTCCGCCGATGCTTTGTGGAGGCTGGATAGGTTCACCAAGCTCTTCACTTCTACATTCAGCGGTGCATCTACTAAGGATCCCTAGGATTATCTGGATAGTTGTCACGAGGTTCTTCAGAACATGGGGATCGTTGAGACCAATGGAGTTGATTTTGCTACCTTTTGCCTGTCTGGATCCGCCAAGACTTGGTGGAGGGATTATTACTTAGCTAGACCAGCTGGTTCGCCATCTTTGACTTGGGAGCAGTTCACAACGTTGTTTTCTGAGAGGTTTCTCCCTATGACTCAGAGAGAGGACTTTCGGAGGCAGTTTGAGCGCCTCTAGCAGGGTTCCATGATGGTCACCCAGTATGAGACCAGGTTCATCGATCTAGCTCGCCATGCTCTTGTCATACTTCCCACTGAGAGAGAGAGGGTGAGGAGGTTTATTGATGGTCTTATTCAGCCAATTCGTCTTCAGATGGCCAAGGAGGCCGGGAGTGAGATCACTTTCCAAGAGGCGGCCAATGTGGCCCGTAGAGTTGAGATGGTTCTGTCACATGGAGGTGGTTATGGGTCGGATAAGAGGCCCCTTCATTCAAGCAGATTCAGTTGTACCTCGTCTGGAGGTAGAGATTCATATGGTAGAGGCCATTCTCCTAGGCCCTTCCAGTCAGCTCTTTAGGTCTCTCATAGTACTTCAGGTGGTCGTGGTTCTCAGACGCACTATTCTGATGAACAGCCTTACAGTGCACCACTAGCTCCCATTAGTGCACCGCTGCTTCAGAGTTTCTGAGGTGGCCATTCAGGTCGACAGGGCCAGCAGTTTCAGCAGCTGAGGGCTTGTTACACTTGTGGTGATCCCGGTCACATTGCCAGGTTTTGCCCTCGAGTACCAGGTAGCTCTCAGCATCAGGGTTCTCGTACTATGGTACAGGCACTAGGCGTTCCACAGCCCGCCTAGCTAGTTAGAGGTGGGGGTAGAGGTGTTAGAGGTGGAGGTAGAGGTCCTAGAGGTGGAGCTCAGGCCGCTAGAGGTGGAGGCCAGCCAGTAGCAGGCCGTCCCAGAGAGGTAGTTCAGGGTGGTGGGGCGCAGCCCCGATGTTACGCCCTTCCTGCTAGGCCCGAGGCTGAGGCTTCAGATGTAGTCATTACATATACCATTCTGGTTTGTGATAGATATGCTTCAGTGCTATTTGATCCGGGGTCTACGTATTCGTATGTGTCATCTTATTTTGCACCGTACCTGGTCTGCCTAGTGATTCATTAAGTATTCCTATTTATGTGTCTACACCGGTGGGTGATTCTATTGTGGTCGATCGAGTTCATCGTTCTTGTATTGTGGTGATTGGGGGTCTTCAGACCCGTGTTGATTTGTTGCTGTTAGACATGGTCGACTTCAATGTTATATTGGGGATGGACTGGTTATCCCCATACCACGCCATCTTGGACTATCACGCCAAGACTGTGACCTTAGCCTTATCGGATTTGCCCCGTTTAGAGTGGAGAGGGACTCCTGGTCATTCTACCCACAGTGTTATCTCGTACGTGAAGGCTTGGCGTATGGTCGAGAAGGGGTGTTTGGCCTATTTAGCTTATGTTCGCGATTCCAGTGCTAAGGTTCCCTATATTGATTCAGTGCCCGTGGTTTGTGAGTTTCCTGATGTTTTCCCTTTAGACCTGCCGGGTATGCCACCCGACAGGGATATTGATTTCTGCATCGATTTGGTTCCGGGCACTCAGCCCATTTCTATTCTACCATATCACATGGCCCCTCCATAGTTGAAGGAGCAGTTGCAAGACTTGCCTGAGAAGGGTTTCATTAGACCCAGCGTTTCGCCTTGGGGTGCGCCGGTGTTGTTTGTTAAGAAAAAGGATGGTTCGATAAGAATGTGCATTGATTACCAGCAGTTAAACAAGGTCACCATCAAGAATAAGTATCCACTACCGGGGATTGATGATTTGTTCGATCAGCTTCAGGGTGCCAAGGTATTTTCAAAGATTGACTTGAGATCTGGCTACCATCAGTTGAGGATTAGGGCATCCGATGTCCCTAAGACAGCTTTTTGCACTCGGTACGGGCATTATGAGTTCTTGGTTATGTCATTCGGGTTGACAAATACCCCAGCAGCTTTTATGGATTTGATGAACCGAGTGTTCAGGCCTTATTTAGACTCATTTGTGATAGTCTTCATTGATGATATTTTGATATATTCCCGCAGCCAGGAAGAGCACGAGCAGCATCTTAGAGTGGTTCTTCAGACCTTGAGGGTAGTTAGTTATATGCTAAATTCTCGAAGTGTGAGTTCTGCTTGAGTTCAGTTGCATTCCTGGGTAATATTGTGTCAGTAGAGGGTATTCAGGTTGACCCAAAGAAGATTGAAGCAGTCAAGAACTGGCCTAGACCAGCATCAGCTACAGAAATTCGGAGTTTCTTGGGATTGGCAGGCTACTATCGTCGGTTCGTGGAGAGGTTCTCATCTATCGCAACTCCGATGACCAGGTTGACCCAGAAAGGTGCCCAGTTCAGATGGTCGGACGAGTGTGAGGCGAGCTTTCAAAGGCTCAAGACAGCTCTGACTACGGCACCGGTGTTAGTATTGCCCACGGGTTCAGGGCCTTACACAGTCTATTGTGATGCTTCCTGTATTGGGCTTGGTGCAGTGCAGATGCAGGATGGCAAGGTCATTTCCTAAGCTTCGAGGCAGTTGAAGATTCATGAGAAGAACTATCTGGTTCATGATTTGGAGTTGGAAGCCATTGTTCATGCATTGAAGATTTAGAGGCATTATCTGTATGGCGTGGCATGTGAGGTGTTCACTGATCACAAGAGTCTTCAGTATTTGTTCAAGCAAAAGGAGTTGAATTTGAGGCAGAGGAGGTGGTTGGAGTTGTTGAAGGATTATGACATCACTATCTTATATCACCCAAGAAAGGCCAATGTGGTGGTCGATGCTTTGAGTAGAAAGTCAGCCAGTATGGGTAGTCTTGCTTATATCCCAGTCGGTGAGGGGCCTCTTGCTTTGGATGTTCATGCCTTAGCCAATCGATTCGTGAGGTTGGATATTTCTGAGCCTAGTCGGGTATTAGCTTGCACAGTCGCTCGTTCTTCATTATTGGAGCGTATCCGTGATCGGCGGTTTGATGATCCCCATTTGTGTGTCCTTAGAGACACGGTGCAGCGTGGAGGCGCCAAGCAGGTTACCTTAGATGTTGATGGAGTTTTGAGATTGCAAGGTCGAGTTTGTGTGCCTAATGTGGATGGGCTTCGAGAGTTGATTTTAGAGGAGGCCCATAGTTCCCGGTACTCTATTCATCCAGGCGCCGCGAAGATGTATCACGATTTGCGGCAGCATTATTGGTGGCGTATAATGAAGAAGGATATTGTGGCATATGTGGCATGGTGCTTGAATTGTCAGCAGGTTAAGTATGAGCATCAGAGGCCTGGTGGATTGTTTTAGAGGATTGAGCTTCCTGAGTGGAAGTGGGAGCGGATCACTATGGACTTTGTTACTAGACTTCCGCTGACTCGGAAGAAGTTCGACCCAATTTGGGTCATTGTTGATAGGCTGACCAAGTCAACGCATTTCATTCCTGTGGCAGTCTCCTATTCATCTGAGAGGTTAGCTGAGATCTATATCCGGGAGATTATTTGCCTTCATGGTGTGCCGGTATCTATCATTTCGGACCGAGGTATGTAATTTACTTCGCCTTTCTGGAGAGTAGTTCAGCGAGAGTTGGGCACCCAGGTTGAGTTGAGTACAGCATTTCATCCTCAGACGGACGGGCAGTACGAGCGGACTATTCAGATATTGGAGGATATGCTCTGAGCTTGTGTTATTGACTTTGGAGGTTCGTGGGATCAGTTTTTGCCTTTAGCAGAGTTTGCCTACAACAACAGTTACCATTCGAGTATCCAGATGGCTCCTTATGTGGCTTTATATGGTAGGCGGCATCGATCTCCGGTTGGATGGTTTGAACCTGGAGAGGCTCGGTTGTTGGGTACGGATCTGGTTTAGGAGGCCTTGGACAAGGTCAGGATCATTCAGGATAGACTGCGTACAGCCCAGTCCAGGTAAAAGAGCTATGCAGATCGCAAGGTTCAAGATGTGGCTTTTATGGTTAGTGAGCGGGTATTGCTCCGAGTGTCGCCTATGAAGGGCGTGATGAGATTTGGGAAGAAGGGCAAGCTTAGCCCTAGGTTCATTGGTCCGTTTGAGATTCTTGATCGAGTGGGAGAGGTGTCATATAGACTTGCGTTGCCGCCAAGCTTATCAATCGTGCATCTAGTTTTTCATGTGTCCATACTTCGGAGGTATCACGGCGATCCATCCCACGTGTTAGATTTCAGCACTGTCCAGTTGGACAAGGACTTGTCCTATGAGGAGAGCCGGTAGCTATTCTAGACCGGCAAGTTCGTCAGTTAAGATCCAAGAGTTTCCCTTCTGTTCGTGTTCAGTGGAGAGGTCAGCCTCCTGAGGCATCGACCTGGGACTCCGAGTCCGATATGCGGGGCCATTATCCTCATTTATTCCCCGACTCTGGTACTTCCTTCTACTGTCCATTCGAGGACGAACGGTTGTTTTAGAGGTGGAGAATTTGACGACCCAAGGGGTCATTACTTATTTTCTTACCCATTATGTGCTTTCGAGACCTTGAAAACCTCATTTAGAGTCGCTTCGATTTGCGTGCGCAATCCGGGCGCGTAGCCGGAAAGCTTAAATATGAAATTTTGTGAAAAATGCTAAGTTTTAATGTTAAAATGAATAAATTTGACTTAGGTCAACATTTTGGTTAAATGGACCCGGACTCGTGATTTGACGGTCCCGGAGGGTCCGTAGGAAAATATGGGACTCGGACGTATGCCCAGAATCAGAATTCGAGGTCCCTAGTCCGAGAAGTGAAATTTTTTTTAGGAAATTGTTTTTCTGAAAATGTCTAAGGAAATTGAAATGAAATTTGATTAGAGCGAGTTGGTATCGGGCCCATATTTTGGTTCCGGCGCTCGGTACATGTTTTATATATGACTTGAGTCATTCCTGTGAAATTTGGTTAAAAACGGACGTCGTTTGACGCGATCCGGACCTTAATTGAGAAATGTGATGTTTAAAAGAGTTTTGAGAAATTTCATTGATCTCGAGGTTTAATTCGATGCTCGTGATGTTATTTTGGTAATTTGAGGACACGAATATGTCTGTAGGATGTTTTTGAGGTTGTGTGTATACTTGGGTTGGAGTTTCGAGGGCTTGGGGGAGTTCGAGTAGGTTCCGGGATGCCTTTGGCTTAGAAAGTCAGATGTTGCAGGTTCAGGAAGTTGCAGGCCTCTGAACCCTTTAGTGCGCTCCGCGAGAAATCGCGTGCGACCGCGAAGGGGCCAGCGCGGTCGTGGTCGCCTTTGTGCGGGGCGCGGTAGAGGTTGTGCGGTCGCAGTCGCCTTTGTGCGGTCCGCACAGAGTGCTGAACTGCAAGTCTTCAGGGAGGCCTGTGCGGCCGCAGTCCGTTTAATTCAGTCCGAGGTGGAGCTTCGCGGCTGCAGTCCTTTTTATGCTGTCCGCGATGAGGGTCTGAAAGGGGTATAAATAGACGGAATTTTCAATTATTTTTCACTTTTCAAAACCCCAAAAACATAAGAGGCGATTTGTCAAACAACCTTTCTTCTCCAAATCAATTGTAAGTCATTTTAAACTAGTTTTCTTCAATCATTAACATCTTTTAACATGGTTTCAACTAAAAATCAAAGATTTTCATGGGGGAAATTGGGTGTTTTGGGTAGAACCTAGGTTTTCCAAAAATTGGGGATTTGGACCTCAATTTGAGGTCCGATTTCAATACAAATTATACATTTGGATTCGTGGGAGAATGGGTAATCGGGTTTTGGCCCAAACCTCGGGTTTAGACCACGTGGGCTCGGGGGTGATTTTGACTTTTTGGGTAAAACTTTGGGAAAACTCATTTTCATGCATTGGGGTTGATTCATTTAGCACTTATTGATGTAATTAAGTAACTTGTGACTAGATTCGAGCGGATTGGTGGTAAAATCAAGGGGTTAAAGCTATAATTGAGGCTTGAGTGGTGTTCAAAGCTTCGAGGTAAGTGTTTGGTCTAACCTTAGCATGAAGGATTAGGAATTGAGTCTTATTTGTTACGTGCTAATTATTGAGTACGACGTATAGGCATGGTGACGAGTATCTATACGTTGGTGTCTAGCATGACCGTGAGTCTTTATATTGCGGATATTCTGATCTTGTTGTATCTTTCATGCCTTAATGATGATTTTTATATGTTGTAAAAAGCATGTGAAAGAAATTGTGATCTTTGAACTTCGAGGAGCATTGGCTCGAGTTATACTACAAATTGTGAAAAGTATATGAGATAATTGAACCCTTTGGAGCATTGACTTAAGTGGTAAAGAGAGTTATAAAGTAAGAAGTGAAAGAAAGAGAAAGAGTTATTGAATCGTTCCCTAGCCGGGATATTTGTTGCTTTGTTGATTATTTCCTTTGACGGGATGTTAAGATTTATTGATATTGTTCCTGTGCCGGGATTTAGCTGTTTAATTGTAGTCCCTTACCAGGATTTCTACCATTATTTGTCTACTCCCTTGCCCCTTTGTTTGTGATTTTTGTTTGGGTGAGGAAGAGTGTTAAAGCACGAAGGGTGATGTCGTGCATTGTTTGCTATTGTGAGAAAAGAGTGTAAAGCACGAAGGGTAATGCCGTGTCGTACGATGTACCATTCCGTACCAATATTTATTGACTATATGGTGAGGAAAGAGAGTAAAAGCACGAAGGGTGATGTCGTGCACATTATTATGATACGATTGATTTGGTGAGAACGAGAGTAAAAGCACGAAGGGTGATGCTGTGCAAATTTTTATTATAAATATTATTTGGGTGAGGACGAGATTAAAAGCACGAAGGGTGATGTCGTGCAAATCGTTGAATTCTGATTCTTGTTGATATTCTGGCTTGTTGTTTCTTTCTTTTATTGAGGTTTTCTATTTGGAATTGTTGCCTCCCCACAACATGTTTCCCCTTCCCACATTGGTTGATTATTTCCTGTATTTCTTTTCTGCTGTACATATAGATATTTGAACTGCACAGGTTATTTGGTAGTCTGGTCCTAGCCTCGTCACTACTTCGCCGAGGTTAGGCTAGGCACTTGCCAGCACATGGGGTCAGTTGTGCTGATACTACACTCTGTGCTCTTTTGCACAGATCCAGGTATGGGACAACAGCAGTAGCGCGGGAGCCAGCCTTCAGTCCACCGAGACACCGAGGTAGCCTTGCAGGCGTCCGTAGGCCCGGCGTCTGCTCTATCTTATATTTCATTCTGTTATCTCATATATTCGGGACAAACAGTGTTATATTTCTTTCAAACTGTTGTATTTAGTACTCTTAGTAGTTCGTGAGTGATGTGACACCAGTTCTTGGGTAGACGCATATGTTGACTTTCGCATTATTGTTCAGCTTATTTAATTTAGGTCTTCCGCTTATTTATTTAATTCCGTTGTTTTCATGCTATCACTGATAATTGTTAAAAGAAGTAATTTGTTAATGAAAAAGGTAGTTAAGGGTTGGCTTGCCTATCTCTCATTAGTAGGCGCCATCACAACTCCCGAAGGTGGGAAAATCCGGATCATGACAGAATTAATATGCTTGATTTTTGGCATTTATTATCAATTTTTCTTAGTTGAAATTCGACCATTGCGTTTATTAATTTAAGTTGGAATTATGGTTTGTTCAAATATTTTATTTTGAAACATTGACTATCACGTTACCTAAAAGTATTTTACCCAAGATATAAAGAAAATGAACTAAAGATATATATTCACATTAAAATGAGGTAGGTGATATATAAATTTTTCGTGTAATTTTAATTTTCAAACACACATTGTATAAAAAAATGTTCCTTATAATATCTTTCCACATTTTTATTTACCGTGTTACAAAAAAAGAATAGTAAGATTTATTTGAATTTGAAATCAGAAAGTATTTTTGAGTTATGACGAGAACAATTATACATTTTTATAATAGCACGTAACTCAAATTTTAATAGATAAAGTCAAAAACTAAAAATATTAGGCAATAAAAAAATTCAAAGCAAAAAATTACAATTTTAAGAGATTATTTAGTATGATAATATTTATGTTTAAAGTTAAATATTTTATATTAATGATAAAAGAAAAGAATAATTTAATTGCTATGGCGTACAATAAGAAAAATATCAAATATTAAAAAAATTATATATTTATAACAAATAAACAGAACTTCAGCTTATACTTTGGACTAATTTGAAATCACAATTTAGTAAAAATGTAATATTATGACTATAGAAGAATTCCAAATGGGAAAAATTAATTAAGATATCACATAAAATGTACAAAAGGTGGACAAAAATATTATGAGGATATTATACTTTGACTTGATTTAAAAATGAAATAAAGTAACAAAATAATACACAAAATATTATTGACAAATTTAAATTATATAAAAACCTATGAACACTTAAATTTTTGTAGTAATAAAAATCTATTTTATCTATTTAATATTAAAAAATAATAATACATAACAAGAATTTACTGCGCAAGCTAATAAAAATTATATCGCAATGTAACAATTCTAAGTAAGAATAATGTAAGAAGAAGGACAAGACTTATTTGAATTTGAGATGACAAAACCTTTTTTGAATTATGATAAAAAATATCTCATATTCATATATATATATATATATATATATATATATATATATATATATTGGAATCTTAACAGACAAAGTCAAAAATCAAAAATATCAAATACTGAAAAAATTTCAATCAAAATAGTAAATTTTAAATATATCCTATATTAAATATTGTTGATAAACTATTCAAGAACTGTGATCAATTAAATTTCCGGAGTTATTAAAAAAATAATAATCAATAACATTAAGTCAAGATCCAAGCTCCTAAAAATTAGGTCGCAATATAACAATTGTAAGTAAGAATAATGTCATAATAATAAACAAGTAACAAAAGGACAAAAGTTTTAAAAAAATTAAATATAAAAATATAGAATGATAAGACCTATTTGAATTTGAGGTGAAAAGGCATTTTTGAATTAAGGTGAGAAAAGTCACATATATAATGGATAATAGAACGTATCTTAATCTTAATAGACAAAGTAAAAATTAAAAATATCAAATACTGAAAAACTTCCAAGCAGAAGAGTAGATATTAAGTAAAATATGTTATAGGAAAGTAAATTAAATATAAAACTCATAATTTGAATTTTATGTTAAACATAAAACAGAGTGGAAATTTTTTATTTGCTTATTGCATATAGTATAATAATAATTATTATTAAAAAAACTTAATAGTAAAGAACACATTCAAATTCATAATTAGTACTGCATATTTGTTGATATTGATAATTTGAATTAGTTTTAAAAAAAAATTAATAACTTTAGACTTTTGAAGATGAACAATAGAATAAAAGTTTCAAGAAAAATTTTAGGAGTAAAAAAAATATATATCTGTGTTATATTAATAGGCGAGCAATTGAAAAAAAAATTAAGTAAAGTGACAAGCTAATAAAACGTAATGAAATAATACTAAGTATAGTAGATTATGTAATAAAAAAAATAATGAACTAAAAAGCTATTTGTGATTATATGAATCTTTTTATAATTTCATAAAATTCTTTTATTGGTATATTTCATTGGGTAACAAGAGATAGTTAGAATTTAATTCAAGCAATATGATAGAATGTACTCAAACAAATTAGATCACATAACATAATTTAAATTCTGTAATATTTTTCGCGCATCGTGCGGATACTAATACTGATAAATTATAAGGAGACTAATTATATGCTATAGGCTGATAGAATTAAACAGAAGCAATAGACTCGTGTGTATAGGTGTTCCAACTAGGGTAAATTTCACATATTTTTCAACCATTGTGACTTTTTTGTTAGACTAGTGACAGTACTGTAATTTTTGTGCACAAAATAAAGTTATATAAATTTAATACTTCCTTCCTTCATTCCAATTTATGTGTACCTGGGCATGGAATTTATAAAAAAATAAAGACTTGAAATTTATGGTCCTAAATAAGTTAAAAAGGAGCCCAAAATATTTTTGTGGTTATAAAAGCTTCTCATTAAGAGTAGATTTGTAAGTTCAAGCTAAATTGTTACTAAGTTTAGAAAGAGGTTACTCTTTTTGGAAAGCACCAAAAAGGAAATAGGTTCACATAAACTGGAACAGAGGAGTACTTCATAGACAAAAAAATAACTTAGTGACCATTTATTAATCGTAGCACAACTTCAAAAAAATAGGCAAAATAGTTTGGGACCATGAACTTGATAACTTTTATTTAGTTCCACTTAAATATTGTGTGATCTTTCATGAACCCCCCGTCCCCCCCCCCTCCCTTGGGACACTGACAATCCATGTGAGTGTAACACATGCGCTGTCACATGATTTTTTTTTCATGTGCTATTTTTTTAATAAATTATATATATTTATCTTCTTAAGTCCACCAACTATTTAAATTACTTTTTTCGTGCCAAAATCTGAAGGAATTTTCTTTTAAACAACGTTATTTTTATAATAATTTTTTATTTGGCTAAAGATAATAATATTTTAATAAAGTTACTATTCATGTTTCGTCAGGAGAAAAAAAAAAGAAATACATAGTTAACACATATTATTATTGCATCTAAAAAATACAAAAAATAAAAAATACATTGTTTGAACTCCATATTTTAGCTAAATAAATATTTTAGTTAAAAATAGTAAATTCTGAAAAATTATTTGTAAATTTGACTAGAAAAAAATGCATATTTTTAAATAAATAGTCATTGGATGAAAATAAATATGTATTTTTTGCTTTTTATAGAAAATACACTATTTGAACTTCATTGCTTTAGCTAAATCTTCTTTTTATTTGACTAAAATAAATAGAGTTTTAACTTACTTTTGTAGATTTGGACCAGAAAAAAATAAAAAATATAAAGTTGAAACGTATATTCATTATATCTAAAAAAATATTGGGATAAAATATGCAATGTATATTAAGAAGAAACAACGAAAAATATAATTGGAACAAACAAATCAATATATTTGATTATGTGGCATTAATATTTAAAAAATACTCCCCTTGAAAACTAATTTTTTATTCTTTCCTCCCACGCGCCTAAAAGAGAGTGTATTCACGCTCTTTGCCACATCAACATCTAGGGGAATCGTGACTGATAAATTTTCAAGTTCAAAGGGGTATTAAAGTCCACATAAAGTTTAAAGGGAAACTAAACAAAAGTTTCCAAGTTGTTAGGATTATTACTATGAGTTCTTATTAAAAAGAATTAAAAAAGTATTTTGGGGTACATCACACGCGAGAATAACCACAATTAAAAGAATGTAGTGGTTAGACCGACTATGTTGTATGGGGCAGAGTGTTGGCCAGTCAAAAACTCCCATATCCAGCAGATGAGAGTAGCGAAAATGAGGATGTTGAGATGGATGTGTGAGCATACTAGGTTGGATAGAATTAGGAATGAAGTTATTCGGGACAAGGTGGGAGTAGCCCCTATGGAGGCAAAGATGCGTGAGGCAAGGTTGAGATGGTTCGAGCATGTTAAGAGGAGAAACATATATGCCCATGTCAGAAGATGTGAGAGGTTGGCCTTGGAAGGTGAGAGGAGGGGTAGAGGTAGGCCAAAGAAGTCTTGGGGAGAGGTGAACAGGCGGGACATGTCGCAGCTTGAGCTAATCGAGGACATGACCCTAGATAGAAGGGTGTGGAGGTTGAAGATTAGGGTAGAAAGTTAGTAGGTAGTCGTGTGTTTCCCTTTGTCTTCTCTAGCTCGATAGTATTAGCGCTAGTGTGGTACCCTTTTTTCCTTAGTTTGCTATATTCACATGTCTCGTTCCGTTCTTGCCATCAGTAATTTCGTAGTTTGCTAGTAGTACTTCGTTCATATTCTCGTTTGCTGCATTGGAATTAGTTTTCTAAATATGTTATTTTGCTATTACTTGTTATCGATACCCCTTTCATATTCTCTGTTGCTATTTTCAGTTTAGTTTTCTAATTATTTGTCTTGCTGTTACTTGCTATCAGGGTTTCTCTTACCTTTTTTAGCCGAGGGTCTATCGGAAACAGTCTCTTTACCCTTCCAGGGTAGGGGTAAGACTGTGTATATTCTACCCTCCCCAGACCCCACTAGGTGGTTGTTGTTGTTGTTGTTGTTGTTGTTGTTGTTGTTGTTGTTGTTGTAAAAAACTAATTCTCGAATTGTCATACAAATATTGGAGATGCATCTGATACCATATGATAACAACCAGCTTAATGACCTATGAAATAGTTAAAACATAAAATAATTGTAAAATCTAGATTTCATAATTATTTACTGTCGACATCAATCCCAATAGCTTCAGCTACCTATCAAGCGCACATATGATAATTTAGGTTAGTATTAGACTGAATAACGACTAAAAATATCAAAATTAAGTGTATGTACTTGACTACGATATAAATATCGAACCAATTGAATAGAAAAATAACAAAAAATGGATAAAAACTAATAAAAAGAAGAAATAAAACCACTAGCAGAAATCGAGGAAAATCACTAAATTCCCAAACATGAATAAATCCTAGCAAATAGAAAAGAGAAATTGATAGAAATAAAATATCATGCATAAATAAGTATTACTTTAAATTTAAGTACTAATATTTATATTTTATTTGCAGGAAATACCATAAAATAAGTAAAAAAAAAATTAAAAAGGAGAAGAAATCAAAAGACAAAGAAGCTTACAACGGATGCAAGCAAAATTGCTAAGCCAAAAACACCGTGAGCACCATGTGGCAAAAAACTAAAGTCATGCAATTTATTCAATAGGAAGAGAGACGGATGGAAAATCACGTATACTAGGCTTTCATGTGCATACTCACATGATCTATAAATATTGGAACTTGGAGCCATTAAGAGGCGTGAGGGAGGTGCAAAAGCTAGAGCATACACTTGCTTTCTAACTTTAGAAGTTTTCTCTATCAATTTATTTAGTTGTTTAATATTAAGATATCCCGAATTTTCAAGCCGCTAATTTGAAATTTAGAACTTAGGGACGGATTGACCATAATGTTTTTCATTGTTTTTTGAAAAAATGGCCATAAAATTTTCAATTTTCACTTGAAGATGAATTTCGGAATTTTTCAAAAATTTAAAAAATTCCAAAAAGTTGTTTTTCAAATTTTTCACTTCAGATCACTCACACAAATTCAAAAACAATCCAAAATTGTATTCATGTCTAAACATTACTCTAATTTTCAAATACCACTTTCATTTGACAAAAAATCATTTTTTTAAAAATTTTACAATTCTTATGTCTAAAAGCCCACTTAGTATCCTAAATTTTTGAGCTGATAATTTAAAATTTAGGACTAATAGCATGTTTGGCCAAGCTGGAAAAATCAGCTTATTTTGAGAAGTATTTTTAAAAAAAAAGTATTTTCTTAAAAGTACTTTTGGTTAGAAGCAATTTGTGTTAAACTAATTAATTTGAAAAGCACTTCTAAGCAGCAATTAGTGTTTGACCAAGATTTTAAAAAGTGTTTATAAGTGTATTTGTCACGGCCCGAAATTTTCCACCATCGGGAGTCGTGATGGCGCCTACTAATGGGAGCTAGCCAAGCCAAACTTTAACTACTTGCTACACTTTCATATTTGCTTCTTTTTAACAAACACAAGTCGATAATATGATAAAAGCGGAATTTTAAATAAATAAGCGGAAGTCAACAATTATATATCTTAAGGCTACGTCTATTACAACCTTTAAAACCTCCTATACACAAAACCTGATGTCACAGTGTCACAGACTGTCTAAGAGTTACTACATACAAGGTCTGAAGAAATACAATACACTATTTCTGAACAAAAGGAAATAAAACAGGAAATAGAGATAAAGGGAGACGTTGGGGCCTGCCGACGTCTACAAGTCTACCTTGGGTCTCCGGGTGGACTGAAGGAAGCACTCCAACTACTATCCGAAAGCTACTCATGGATCTGCACATAGTGCAGAGTGTAGTATCAGCACAACCGACCCCATGTGCTGGTAAGTGTCTAGCCTAACCTCGACGAAGTAGTGATGAGGCTAGGACCAGACTACCAAATAAACTTGTGCAGTTCATATATATATATATATATATATATATATATATATATATATATATATATATATATATATATATATATACAGCGGAAAAGAAATACAGAAATAACCAGTCAATGTGGGAGGGGGAAACATGTTGTGGGGGCGACAATAGTTCCGAATAGATAGGCATCAATTAAGGAAAGAACGACATAACTAGAATATCACCAAAGAAGCAGAAATCAATAATTGCACGGCATCACCCTTCGTGCTTTTACTCTCAGCCTCACCAAAATAGTTATATAATAAAAACATGCACGGCATCACCCTTCGTGCTTTTACTCTCGTCCTCACCCAAACAATCATGTAATCAGAATGTGCACGACATCATCCTTCATGCTTTTACTCTCTTTTCTCAACATATAATCAATAGAATCGGCACGGAATGGTACGTCGTGTGGCACGGCATCACCCTTCGTGCTTTAACACTCTTCCTCACCCAAACAACAATCACAAACAAAGGGGGCAAGGGAATAAACAAAATAATAATGGAAATCCCGGCAAGGGAACACAATTAAACAATTAAATCCCGGCAAGGAAACAACATCACTAATCTCAACATCCCGGTAAGGGAGATAATTAACAAAGCAACAATATCCCGGCAAGGGAACAATTTAATAACTCTTTCTCAATTTTACTTCACCCGGGAACAATTTAATAACCCTTTCTCAATTTTACTTCACAATTCACTTCACAACTCGAGCCAATGCTCTAGAAGTTCTATTATCACTTATTCTTTCGCAACTCATTTCACAACTCGAGCCAATGCTCTAGAAGTTCAGTTGTCACTTATACTTTCATATTTCACTATACAACTTGAGCTAATGCTCTTCAATGTTCATAGGTCACAATTCTTTTCACAAGCTTTATACAACAATTAGGAATCTTCACCAAGGCATGAATAATACAACGAAATCATGAAAACTACAACATAAGACCCATGGTCATGCTTGACACCAACGTATAGATACTTGTCACCATGCCTATACGTCGTACTCGACAAGAAGCAAATAGCAAATATTACACAACTATGATGACCCGATCAGTCGTCTCATGAGTTACCGCTCCGTTTTTCCCATTTCTGCTTCTTTATGCTTCGTTATCCGTGTTTTATGTGGTCGAGTTGGTTGGTTTGCGTTTGGCGTGGTTTTGGTAAGAAAGAGACACTTAGACTCTTTTAAGAAGGCTTAAGTTGGAAAAGTCAACCGGATGTTGACTTATGAGTTAGAGGGATCGGATGTGAGTTCCGATGGTTTGATTAGCTTCGGAAGGTGATTTGTGACTTAGGAGTGTGATCGGAAGTGGTTTTGGAGGTCCGATGTAGAATTAGGCTTGAATTGGCGAAGTTAGTATTTTGGCGATTTCCGGTTGATAGGTGAGATTTTGATCCGAGGGTTGGAACAGAATTCCGAGAGTTGTTGTGGCTTCATTATGTGATTTGGGATGTGTGTGCAAAATTTCAGGTCATTTGGATGTGGTTTGGTTGGGTTTTTTATCAAAAGCGTATTTCGGAAGTTTTTAGAAACTTAGGCTTGAATTCGATGAGAATTGATGGATTTGGTGTTGTTTGAGATATTTTGATGATTGGAACAAGTTTGAATGAGGTTTTAGGACATGTTTGTGCTCTTTGTTGAGGTCCCGGGGGCCTCGGGTGAGTTTCGGGTGGTCAATCGGACCATTTTCTAAGTCTAAAAGTTGTAGATTTTGGGAGTTCAGGTGTTGCAGAAAATAACCCTTTGCGTTCGCGAGGGGTATGTCGCGTTCGCGTAGAAGGATTTGAGGAATACCAGAATTAAGCCTTCGCGTTCGCGAAAGGATGGGAAGCAGTGCATCGCGTTCGCGAGAAGGCACTCGCGATCGCGTAGAGCAAATTGGGGTCCAAGGCATTTTGTTCATTGCGTTCGCGTAAGGTTGTCGCGTTCGCGAAGGTGTAGGAGGCAGAAGCATCGCGTTCACGATTGGTGTGACGCGTTCGCATAGGACAAAAATTGGTCAACGTAAGTTTGTGCTTCGCGAACGCGAGACGTTAACCGCGTTCGCGAAGAAGGAATATCAGAACTGGGCAGAAAGTTTATAAGACATTTCCTCCGCGATTTTGAGCCATTTTTCCACCATAGTTGATCATTTTGAGAGCTCTTTGAGGGATATTGAAGAGGGATTCAAGGAGAATTGATTGGAGGTAACTTTTATGAACCAAAAACGTGATTCTATTGTGAAATTAACTTAGAAATTCATGGAATTTAAGCTAAAATTGGAAGAACTAGGGCTTGAGATTTTGAACTTTTGAATTGGGATTTGAGGGACCATTTGAGGTCAGAATTGAGAACTTTTGGTATGTATGAACTCGTGGGGTGATAAGGAATCTAATGATGTAAAAATTTCTGAGTTTATAGAAGTGGTCCCGGGGCTCGGGTTTTGCTAATTTTGAGATTTTTGATATTTTTCGATTGTTTTCACTTGGGTTATGTTCCCTTAGCATATTGTGATGTATTCGTTCTGGTTTTGGTCAGATTCGACGCGCGAGGAGGTCGATTTGAAAGGCAAAGGCGTCGCGAGCTAGTGTTTTTGCCGGTTCGAGGTGAGTAATGAATGTAAATGATGTCCTCATGGTTTGAAACCCCAGATTTGCACATCGTAGTGCTATATTGAGGTGAGACATGCGCTTAATGATGAGCGGAGGGTCGTTTACTATTGGGGATTGTGACTTGGTCCGTCCCGAGTGATGTTTTTACCGCGTATTTGATTGAAGCTTATTTGTTATCATCATTATTTGGACTGATTGCCGTATTTGGGCTTCGTGCCAACTATTTGTACCCTCCGAGAAGTTTTATCATTATTTCCTCATTGTTTTGACTTACTAATTGAACTCAGTCGTATCGTTTTTCCACTATTTTACAACTCAACCGCTTTTTACTCGGTTTTGAAACTAAAATGATATATTAAATGATGTTTCGGGCTGAGAACTATTGTTTTACTAATGCCCAAAGGGCTTATATGATTTCTGGACTGAGTACGGCCAAGGGCCAGATGTGAGGATACCATGGGATCGGGCTGCGCGCCGCAGCAATGTTATACTGATATTGATATGAGGTCGAGGGCCTAGATTTGATACCACGAGATGGCTTGATATTGCGCTTGGGCCGTAAGGGGCCCCTCCCAGAGTCTGCACACCCCCAATGAGCGTCGTCGATGATAAATAAATAGATCGGGCTGCACGCCGCAGCGGGTACTGTAGGGTACCGTACTATGTGTTGAATTTTCTTATTTGATTGTCACTTATCTACTTATCTGTTGTAGTATCTTTCATATTTCGATTATATTGGTCTATTGCTTCCATATTACTTGTTTTAAACTGCCGGATTATAGATTACTCTGTGTTCTTCCATGATTTCTTATTCTCAGCCATTATTTATGTTTATTACTCACTGGGTCGGAGTATTCACATTACTCCTGCACCTTGCGTGCAGATCCAGGTGCATCTGAGGCTGAGTGAGGATTCTTCAGTTGAGCAGCGTATATCCGGGAGCATTGAGGTAGCTGCATGGCATCCGCAACCCTGATCTCTCCCTTTTATCCTTTTGTTTTATCTGAAATTCCCTAGACTGATATGTATTAGATTGGTAAACCTGTATTAGAGGCTCAGACTTGTGACACCGGATCTATATGGGCTATGTAGAAGGATTATTATTTGAAATTCCGCATGTTTAACTCTTACTTCAGACTTCTAATATGATGATTTAGTAAACTAACTATGATGGCTAGTAATGAACTGCATGATAAATGGGTTAAGGTTGTTTATTTGTTAGGCTTGCCTAGCAGTGTGTTGGGCGCCATCACGACCGGGGGTTGGGGTCGTGATAACAACTCCTAATCCCTCAAGCTAAGGTTAGACCAAACACTTACCTCGATGCAACAAACACAATTCAAGCCTCAACTACCGCTTTACTTCTTGTTTCCACCACCAACTCGTTTGTATCTAGACACAATTTGCTTAACGATATCAATAAATGCTAAATGAATCAATTCTAATACATGAAAATAGGTTTTATAAAGATTTCCCCCAAAAGTCAAAAATCGACCCCGGGCCCGCTTGGTCCAAACCCGAAATTTGGACCAAAACTCGATTACCCATTTACCCCCGAGCCCGAATATATAATTGGTTTTGGAATCTGACCTCAATTTGAGGTCTAAATTCCCAAATTTCAATATTCTTAGGTTTTACCCAAAATTCTCAATTCCACCATGAAAATAATTGATTTGAAGTTGAAATCATGTTAAAAGATGTTAATGATTGAAGAAAACAAGTTAAAAATGACTTATAATTGATTTAGAGAAGAAAGGTTGTTTGAAAAATCACCTCTTATGTTTTTGGAGTTTTGAAAAATGAAAATAACTGAAAATCCCGTCTATTTGTACCCCTCTCAGACCCCCTGTGCGGACAAAATGGACTGCGGCCGCACAGGCCTTACTAATGTATTGCGGTCCAGTGCCCTGTGCGGACCGCACAAAATGGACCGCGGATGCACAGGTCTCCACCGCGGACCGCAAGAAATCGAGCGTGGCCGCGAAGGCTTGGCCTTGCTCACTGTGGACCGCATAAATCCCACTGTGGTCGCAGAGTCCCCACCGCGGCCGCGAAGCTTCCACCACGGACCGCGAGACCTGGCTTCAGAGACCTGCAACTTCTATGAATCTGCAACTTTTTCCTAAGTGTAAAAATATCCTGAAACTCACCCGAACCCTCAGGGCTCCAAACCAAATGTCATGCTAACTCAAAAACATCATATGGACTTACTCATGTAATCAAATCATCAAAATAAACTCATGAACATCAAATTAAATCTCGAGATCAATGAAATTTTCTCAAAACTTCTTTAAACATAAATTTTGCAATTTAAGTCCGAATCACGTCACATGACATCCGTTTTTCACCAAATTCCACAGAAATGTCTTAACTCATATATAAGACCTGTACCGGGCACCAGAACCAAAATATAGGCCCGATATCATCATGTTCTAATCAAATTTCATTTCAAATTTCTTTAAACAAATTCGAGAAAATAATTTCCTTTAAAAATTTATTTCTCGAGCTTGGGACCTCGGAAATCGATTTCAGGCATACGCCCAAGTCCCATACTTTCCTACGGACCCTCCGGGACTGTCAAATCACAGGTCCGGGTTCGTTTACCCAAAACATTGACCGAAGTCAAATTAGCTGATTTTATAATCAAAACTTATCATTTTTCACAGATTATCATGCTTAAGCTTTCCGGCTACGCGCTCGGACTGCGCACGCAAATCGAGGTGACTTTAAATGAGGTTTTCAAGGCCTCAGAACATGGAAGTTTTGTTTGTCATCACATTCTCCACCTCTAAAACAACCGTTCGTCCTCGAACGAACAGAAGAAGGAAGTACCTGAGTTGGGGAAAAAATGGGGATAATGGCTCCGCATATCGAACTCGGACTCCCATGTCGATGCCTCAAGAGGCTGACCTCTCCACTGAACACGAACAGAAGGAAAACTCTTTGACCTCAACTGACGAACCTTCCAGTCTAGAATAACTACCGGCTCCTCCTCATAAGACAAGTCCTTGTCCAACTGGACAGTGCTGAAATCTAACACGTGGATGGATCGCCGTGATATTTCCGAAGCATGGACACATGAAACACTGGATGCACGGCTGATAAGCTTGGCGGCAACGCAAGTCTATAAGCTACCTCTCCCACTCGATCAAGAATTTCAAATGGGCCAATAAACATAGGGCTAAGCTTGCCCTTCTTCTCAAATCTCATCACGCCCTTCATAGGCGACACTCGAAGCAATACCCGCTCACCTACCATGAATGCCAAATCTCGAACCTTGCGGTCGGCATAACTCTTTTGCTTGGACTGAGCTGTATGAAGCCTATCCTGAATAATCCTAACCTTGTCCAAGGCATCCCGAACCAGATCCGTACCCAACAATCGAGCCTCTCCTGGTTCAAACCATCCAACCGGAGATCGACACCGCCTACCATATAAAGCCTCATAAGGAGCCATCTGGATACTCAACTGGTAACTGTTGTTGTAGGCAAACTCTGCTAGAGGCAAAAACTGATCCCACGAGCCTTTAAAGTCAATGACACAAGCTCGGAGCATATCCTCCAAAATCTGAATAGTCCGCTCAGACTGCGCCGTCCGTCTGAGGATGAAATGTTGTACTCAACTCAACCTGGGTGCCCAACTCTCGCTGAATTGCTCTCTAGAAATGCAAGGTAAACTACGTACCTCGATCCAAAATGATAGATATAGGCACACCATAAAGACGAACAATCTCCCGGATATAGATCTCAGCTAACCTCTCGGATGAATAGGAGACTTCCATAGGAATGAAATGCGCTGACTTGGTCAGTCTATCGACAATGACCCATACTGCGTCGAACATCCTCCAAGTCTGTAGGAGTCCAACAATGAAATCCATAGTGATCTGCTCCCGCTTCCACTTGGGAAGCTCAATTCTCTGAAATAAACCACCAGGCCTCTAATGCTCGTACTTAACCTGCTGACAATTCAAACACTGAGCTACATATGCAACGATATCCTTCTTCATTCTCCGCCACCAATAATCCTGCCGCAAATCCTGATACATCCTCGCGGCGCCCGGATGAATAGAGTACCGGGAGCTATGGGCCTCCTCTAAAATCAACTCTCGGAGCCCATCCACATTAGGCACACAAACTCGACCCTGCAATCTCAAAACTCCTTGATCATCTAAGGTAACTTGCTTGGCACCTCCGCGCTGCACCGTGTCTCTAAGGACACACAAATGGGGATCATCATACTGCCGATCACGGATACGTTTCAATAAAGAAGAACGAGCAACCGTGCAAGCCAATACACGACTAGGCTCATAGATATCCAACCTCACAAACTGATTGGCCAAAGCCCGCACGTCCAAAGCAAGCGATCTCTCACCGCTGGAATATAAGCAAGACTGCCCATACTAGCTGACTTCCTACTCAACACATCGGCCACCACATTGGCCTTTCCCGGATGATACAAGATAGTGATATCATAATCTTTCAACAACTCCAACCACCTCCTCTGTCTCAAATTCAACTCCTTTTGCTTGAACAAATACTGAAGACTCTTGTGATCCGTGAACACCTCACATGCCACGCCATACAGATAATGCCTCCAAATCTTCAATGCGTGAACAATGGCTGCCAACTCCAAGTCATGAATCGGATAATTTCTTCTCATGAATCTTCAACTGCCGCGAAGCATAGGCAATGACCTTGCCATCCTGCATCAACACTACACCAAGCCCAATACGAGATGCATCACAATAAACTGTATAAGGCCCTGAACCTATGGGCAAAACCAACAACAGTGCCGTAGTCAGAGCTGTCTTGAGCTTCTGAAAGCTCGCCTCACACTCGTCCGACCATCTGAACTGGGCACTCTTCTGGGTCAACCTGGTCATCGGGGCTGTGATAGATGAGAACCCCTCCACGAACCGGCGGTAGTATCCTGCCAATCCCAAGAAACTCTGAATCTCTGTAGTTGATGCTAGTCTAGGCCAGTTCTTGACTGCCTCAATCTTCTTCGGATCAACCCGAATACCCTTAGCTGATACAACATGACCCAAAAATGCAACTGTACTCAACCAGAACTCACACTTTGAGAACTTAGCATATAACTGACTATCCCTCATGGTTTGGAGAGCCACTCTAAGATGTTGTTCGTGCTCCTCCCGGCTACGGGAATATATTAAAATATCATCAATGAAGACTATCACGAACGAGTCCAAATAAGGCCTGAACACTCGGTTCATCAAATCCATAAAAGTTGCTGGGGCATTGGTCAACCAAATGACATGACTAAGAACTTATAATGCTCGTACCGAGTGCGGAAAGCTGTCTTAGGGACATCAGATGCCCTAATCCTCAACTGATGATAGCCAGATCTCAAATCAATCTTTGAGAACACCTTGGCACCTTGAAGTTGATCAAACAAATCATCGATCTTCGGCAATGGATACTTATTCTTGATTGTAACCTTGTTCAACTACCGGTAATCAATACACATTCTCATCGATCCCTTCTTCTTAACAAACAACACTGGCGCACCCCAAGGCGAAACACTGGGTCTAATGAAACCCTTCTCAAGCAAGTCTTGCAACTGTTCCTTCAACTCTTTCAACTCCGGCGGGGCCATACGATACGGCGGGATAGAAATGGGCTGAGTACCTGGAGCCAAATCAATGCAAAAGTCAATATCCCTATCGGGTGGCGTACCTAGCAAGTTCGAAGGGAAAATATCAGGAAACTCTCGAACAACAGGCACAGAATCAATAGAAGGGACTTCAGCACTAGAATCACGAACATATATAAAATAGGCCAAACACCCCTTCTCGACCATACGCCGAGCCTTCACATACGAGATAATACTGTAGGTAGAATGACCAAGAGTTCCTCTCCACTATAAACGGGGAAAATCTGGCAAGGCTAAGGTCACCGTCTTGGCATGACAGTCCAAGATAGAGTGGAGGGTGATAACCAGTCCATCCCCAATATAATATCAAAATCGACCATGTCTAGAAGCAACAAATCCACACGAGTCTCAAGACCCCCAATCACCATAATACAAGAACGATGGACTCGATCTATCATAATAGAATCACCCACCGGTGTAGACACATAAACAGGAATACTCAATGAATCACTAGGTATGACCATATACGATGCAAAATAAGATGACACATACGAGTAGGTAGATCCTGGATCAAATGACATTGAAGCATCTCTATCACAAACCAGAATAGTACCTGTAATGACTGCATCTGAAGCCTCAGCCTTGGGCCTGGCTAGAAGGGCATAACATCGGGGTTGGGCCCCACCACCCTGAACTACATCTCTGGGATGACCTGCAGTTGGCTGGCCTCCACCTCTGGTGGCTTGAGCTCCACCTCTAGTACCTCTACCTCCACCTCTAGCACCTCTACCCCCACCTCTAGCTGGTTGGGCGGGCTGTGGAACACCTGGTGCCTGTACCATAGCACAAGAACCCTAATGCTGAGAGCTACTCGGTGCTCGAGGGCAAAACTTGGCAATGTGACCCGTATCACCACAAGTGTAACAAGCCCTCGGCTGCTGAGACTTCTGGCCCTGACGGCCTGAATAACCACCCCGAAAACTCTAAAGCGGCGGTGCATTGATAGGAGCAGGTGGTGCACTATAGGACTGCTGATCGGGATACTACATCTGTGGACCACGACCACCTGAAGTACCGTGAGAAACCTGGAGCACTGATTGAAAGGGCCTAGGAGGATGGCCTCTACCATACGAATCTCGACCTCCGGATGAGGTACCACTGAATCGGCCTGAATGACGGGGCCTCTTGTCTGACCCATGTCTGCCTCCTTGTGACAGAACCATCTCAACTCTACGGGCCACATTGGGCGCCTCCTGAAAAGTAATCTCACTCCCAACCTCTCTAGCCATCTGAAGACGAATCAGCTAGATAAGACCATTAATAAAACTCCTCACCCTCTCTCTCGGTAGGGAGTATAATGAGAGAATGGCGAGCTAAGTTGATAAACTTGGTCTCACACTGGGTAACAGTCATAGAACCCTGTTGGAAGCGCTCGAACTGCCTCCAATAAGCCTCTCACTGAGTAACGGGGAGAAACTTCTCCAGAAATAGCTGTGTGAACTGCTCCCAAGTCAAGGCTGGCGATCCGGCTGGTCTTGCTAAGCAATAATCCCTCCATCAAGTCTTGCCGGATCCAGACAAGTGAAATGTAACAAAATCGACCTCGTTGGTCTCAACAATACCCATGTTCCTGAGAACCTCGTGGCAGCTGTCTAGATAATCCTGGGGATCCTCAGTAGATGCGCCGCTAAAAGTAGAAGTGAAGAGCTTGGTGAACCTATCCAGTCTCCACAAAGCATCGGCGGACATAGCCGCTCCATCACCGGTCTGAGCTACCACACCCGGCTGTACTGCTCCAATTGGCTGAACCGCTGGAGTCTGAATCTGAGGAGCTACCTGCTCCGGAGTGCGAGTAGTAGGAGTCTGGGCCCTTCCTCCAGCCTGAGAGACGGCTGGTGCTACAGGAAGCAAGCCTGCCCGGGTGACACTCTCCATAAGGCCCACTAGTCGGACTAGAGCATCCCGAAGAACTAGGGTAGCAATAAACCCCTCTAGGACCTGAGCTGGGCCCATCGGAACTGCTGGAGCTGGAACCTCCTCATAAAAATCAACCTGAGGCTCCGTCAATGCGGCTGCTGCTCGGGGCTGAGATTTGCCCTTACCTCAGCCTCTAGCACAGCCTCGCCCTCTGCCCCTCGTGGAAACTATTGCAGGGGGCTCGAGCTTCTGAGCGGAGGATGAGGAAGCGCATGTACTCGCCATCTACGAAAGAATAGAGTAGAAGTTCAATTAGCATTGAGAAACAAAACCGCACGATAAGAAAGAATAAATGTGAAGTTTTTCCTAACTCTGTAGCCTTTGGGGGATAAATACAGACGTCTTTGTACCGATCCCTCAGACTCTACTAAGCTTGTCTGTGAACTGTGAGACCTATGTAACCTAGAGCTCTGATACCAACTTGTCATGACCTGAAATTTCCCAATCTCGGGAGTCGTGATGACGCCTACTAATGGGAGCTAGGCAAGCCAAACCTTAACTACTTGCTACACTTTCAGTTTTGCTTCTTTTTAATAAACACAAGTCGATAATATGATAAAAGCAAAATTTAAATAAATAAGCGGAAGTCAACAATTATATATCTTAAGGCTATGTCTATTACAACCTTTAAAACCTCCTATACCCAAAACCTGGTGTCACAATGTCACAGACTGTCTAAGAGTTACTACATACAAGGTCTGAAGAAATACAATACACTGTTTCTGAACAAAAGGAAATGAAACAGGAAATAGAGATGAAGGGAGATGCTAGGGCCTGCGGATGCCTGCAGGTCTACCTTGGGTCTCCGGGTGGACTGAAGGAAGCACTCTAACTACTGTCTGAAAGCTGCTCCTGGATCTGCACACAGTGCAGAGTGTAGTATCAGCACAACCGTCCTCATATGCTAGTAAGTGTCTAGCCTAACCTCGGCGAAGTAGTGACGAGGCTAGGACTAGACTACCAAATAAATCTGTGTAGTTCATATATATATATATATATATATATATATATATATATATATATATATATATATATATATATATATATATATACACACACACACACACACAGAAATAACCAGTCAATGTGGGAGGGGAAAACATGTTGTGAGGGCGACAATAGTTCCGAATAGATAGGCATCAAGTAAGGAAAGAACGACATAACTAGAATATCACCAAAGAAGCAAAAATCAACAATTGCACGGCATCATCCTTCGTTCTTTTACTCTCAACCTCACCAAAACAGTTATATAATAAAAACGTGCATGGCATCACCCTTCGTGATTTTACTCTCGTCCTCACCCAAACAATCATATAATCTGAATGTGCACGACATCATCCTTCGTGCTTTTACTCTCTTTTCTCAACATATAACCAATAGAATCGGCACATAATGGTACGTCGTGCGGCATGACATCACCCTTCGTGCTTTTACACTCTTTCCTCACGATAACAAACAATGCATGGTATCACCCTTCGTGCTTTAACACTCTTCCTCACCCAAACAACAATCACAAACAAAGAGGGCAAGAGAATAAACAAAATAATAGAAATCCCCGCAAGGGAACACAATTAAACAATTAAATCCCGGCAAGGGAACAACATCAATAATCTCAACATCCCGGCAAGGGAGATAATTAACAAAGCAACAATATCCTGGCAAGGGAACAATTTAATAACTCTTTCTCAATTTTACTTCACAATTCACTTCACAACTCGAGCCAATGCTCTAGAGGTTCGATTATCACTTATTCTTTCATAACTCGAGCCAATGCTCTAGAAGTTCAATTGTCACTTATACTTTCACAATTTTACTATGCAACTTGAGCCAAAGCTCCTCAATGTTCATAGGTCACAATTCTTTCCATAAGCTTTATACAACAATTAGAAATCTTCACCAAGGCATGAATAATACAACGAAATCATGAAAACCACAACATAAGACCTACGGTCATGCTTGACACCAACGTATAGATACTCGTCACCATGCCTATACGTCGTATTCGACAAGAAGCAAATAGTAAATAGGACACAACTCCTAATCCCTCAAGCTAAGGTTAGACCAAACACTTACCTCGATGCAACGAACACAATTCAAGCCTCAACTACCGCTTGTGAGCACCTAATTTTTGATAATATTTAATTTTTTATCACTTCTTCTATGTAAATATTTTAGGGGTTTTAACCTATAATTTTTAGCTTTGTTACACTTTTTATTACAGGGTAAAAATACAAAATTTAAAAGGTGAATTATTACTATTAATATTATTTTATTTTTATTTTAAAATAATAAAAAAATTCCGAAAAAATATTATTATTTTTTTAATTTTCAGGAATGATTTAAAAAATAAGAAAAAGGGAAGTATTGAATATAAAAAAAGTAAAATTAGGTGGAATTGTCTTTTAAAAAGTAAAAGAAAGTAGAAAATTAAAAAAATAAAAGTAAAATTTTGTGGAAATTTTAAAAAAATAAAAAGTAAAAGAAAGTTGGAATTAAAAAATAAATATAAAGGTATATAAAAATTAAAAAAATTTATAGTAAAAGAAAGCAGCATTTTTAAAAGAAAAGCAAAAGAAAGTGGATTGTTTTTTTAAGAAAAGTTAAATAAGTGGAATTCTCTTTTAAAAAGTAAAAAAAGTGGGATTTTAAATAAGATAAAAGTAATTAAAGTTGGAATTTAAAAAATAAAAGTAAAGAAAGGTGGGATTTCTTTTTACAAAAAAAATAAAAGCAATTTGTAAGTGGGATTTCTTTTAATTAAAAAATAATAAAATAATAAAATATTTTTTAAAAAAAATCTGAAAAATCTCAAAAATTTTGCTATAAATAGAAGAGAAAATTTGAGAACAAAGAAAAAAAAAAGAGAGGGGGAGGAGAGAAATTTAGGTTGAAAATTTTCATTAAATTTTTCTTTTAATATTTCGGGCCTTGAATCTTGGGTTTGAAGAAGAGTTGATAGAGATTTTATTGTTGTTGCTGTATTGACTCTACAACTTTCAGATTTTATTCATTTGAATTCACTCTCTTGTAGGTATGTAATTCAAGCTCTTGAGTTAAAAAATGTCGGAGCATCTTTATTGAAGCAGAAGCAAATTGATTTGATTCTTTTGATAGAGTTTCTTTCGTATTTAATATGTTCGCATGAATGATGTTTCTTTGATTGAGTGAATTGAGATTTGCAAATGTTAACGTTATTTTAGTATGTTCATGACTCTGTCTCGTTTTTTTTTCTTTTCTTTTTTTTTATTTTTCTTGGCTCATGACTTGTAACCAGCATGTATTGTTTTGTTTACATTTAGATTTCAAGCTCATGTAGCACCATGTTCATATTTTAAAATTTAAAGAAGTATGTGAAGTTGAACAATTTGTCAACATTAAGATGTAAAAAAAAATAGATTGCGTTAGTGGAAGAATCTTATCTTCAGTTTATGTTATTGGCTGCATATTTTCTTAAATTAACCATGTGAAGATTCAACTTCCTCTGCTTCAAAATGGTACTGTAGAAGTTATAGTGGTGATACTACAACTTTCTCTTTAGCATAGTTTTAAATAAATTAATTACTTTAAGTGTTCTTTGTTATAATCAAGTTTAAAATGCATTTTTGTATGTTCATGTTTGTTTTGTTCCTTCTGGTTCATCCGAATAGTTCTCCGCATGGTTTTTTTTGTGCTCATATGGTTATTTAAGATTCAGAATTTTGTTATAAAATTTTGTTAGTTTCTTTCTAGAATTTGAAAACGAAAGTCAGTCTTTTGAAGATGATATGGAGATGAACCCAAAGCTGGCACCTGTCTTTTATTATTTTCACATAAATATCAACTCCACCTTTATGAATTATAGTATGCTATAACAAAAGGCTCCAGTGATATACATGTAGCTAACCCATTTCTTTAGGCCTTTTGTACTTATCAATTTATACCACTCCATCCACAATAAAAC
This sequence comes from Nicotiana tabacum, assembly GCF_000715075.1. Taxonomy (NCBI): domain Eukaryota; kingdom Viridiplantae; phylum Streptophyta; class Magnoliopsida; order Solanales; family Solanaceae; genus Nicotiana; species Nicotiana tabacum. The sequence continues at coordinate 111,888,211 of NC_134085.1, forward strand.
ATCAAAACTCATGACCCTCATTTAATTAATTTTAAATCCTTAGAATTCGAGGCATGCCATTTAGCGAATTTTCTATGGCCCTCGCAAAGTTGAAAAATGCGTAGTTGCTTTAGGCGCGTAATTTGAAATTACCTTCCTAAACTCGGGTGTGCATTTCATGTGACCCAAATCCAAATCCCAACAACGTTAAATAAAATGTGTCGTGGACCGCGGGTGCATTTATGTGACGTGATTCAAGACATATTTTAAATGACGTTGCAATCTATCTAAAAATGAATAAGAGCAGTTAATAAGTTAAAATTGAACCATAGGCTAAAACATGTATTAAAATCAGATAATATGTCAATTATAACAGTTGAGCGACCGTGCTAGAACCACGGAACCCGGGAATGCCTAACACCTTCTCCCGGGTTAACAGAATTTCTTACCTGGATTTCTGTGTTCGCGGACTGTAAAACAGAGTCAATCTTTTCCTCGATTCGGGATTCGAACCGGTGACTTGGGACACCATAAATTATCCCAAGTGGCGACTCTGAATTTTTAATAATAAATGAATCCCGTTTCGATTGTCACTTTAAGTAGGAAAAAACTCCCTTATATCCTTTCCGGGGTGTAGGAAAAAAGGAGGTGTGACAGTCTGGCGACTTCGCTGGGGACCGGAACCCAGAACTTCTGGTTCAGGGTTTGAGAATTTGAGCTTGGAATAATTGTTATAATTGGCTTTGTTTATTATCTGATTTTTACATGTTTGGGCCTAATGTGCTAAATGCTACTTTTACCGCTTTGATATTATCTAAACTATATATAAACTGCTACGAAACCTTTCTCTTCTCACCTTCGGGGATGTGCTCGTTGGTCGAGACTCCCTATTTTGTTAGTGTCATACCTTGAAATAAGAAAGAGGCTCGGACAAGTTACTAAGCTGGATGGCCTTTTGGTTCCCGGTACGTAGCCCCCTCCTCGGTACGAGTTGTCCGCTCGGGTACACAGTCTAGAACAAATACTCAGGCTTTGAACCTAGAATAACTCATCTTCATGCTGGATTCCTAATAGGAACGTTTGTGTGCATCATGTGCATTTGACTTTGGAGGCTCAACACATGGGTTGGGTCTGTCTAGGACAAGTGTACCAAAAATAAAAAAGACCATCGTGATGCATCTTACTTGCTACTTGTGCATTTATTTGCTTCGGACTTGCATGCTGACCGGTTTTTGAATATTTTGAGGAAAGAGAAATAGCAGTATGAGGGTTAAAGAGAGTTAATCGCTTGTTTTGAAAAAAAACAATGTCCAAATAGTGCCGAAACTCTGCCGAATTTTTGAGAAAATTTTTATAAAAAAAAAAGAAAAAAGATTTGTTTTCAAAAATAGTTTGTTTATTTTGCCAATAAAATGAAAAAGGAATCTTGTTTTCAAAAATAGTTTGTTTTATTTGCCGAACTACGTCAGTTTGATTCTCATAGGGTGTGGGATACGTAGGCAACCCTCATCGGGTCCAACTTCTTTTTTCCAAAAAATAGCCCGAAACGAAAAAAAATAATAATTTATTTTACTGTAAATAGGTAAGGTGATGTCGTTTTTATCAAAAATAGCCGAATGTTCCCGAAAGGGACGCCGGAAGGCTGATTTCGCATAATAGCCACCTTTGGTCTTTTTCCAATTTTTGGCCAGTTAGCAAGCGCAACCTTAAAATCTCCCTCCGGAATTGCTGAAAGGTCGTATTTGCAAAGTTGGGCTTTTGGTTTTAGAAAAAAAAAATCTGAAAAAAGGGTCAATTTTGATTCAAAATAGAGTAAATCATGATTAATCACCTTAATAAATGTGCAGAATGAGCACAAGCCAGAATTTACCAGTAACAATTATGAACAAGATCCCTTTGGAGTTGCACATGTGGTGGGATGACTTGGGCAAATCAGGGTAAGACACGGTCAATCTATACTTGGGAGGCCTCGCTGGGTTGCTAAAAATTAATCCCAGAGGGGATATCATAAAGGCATTGGTCACATTCTGGGACCTGGCTCACAACGTATTTCATTTCTCAGATTTTGAACTTACCCCAACATTGAAAGAAATAGCCGGATATATTGGGGGTCCCAAAGTTCCTCTGAGACACCAGTACCTAATTGCTCTGAGGGCCATAGCCGTGCACAGGTTCCTAGACTCTTTGAAAATAAGTAGGGAGATCCACAACCCAGACTTGGCAACTGGTTTTTGTACTTTGCAGTTTATATACAACAGATATGTTCATATAGGGGGGTTCAACAAGCCGGAAAACAAAATTTGCAGCAAGAGAAACCGCCTTAAGTGGGAAGAACACAGATGTTTTGCATTTATGGTGGTCTTTTTGGGACTTTTGGTGTTTCCTAGAAAAGATGGGAGTATTGACATACGAGCAGCCGGGGTTGTTAGCACTCTGTTTACTCAGGCCAACAGCACCCTCGCACCCATGATAGTAGCTGAAATCTTTCGCGCTCTCACAGCCTGCAAAGCCAGGGGAGACTTTTTTGAGGGGTACAACGTGTTGCTACTGATGTGGATGATCGAACACCTATGCCGTCGTCCTCAATTTATGAGTTATGGGTCGACAGAGAAAACATGCATAGAGGAATTTTCTACGAGGGTTGATGGAATCAGCTTGCCAGAAGGGGTCACAGAGTGGATAGTGCGCCTCTGTTCCGTCATTGCAAGCCAAATAGAGTGGACATTTGGATGGCTGCCTGTGGATGAAATCATATATATGCCAGCCACTGGACCCCATTTCCTTTTGATGGGACTCAGGAGTATCCAGCCCTATGCCCCGTATCGAGTTTTGAGGTAGTTGGGGAGATGCCAAATAGTTCCGAAAGATGAAGATCTTAGTGGCCAAGTGGTCGAGATCGGGCCTAACGGACAATTTCACGAAGCAGCAGTCCGCCAAATTTGGAGCGAGTGTCAATACTTAATGGCAAATACATGTGTACGTGATCGGTCCAAAGGTGAAGTTTCGCTGGTATACCTTGCTTGGTATAGGAGAGAAATCGAGTTTGGGAGGTCGGCCAAGAGACCCCATCTCCAGGAGTTCATCAGGGTGTCGCAAGAACAGTAGGATTGGTTGGCTAAAGAATATGAGTACAGGGCCACAATAGGCAGATTGGAGAAGCAAGTCATGGAGTTGCAGTTTGAGAAAGATCTGCAGGCCGCCGCAGATGAGGGGGAGAAAAAGAAACTAGCTAAAGAAAATGAGGCCCTTCGAGCCCAAATTCAAAAGATGAAAATAGCTGCAAAAAACCCCGCCCGAAGTGCCAAAGGTGAAAAACTTATAGATAACCTGAGGCGGAAAGTGGGCAAATATAATTTTGATCTGAACAAAGCAGAAAGTGAATTAAGCAGGGCTCGAAAACAATTGGCCGAAAACTCGGCAGAACGAGCACGTCTGGTTAAGCAGCTGAAAGAAAAGTATGACAATGAGGTTGCAGGTCTAAAGAAAAGGGTCATCGCCACAGGAAACAAAATGATCAAACAGGCAAACGACTTCAGGGTTGAAAGGGAACATTGTTATACGGCCTTGGCGCAATTAGAAATAGACTTGCAACAACTTTAGGAGAAGAATCATGTGGCCAACCAAACTTTGGAAGCCAGGGCCCAACAGATTGGGCGTTTGTTACAAGAAAAAGGCGTCATAAGAGAGAGAATTAGAAACATCGCCGACTACGTCATTATGAAGTGCCAGATCTGTGAGGATATGACTCGCACTACCTTCTTCGCAGCAGTGATGACATTTGTTAAGAAGATAATGAGTGACTTGGACCGACTTCAAAAGGATCTTGCATATAGGCCCGTGGCGAGACCGAATGATGTCCCGCGGGCACCACGAGCATTGATGTATTCATGATTTCTCATGAAGTCTGTATTTCCGTTTCGGTTAAAGTTTGTCAGTCATGTTGAGTTTGTATTTTCTTTCTATTCTGTATTTCCTTTTGTTGGAGTATGATAACTTATTTTCGGAGTCTGTATTTCGTCTTTGCATTAGAATCTATTAGTCTTTTGGAATTTGTTAGCTTTGAGTTTTGTAATGGAAGCATTTGTTTTTTTAGAGTTGTTTACTTGTGCATTTATCTGCCAGAACTACGCACGGTCTGATTCATGCGGAGACATAATACGTTGGCAATCTCTATAGGATTCGACCACCACTAAAAAGAAAAGGGGGAAATGAAAAATAAATAAAGGAGGATAGAATAAAGGAAGCTTAAAAGAAGGGGCACAATTATGAGAGGCCGGAATGACGCACGCAACCGAAGCAAATGCATGATAGAAAATGGTTAATTGCCTAGGTGCATTGCATCCCAACGTGTAATTGCATATGTGTTAAACTCTAAAAACTAACAAGTTTGTTATTTTGTAGAGAATTCAAGCAGTTAGTTTATTTAGAGGATACTGGCACATTATCATTACCAAACCAGATCAAAAGGACCAATACCAGAAATCATGTCTATCCCGGATGTCGACACAAGTGTTGAGGTAGAGGAGTTGGACATCAGTAAAATGAAAGAGGAGATGCTCAAACTTAAGCAACAGATGGTCGAGATGTATCAGGCCTGGTCTAAAGGACAATCACCCCCAGCTTACCCTATTAACCCTGCTTCCAACCCACCACCGGCTCAGGCTCAGGATCATCCTGCCATCGATCCAAGCTTTCCTATTTACCAACATTACCATGGCACTACTTCTCATATGCCACAAGCTCCACTACCAAAATCAATTCCATACCCCCTCCGCCAGTCACCCCTGTCTTTGTGGCATCTCCACCAGCTGCACTCCATAGATCCTCGAGTGAGCCTATGTTCCAAGCTTAGGACAACCAGTACTACCCCCGGAGCCCACCTTCAAAGCTCCCGAAACCTACCCCTATAATCCACGTTCTGATCTCCCGAGAGAAGCTGAGAGACCAGCCAAAAATCTCGAACATGAGGAGATGTTTAGGAAAGTTAAGAGCCTATAATAGTTATTTCGGGACATGCGAGGATTAGGAGGTCAAGTAAGTGTGGCCTACAAGGACCTATGTCTGTTTCCAAATGTGTAATTGTCGCCAGGTTTCAAGATGCCCAAGTTTGATCTATACAATAGGCACGGTGATCCAGTAGCACACTTAAGAGGTTTTTGTAGTAAGATGAGGGGAGCCGGAGGAAAAGATAAATTGTTAATGGCTTACTTTAGTCAGAGTTTGAGTGGATTAGCATTGGAATGGTACACCCGCCAAGATCACGGAAGATGGTACACATGGGATGATCTAGCACAAGCGTTCGCTTGTCACTTCCAGTATAATCTTGAGATCATTCCAGACCGACTGCCCTTGACTAAACTAGAGAAGAAGCACAGTGAAAACTTCAAAGAATATGGTTTTCGATGGAGGGAGCAGGCAGCAAGGGTAGATCCCCCAATGAAAGATAGCGAGATGGTTGATTACTTTTTGCAGGATTTAGAGCCGACCTACTTTGGTCATTTGGTGTCCGCAATCGGCAAGTCTTTTAATGATGTTGTAAAAATAGGAGGCATGGTCGAGGAGGGACTTATTTTCAACAAGATCATGAGTTATTCAACAATCAAGGCAACCACCCAGGCCATCCAAAATGGCATTGGGGGTGTACTTGGGAAAAAGAAGAAAGAAGATGTTGCGACAATTGAGTTCGGAGTCTGGTTCGGATCTAGAGGCCCATCACCCTACTATAACCAACCCCGACCCTACCACCAAAATTATCCCCACACTCCATATAGCCCTCCACAACAATACTACCCACCGCCAGATCCCTATTTTTCCGTTCATCAGGCACAAACCTATACCCAAACCCCGGCACACGCACAGTGGCATGCGCCGGCTCCACAAAATCCATACCAAGCTCCACAAAACACATATCCACCCCCAAGAGCCTATAGAAATCCCCCCGAAACGGGTTTCCGACCAAGCCAAGCCTTCAAGAATGAGAGGTTACAGAAGCAAAAGACTTTCACTCCACTAGGAGAATCGTATACCAGTCTTTTCCACAGGTTGAGGCAGTTGGGCATGCTGAATCCAATTGAGCCTAAAATGCCAAATCCCCCTCCTAGAAATCTTGACCACTCGGTGAGTTGTGAGTACTGTTTAGGGGCCCCTGAGCATGATACAGAGAAGTGTTGGAAACTGAAAACAGCTGTGCAAGAGCTTATTGATACTCATCGGATCGAGGTCCAGGTCCCAGAAGCACCAAATATCAATTATAATCCACTGTCAGCTCACCATGAGACCCATATGATTGAGTTGGTACACAAAGGAGAGGAGCCTAAGAAACCCTCGCAGATGGTAATGATGATCCGTTCCAACGAAACCAGTTCAAAGGAGAAGGTAACCAGTGGGAAATCAGTGGTCCAATTGAAAGGGGTAGACAATAAGCCAGCTGTGGTAGCCGAGAAAGGGTCATCAAGCACTGTTGCAGTGAAGCCAGAGAAAGCTAAAGTGGTAGTACCAGGGGTTGCAAGTAAACCTGTTGTGGTCGTGAAGGGTGCTCACACAGAGCCTATTATTATAAAACCAGTAACTCAGCTTCCAGTGATCAACAACAAGGCTGTTCCTTGGAATTATGAACGGGTGACAGTGATTTACAAAGGGAAAGAAATCAAAGAAGAAGTTTGTGAAGCACAAGGTTTGACTCGCTCAGGAAGGTGTTTCACTCCCGAGGAGTTAAGAAGAGCTAAAGATAATCCAACGCCGGTAAAGAAAGCTGTAACTAAAGAAGAGGCAGAGGAATTTTTGAGGAAAATGAAAGTGCATGACTATTCTGTTGTGGAGCAGTTGAGGAAAATGCCCGCTCAGATCTCATTGCTCTCATTGCTAATCCATTCAGATGAGCACTGTCAGTCACTGATGAAAATCTTGAATGAGGCCCATGTCTCCGACAAGATCTCGGTAAACCATCTGGAAAAGATAGCCAACAAGATTTTTGAAGTAAACAGAGTCATTTTTTCTGATGATGAATTGCCCGTAGAGGGTACTAAGCATAACAAAGCCCTTTACCTTATAGTGAAATGTGAGGATTCCGTGGTTACCCGGGTATTGATTGACAATGGTTCAAGTGCGAACATCTATCCTCTCTCCACTCTAAGCAAGTTGAAAGTAGAAGATAAGAGGATCCATAAGAACAGTATCTGTGTGCGGGGATTTGACGGCGGGGGCAAAGACTCCGTCGGGGACATAATGTTGGATCTAACTATAGGTCCAGTAGAATTCACAATGGAATTCCAAGTGCTGGATATATCTGTTTCCTACAATTTGCTATTAGGGCGACCGTGGATTCACGCCGCTAAAGCAGTACCATCAACACTCCATCAGATGGTCAAGTTTGAATGGGACAGACAGAAAATAGTTGTGCACAACGAAGATAATTTTTGCGCTCACAGCAACACTATTGTGCCATTCATTGAAATGGAAGATGACAAGGGACCATGGGTCTACCAAGTTTCTGACGCAATGTCAGTCGAGAAAGTTCCAGAAGGGAAGTGTATCCCAAATCCAAATATAACCGCCGCATCAGTCATGGTAGCGTATAAAATGCTGAAGAATGGTTTTGTACTAGGAAAGGGTTTGGGATCAACTCTGCAAGGCATCATACAACCCGTGTCTCTTCCTGAAAACTTGGGAACATTTGGTCTGGGATTCAAGACCACAGTCGCAGACATAAAAAGAGCCAGTAAATTGATACAGAGGGCATGGGTCCTTCCAAAGTCGGTCCCACGTCTTTCTAGATCATTTGTCAAGTCCGGTACGAGGAGTCACCCAGTAACAACAATTCCCAGTTCTGTGATTGATCCTGACAAGGAGTTAATTGAAAGATTTGAGAAGTTGTTCGACAGTGTGAACATGGTGGAAATTGGAGAAGGTTCTAGCAACGCGGAAGTGCAATTTGTTGGGCCAAAAACAAAGCTTAATAATTGGAAGGCTACTCTTCTCCCTACTCGGAAGGAGTCTTGGTAGTTTGCTTTGATTTTCCTTTAAGTTTGTATGGATTATTCCAGGGTTATAATCCAGATTTCATTTTTTTTTTTCAGTCTGTTTGAGTGTGCAAACCTTGTTATCTTTTATCATTCAATAAAATACAATTTCCCTTTCTTCATCGTTCTTGATGGTTTTCCTTTTTGTTTTCTTTTCTTTTCTATACAGTTCTTTTTACGCTGGTTCTAATGACATGGCATGCATAAGGAATCCTCAGCCTAGTCTTAAAAATCAATCTGATTCCGAAATATTAGTTCAAGAAGTAGATTGTGATTACGAATCAGAATATGATGATGAGGATGAAGCCTTCGAAGAGATTAGTAAGGAGTTAATTCACTTCGAAGAAAAACCCAAACCCAACCTGAATGATACAGTAGTCGTCAATTTAGGGGACATAGACAATGTTCGAGAGACTAAAATAAGTGTCCACCTCAAGCCAGAGATCCGGGAAGAGTTAATCAAAGCAATCATTGAGTACAAAAATGTTTTTGCATGGTCATATGATGACATGCCGGGTTTGAGCACTGAATAAGTGGTCCACAAATTGCCTACTGATCCAGCATTCCCTCGCGTCAAGCAAAAGTTGAGGAAATTCAAAACTGATATGAGTGTGAAGATTAAAGAAGAAATTACCAAGCAGTTGGTTGCAAAGGTTATTCGGGTCACTCGATATCCTATTTGGTTGGCTAATGTCGTGCCTGTACTGAAAAAGGACGGCAAGATCAGAGTATGCGTCGATTACCGCAATCTCAACAAAGCAAGTCCGAAGGATAACTTCCCACTACCCAATATCCACATTTTGATCGATAATTGTGCCAAGCGTGAGATAGGATATTTTGTGGATTGCTATGTCGGGTATCATCAGATTCTAATGGATGAAGAAGATACAGAAAATACGGCTTTCATCACACCATGGGGGACTTATTGCTACAGGGTAATGCCATTTGGTTTGAAGAATGCTGGGGCAACTTACATGAGGGCCATGACTACCGTGTTTCATGATATGATACACAAGGAGATTGAGGTATACGTAGATGATGTGATCATAAAATCAAAGTGTCAGGCCGACCATGTTGGGGATTTGAGGAAATCTTCCAGAGGCTTTGCAGGTACAACCTCAAGCTTAACCCTGCCAAGTGTGCATTTGGTGTTCCATCCGGAAAGCTGTTGGGATTCATAGTCAGCCGGCGAGGCATCGAATTGGACCCATCAAAGATCAAAGCCATACAAGAATTGCCACCTTCGAGGAACAAGACTGAAGTGATGAGTCTGTTAGGAAGGTTGAACTACATCAACGGGTTTATTGTTCAGCTCACGACAACTTGTGAGCCTATTTTCAAGTTGCTGAAGAAGGACGTTGCGATCAAGTGGACTGATTAGTGTCAAGAAGCATTCGACAAGATAAAGGGGTACTTGTCTAACTCGCCTGTGCTAGTACCACCAGAACCAGGGAGATTTTTTATTCTTTACTTGACTGTCCTAGAAAATTCATTTGGTTGTGTACTGGGGCAGCATGACGTCACAGGCCGGAAAGAACAGGTCATCTACTATCTTAGCAAGAAGTTCACGGCTTATGAGGTTAAGTACACTCACCTGGAAAGGACATGTTGCGCCCTAACTTGGGTGGCACAGAAATTGAAACATTATTTGTCATCCTACACTACTTACCTCATTTCATGCTTGGATCCATTGAAGTATATCTTTCAAAAGCCCATGCCGACAGGAAGACTTGCGAAGTGGCAGATTTTGCTTACAGAATTTGAAATCATCTATGTGAATCGGACTGCGGTGAAAGACCAAGCCTTGGCCGAGAACCCGGTCGATGAAGAGTATGAGCCACTGAGGACTTATTTTCTCGATGAAGAGGTGATTCATATTGACGAGCTAGAACAGGCCGAAAAACCAGGTTTGAAACTTTTCTTTGATGGGGCTGCTAACATGAAAGGAGTAGGAATAGGAGTCGTGCTTATTTCTGAAACAAGGCATCACTATCTTGTTACAGCTCAGCTTCGTTTTCATTGTACCAACAATATGGCTGAATACGAAGCATGCATTTTAGGTTTAAGGCTAGCTGCAGACATGGATGTCCAGGAAGTCTTGGTCTTAGGAGACTCGGATCTTCTGGTACATCAAATTCAAGGAGAATGGGAAACACGCGATTTGAAGCTCATACCATACCGACAATGTTTGCATGATCTTTGTCAACGGTTTCGATCAGTGGAGTTTAGGCATATTCCAAGGGTCTATAATGAGGTCGCCGATGCTTTGGCTACCCTAGCGTCAATGTTGCACCATCCGGACAAAGCCTATGTCAATCCTTTGCACATTCAAGTACGAGATCAGCATGCTTACTGCAACATGATTGAAGAAGAACTTGATGGCGAACCATGGTTCCATGATATCAAGGGGTATATCAGAATAGGGATATATCCAGTGCAAGCCACGGGGGATCAAAAGAGAACAATTCGACGGTTGGCAAGTGGATTCTTCTTAAGTGGAGGAGTTTTATATAAAAGAACACCAAACCTTGGATTGTTAAGATGCATAGATGCTAGACAAGCTACGGCTGTCATGTCCGAAGTACATTCAGGAGTCTACGGACCACATATGAGCGGATATATGCTGGCAAAGAAAATTCTCCGAGCAGGTTATTATTGGCTCACCATGGAGAGAGATTGTATTAATTTTGTGCGCAAATGTCATCAGTGCCAGATACACGGAGATTTGATTCATTCTCCACCATCGGAATTGCACACGATGTCGGCACCATGGCCCTTCGTTGCTTGGGGCATGGATATCATTGGACCAATCGAGCCAGCAGCGTCCAATGGGCATAGATTCATTCTAGTAGCCATTGATTATTTCACCAAGTGGGTTGAGGCCAAAACTTTCAAGTCTGTAACCAAGAAAGTAGTGGTCGATTTTGTTCATTCAAATATCATCTGTCGATTTGGAATCCCAAAGGTGATCATCACGGATAATAGTGCTAATCTTAATAGCAATTTGATGAAAGAAGTATGTCAACAGTTTAAGATTGCACACCGCAATTCCACCCCATATCGTCCCAAGGCAAATGGAGCAGTTAAGGCAGCCAACAAAAACAAAAAGAAGATACTTCGGAAAATGGTAGAAGGTTCCAGGCAATGGCATGAAAAATTACCATTTGCGTTGCTAGGTTATCGCACTACTATTCGTACTTCAGTAGGTGCAACCCCTTATTTGTTGGTATATGGAACTGAAGCAGTGATACCTGTGGAAGTTGAAATCTCATCCCTTCGGATTGTCGCTGAGGCTGAGATTGATAATGATGAGTGGATCAAAACCCGTTTGGAGCAGTTGAGCTTGATTGATTAAAAATGATTGGCAGTTGTGTGTCATGGCCAGTTGTATCAAAAGAGAATGACAAGAGCATACAATAAAAAGGTGCATCCACGGAAGTTTGAAGTGGGCCAGCAAGTGCTGAAACGCATCCTTCCACATCAGGCTGGGGCAAAAGGCAAGTTCGCCCCGAATTGGCAAGGGCCATTCATTGTAACCAGAGTATTGTCCAATGGTGCTTTATGTTTAACAGATATCGAAGGAAAATGCATAGACATGACTATCAATTCTGATGCAGTAAAAAGATATTATGTATGATTTCTTTGTTATAATTGTTGATTGTTTGTATTTGGCATTATTTCGAAGATTGAAATGACGAAGGCAATTTGTTCTGCTATCTAAATACTTTACCCTTTGTTTCCCCTTTCTGAGCCTTATTTATTTCTTTCATACCCCTCTTTTGGAATCAATCACGAAAAAGAAAGAAAAAGAAAGAAAAGAAAAAGGGAAAAGAAAAGAAGTGAAAAGTATAACAACAAGGAAATTCAGGTGTGAACTACGTTTGACCTGATTCCTGTTAAGGATACGTAGGCAGCATTACAGTTCGGTCATAGTAAAATAAAAGTCAAAAGATCCCCAAGCAAGAAACTGGGCCAGAGGTTGTATTTGTAATAAGAAATGTGATTCCAAAAGTTGTAATTTTAAACCCATGTCAAATTGTTTTGAGCCTTTGATACCTTTTCTTTCTAACCCCATCCAAAAGCCCACATTACGGTCCAAAGAAAGACCTTACGATCAGTTTTCTAGAGATGCCAAGTCGAGCAAATAGAGATGATTCATATCAGGGTAACACTCTGGTCCAAGTAGGGAAAGTAATGAAAATGAGAGAGTCTTATTGGTGAAAACCCTCACGAGCACCATGAGGCGATGAAAGCTGAGAGAAAATAAAAATGAGAGAGTCTTATTGGTGAAAACCTTCACGGGCACCATCAGGCGACAAAGAATTGAGGAATCAACAAATGAGAGAGGTTTGTCGTTGAAAACCCTTTAGGGCACTGCAAGTCGAACAAGATCCGTAAAGTTGGCGGAAAGTAAATTGGGTTGTGGAACATCTTGGAGCACAAAGTAAAATAATTGGAAAAGAGATTGGTTAAATAGACTGGGCCGATTAATCCAAAATGCATACCATGATCATTGGTGCCAGTGACTCTACTCAGATAAGTTCCTTTTTCCTATCTCCAACAGTCATCCAAATTCGGATTTTCTTCTTTATTCTTAATTCCCAAAATCATTGCATTTCATTGCTGTTAATTTTTCCAAGTTTAGCCTTGTTTCAACAAATAAGAAGGAATTTCAAAGCTTACTACCAGTTTCGAAATTGCACAAAGCAAAATGCGGCTAGAACATGCCAGAGATTATATGATGAAAAGTGGGACATATGGTGTAAGCAAAAGTTAAATCGGTAGAATGGTTCAGTAATGTTTGTCACACCTCCTTTTTCCGCACCCGCGGGGCGCGTAGGGAGTTTTCTCCAATTGAAGGACAGTCGAAACGAGATTTATTTAATTATTTCAGAGTCGCCACCTGGGAATTTTAAGGCGTCCCAAGTCACCGGTTTTAATCCCTGAATCGAGGAGAATATGACTCTGTTTGTTATTCTGCGAACCAGAAATCCTGAGTAAGGAATTCTGTTAATCCGGAAGAAGGTGTTAGGCATTTCCGAATTTCGTGGTTCTAGCACGGTCGCTCAACTGTTTTTATTATTGGCTTAATTATCTTGATTTTACTAAATACGTTTTTATTGCATGATTTTACTACCGCTTTTATTTATTGTTTACAATTATATAAACGAATTACGCGTACGTATATTCGTATTATATACCTTTTATAATTACAGGGGATCGTGCCACGCATACGTGTACACAATAAAATTGACCATATTATAGTTTTTATTAAAAATCATATGTTCAAAATTGATAATAAAATCAAGAACATCATCACCCTTGTATTTAGACAATGAACTGCACATCTCGGGTTATATGAAATTATTTTAACATCTTTGGAGAAATCCTTTTTATTAAATATTCGCTCGAAATTGCGCGTACGCATAATCCGAATTTGCTTTTAAAAATATAATCAGGGTACGCGAACGCATCCCTAATTGCGCAAAATATTTGTAATGGTATTATGGATTTTCCACAAATTGTTTATTATATTCATACATTTTTATGTGAAAATCATAAGAAAATCCCATTTCAGAGGCCCTTAAATTCTTTGAAAAGAATTCACAATCTATTAAATGTTTACAGCTGATTATATTTCCACATATGAATTATATTCTTTCGAGCCATTCAAATTTTAGGAGTAAAATAAACAAAGTGTGATTAAGAATACCATTTTTTCGTAAATACAATATATATATATATATATATGCCCGAAATGAATTGCATATGAAACTAAAAAAAATGATTTATAAAGAGAAGAGATATTTTTGAAGAATTTTCATTATTTTTATTTAATGCAAATTCTATTTCTACTTACCATTGATATAAAATGTTGCAATTCGTGCTTATACATCTCATCTCATTCTCATATACTTGTTTTTAATCTAATAGGCGAAATTATTTTAATTAATTTTGCTTATGATTGAGTTTGGGATATATACACATAATCAAACCAATTTGATTCTCAATCTATGTGAATTATTGCTAAACACTACTATCGCATTTTATAAATTCCTAGGCCCTTTGTTATTAAGAAAGAGAATAAGTCTACTTGTTGACTTAATAAAGTGATATTGCATACAACATTATTTGCCATATCTTTGACATTGTGAACATAGCAGATTTTACTAAGGTAACTTTCAACTATTGATTATAAACATAACCATTGTTATGCCATAATATAGCAAAATGCAACCAACATCTCCTAGCTTTAAACAATAATTAACTACTAACCAAATAATCCAATAATGTATTTTTCCTTGATATTTTCATATTATGCTGCACCTAACTAACAATACCATAAAGTTCAAATAATAGCCAACTTTCGGCCATGTTCCTTATTTTGACAGTTCAAATATGACTAAACTAATGAGATTTCGGAATGGCTAACATTATTACAAAGCTTTTATACGAATTTCAAAATAAGATAATTAACTTATAGCCATCGTATTGAATTCACTACTAGTTAACTAACATGAAACAAAACTGAAATTTAAACTAATGAACTCGGACGAATGGAAAACAGAATTATAATTTCCAAGCTTCATTTATTTGTCATGTTGAAGCTCTTCATAACGTGAGTGTAAAAGATATGTACCTGGAAATAAAGGTAGAAGGAGTAAATTTCAGCAATAATAGCAGCAACGAAACACCGGCAGAATATACCAATAACACAGCAAGTCTGAACAAGACCCGTTAACCCAGATGAACAGTGACAGAAACTTGAGAAAAAATTTCAGATTCAAACTAAACAATATCCACAAACAAACAACGGACAGATTCTAGAATAACATTTTTCAGATTTCAGTTTCTTTCCTATTTCAAATTCATATTTCTGATTTTTCTGTTTCTGCTTTTGTATCTGTTTCAGATTGTGTGTGTGTGTGAATATTCTCTTTTTGTTTCTTTTTCTGCTTTCTTCTTCCTCTTCAGATTTTCATTTCTGATTTTTCTGCTTAATTCTCTTTCTTTTTATCTCACTCTAGGTGTATTCTTTCTCTTCAAAAATCTGAGTTTCAAATCTGTTTCCTAAAAATCTGCCCCTCTCTTAAAAACTCTCTCTAAAAACTGATCTTGAGTCCCCTTTAATCTGTGAATCAGATCCTGTATTTATACAGGTCTGCCCCTTTTCTTTTAGTGCTGCTTGGACCCTTTTCTCTTTTTAAAAATCAGAAAGTTCCATTAAAATCTACTTTTGAATACTTTAAATCCTATTAAGTGATCTTATCCTGATTTTCAGCAGCCCCATTATCCCTTGTTCCCCATTATTATCTTAAACTATAGCCACTAACATTCCATTATAATACACTAGCACGAACACACTATTTTTACTGTTTCATTCCCAGAAATGCCCCTGGCCTACTGTTTTTACTGCCCATTAATACAAGATCAGAATCTATTATGAAACAGATTTAAAAATCTATTCAAACCTAATTATCAACCTGATTTAAAACAGCTAATACCAATTCTCTTAAGTTCCTAACATAGTTGTATCTACCAAACAATTGTGAAATTGAATTTACCTAACATCTCAACAACATTATACTGAATTTCAACATAACAAATTATACTGAACTTCAACTTTGAACTAGAATCAGGCAAACACAGGAGCATTGTCAATATACTGACAATGCCTGGAAACTTACTGGTTCAGAAATCAACATACACACAACATTCATTTGAATTTACTGATTTATTAAACAAGAACCAACTGATTAACAATAACTAATTAACTGATTATAGCAAAATAATCCATCCAAAACAGGTTGTTTCAGTCAACATTTTCAGAAGTAGGATTTATAATACAACTAATCGACGAACTTAATCGAGTCGATTACACACATTGTAAATAATCACAACCAACAGAAACAATTCATATTTGGATTAAGTAGACGGGTAGGAGACAGAATCCATAGAACAAATAAACAAAAAATATGAAAAATTACACAGGTTATTAAAACAAACAAAAATACACGTAGAATACACAAAAGAAATAGAAAAATACCTCTGAATCTTCAAATTTATTCAGACTCAAACTCAACTTGGATTCGGACTTTTTTGAAATCAAACAGACCTTAGTCGAAATATTTTCAACTGGAAATACTTCGACTAAGGTCGATTAAACTTCAATCCCTTGCTTGAATTGAAAAAATTCCACGATTGGAATTTTTTAGGGTTTCAGATTTTTGGATCTTAAATCCGAGCACTTCTGGGCAGATTCGCGGGAAACTAAAGATGACACAAGGGTGAGGGAGGCCTAGGGGTCATTTGGTGTTAATTTGGAGGGAATCTGAGTATGGTTAGGTTTCACTCGAATCTTCAAATGAAGATCCGAGTATTTCCATGAAGATTCGAACCATGCTACTAACAGATCCGTGATGAGGATGGATAGGGGATGCTATGGTGTTAACTAGGGGTTGTTTGGTTTAGATCTGAGTTTGGTTCGAATCTTTAAATGAAGATTCGAGAACCTTCAGGAAGATTCGAGCCAAGTGGCTAACATATCTGGATAAAGGATGTTCAGGGGGTTTTGGGGTGTTAAGGTGGTGACCGGCGGCGTTGTTGCCGCCGGGTTTCAGGCGATGGGGAATTAGGGCGGCTAGGGTTAGGGGCATCGTCTGAAGACGATGATGAACAGGAGAGGAAGGGGGGGTGTTTAGTCTGGGGGCTGGGGTGTGGATTGGATTTATATACGAGTGGGGTGGATTGATCTCATCCGTTGGATCAATTAAGATGCACGGTTGAGATCAATTTACTTAACCAAACGTTGTCGTTTGGTTGAAAATCGGGGTCAGGCTGGATCGGGTCAAAGGGTCGGGTAAAGGGTTACGGGTAAGGGGGTGAGATCTCCGCCGTTAGATTGATTCAATCCAACGGT
The DNA here is from genome assembly GCF_000715075.1 of Nicotiana tabacum. Classification (NCBI taxonomy): domain Eukaryota; kingdom Viridiplantae; phylum Streptophyta; class Magnoliopsida; order Solanales; family Solanaceae; genus Nicotiana; species Nicotiana tabacum. The sequence goes on from NC_134085.1 coordinate 111,905,128, forward strand.
CCTTGATGAAGCGTGACCAAACGCTGCTCGTTTAAATTGGACCAGACAGGTTTGTTTGGACTGGGCTTATGGGGCTTACTTTGTTTGGGCCTGGATTTAGGTCCAGGTCCGATTTTTCTTTTTACAACTTATATTTTTTATTTTCTAATTTTATTCTTAATCATTAAAATCTTAATTAAAATTATAAAAACAAAAATTACCCTTACAAAGATATTAATTACCTTTTAACAACTCTTTAACACATAGACAAAACATTAATCACACAGTGGAACATTTAAAATAGAACAAATGCATATTTTTTGTGATTTTATTTTTTAAAAATCAATTATTAAATGCATAATTAAATCCTAGATATGCATGAAACATATATTTTTATTTTTATTTTGTTTAATTATAACAGGGCAAACATTTACGGACAAAACACAAACAATTAATAAACATAACACAATTTTCAAAATTGCACACTAAAGAAATTAACTTTATTTTTTGATTTATTTTGGAGTAGTTTTCGCGAGGCAAAAATCACGTGCTCACAGCTGCCCCTATTTGCGCGGAAACTCGAAGAGTTTTTCGTGCAAAGATAAAGTGAGCGGATACGAGCGATTTTTTGCCTGTCCGAATACTCCGTGGGAAGCATTTTTTTGAAAGATTTGACCGAACCTCTTCTTCAAAGGTTTCCTACATATCCTTGGCTATAAAGGAATCAGGTCAATGTAGTTCGGGAAGTTTAGGGTAGCTGGGACTACCGTGGGACTGTGATGTTACTGCTGTTTCGTGCTGCTTTTACTGCTTGTTGACCTCCTTATTACACCTTGCTTCAAAGGTAATACAAAAAGCTAAACTAGCCTATGGTACATGAATTATAAAATCTTATCTAGATCATGCCCTTGCGTTTCTTGTTGTCTTGATATCTTGGTGACTCTTGGGCATTTGGCTTATTCCGCATTCCCTTTCATTGTGTCCCGTATTTTCTTTCTTTGTTTGGGACTCTTGTCGTTTCCTGCTGGGGACTTTGTTGGACTCCTCTGCTTTATTGACTCTAAGGGTGCTCCTTTCTCATATGAGCGGGCTTTTGATTTCAATACTTCAATTGTATTCCCTTGTTCTCCAGGTGGGTGTCTGACTTCTGCTGCTTTCAATTGTATTCCCTTGTTCTCCAGGTGGGCGCCTGACTGCTTCTTTTTCTTTGTCCTTATTCTCCAAGTGGACGCCTGACTTCTTCAATTCTCATCCTCATTCTCCAGGTGGACGCCTGATTTCTTTTTAAATTTTTTATCCTCATTCTCCAGGTGGACGCATGACTTCTTTTAATTCTTCATCCTCATTCTTCAGGTGGACGCCTGATTTCTTCTTTAATTCTTCATCCTCATTCTCCAGGTGGACGCCTGATTTCTTTAATTCTTCATCCTCATTCTCCAGGTGGACGCCTGATTTCTTCAATTCTCATCCTCATTCTCCAGGTGGACGCCTGACTTCTTTTTAATTCTTCATCCTCATTCTCTAGGTGGATGCCTGATTTCTTCAATTCTCATCCTCATTCTCTAGGTGGACGTCTGACTTCTTCTTAAACTCGCATCCTCATTCTCCAGGAGGATGCCTGATTTCTTCAATTCTTCATCCTCATTCTCCAGGTGGACGCCTGACTTCTTCTTAAACTCTCATCCTCATTCTCCAGGTGGACGCCTGATTCCTTCTTTAATTCTTTTCATCCTCATTCTCCAGGTGGACGCCTGACTTCTTCTTAACTTCTTTATCCTCATTCTCCAGGTGGACGCCTGATTTTTTCAATTCTTCATCCTCATTCTCCAGGTGGACGCCTGATTTCTTCTTTAATTCTTCATCCTCATTCTCCAAGTGGACGCCTGATTTCTTCTTTAATTCTTCATCCTCATTCTCCAGGTGGACGCCTGACTTCTTCAATTCTTTGTCCTCATTCTCCAGGTGGACGCCTGACTTCTTTTTAATCCTTCATCCTCATTCTCCAGGTGGACGCCTGATTTCTTCTTTAATTCTTCATCCTCATTCTCCAGGTGGACGCCTGATTTCTTCTTTAATTCTTCATCCTCATTCTCCAGGTGGACGCCTGATTTCTTCAATTCTCATCCTCATTCTCCAGGTGGACGCCTGATTTCTTCTTTAATTCTTCATCCTCATTCTCCAGGTGGACGCCTGACTTCTTCAATTCTTTGTCCTCATTCTCCAGGTGGACGCCTGACTTATTTTTAATTCTTTATCCTCATTCTCCAGGTGGACGCCTGACTTCTTTTTAATTCTTCATCCTCATTCTTCAAGTGGACGCCTGACTTCTTCAATTCTTTGTCCTCATTCTCCAGGTGGACGCCTGACTTCTTTTTAATCCTTCATCCTCATTCTCCAGGTGGACACCTGATTTCTTCTTTAATTCTTCATCCTCATTCTCCAGGTGGACGCCTGATTTCTTCTTTAATTCTTTTCATCCTCATTCTCCAGGTGGACGCCTGACTTCTTCTTAACTTTTTTATCCTTATTCTCTAGGTGGACGCCTGATTTCTTCTTAACTTTCTTCATCCTCATTCTCCAGGTGGACGCCTGACTTCTTCTTTTCATCCTTTACCAGGTGTTTCCTGACACAAATGTTGTTTTTGCCCCTGTTTTAAATCAAAGAAAACTTCGTTAGTTTAAAGCAGGGTGGTAATTGGGGCATTCTTGCCGATGGTGGGGCTTCTTCTTCGTCTTGTTTTATTGCCTTGGAATGGTTGAAAAGACTGTTTTGTCCTTGTAATTGATCCTTGACTATAGGATCACCACTGTTGTTTTTACTTCAAACCCTTTTAATCGTAATCATATGTCTCTCCTGACATTGCTGATCCACTTTTGATTTCACTTTTCTTCCTCCCATATCTTATTTTTTTATCCTCCCGCCCATCATGGCCGTATTTTTGTCTTATGCAACCTTGAATCTCGGTAGTATACCTTGACATTCTTTCTTATTTGTTTGGAACTAAACTCATCACAAAGGCTTTAGAAGAGTAAGATTATTAGTGATGAAACACGCTGATTTTGACAATTATAGAATGAAAAGAAAAATCTAAATTTGGATGACTGTTGGAGAAGGAATAAAAACTTATCTAATTGGAGTTACTGGCGCCAATGATCAGGGTATGCATTTCGGATTAATCAACCCAGTTTTTTAATCAATCTCCTTTTAATTGTCTCATTTTTGTTTTCCCCAAAATTTCCATAACCCAACTTCATTTTTCATTTTACAGACCTGTTTGACTTGCAATATCTCAAAGAGTTTTCACCGACAAACTTTCCTCATTTGTTCATTTCTTACTTCTTTTTCGCCTTATGGTGCCTGCGAAGGTTTTCACCAATAAGACTCTCTCATTTTACTTTCTCTCAACTTACGTCGCCTTATGGTGCCCGTGTGGGTTTTCACCTATAAGACTCTCTCATTTTTACTTTCTTTTCTTGTTTGTACCAGAGTGTTATGAACCATCTTCATTTGCTTGACTCAGCATTTTTCCAAGATTGATCGAAAGGTCTTTTTGGTATGTGGTTGGAAATGGAAAGGTATCAAAAACAGTTTTGGTATGGGTTTAAAATTACAACTCTTGGAATCTTTTTCTTATTTCCAATACAACTCCTGCCCCAGTTTTCTTGATTGGGGTCTCTTGATGTTTCTTTTTGTGCACATTATGCATATTGTGCACCCTATGACCAAGCCGTAAGGCGTCTACGTATCCTTCTTTGAGGAATCAGGTCAAACGTAGTTCACTAAATAATAGTGATTTTCTTTTTCTTTCTTTTTTTTTAATTATTATTTCATATTTGATTTTCATTGATTCCAAGAAAGGGTAAGAAAGAAACAAATATGGCTCAAAAGGGGAAGCAAAGGGTATAGTGTTTGGATAGCAGAATAGATTGTCTTTGTCATTCCAATCTTCGAAATAATGCTAAATACAAACATTCAAAAAATTATGCATAATATCTCTTTACCGCGTCAGAATTGATCGTCATGTCTATGCATTTGCCTTCAATATCTGTTAAGCATAGTGCACCATTCGATAATACTCTGGTCACAATGAATGGTCCTTGCCAATTCGGGGCAAATTTGCCTTTTGCCTCAACCTGATATGGAAGAATACGTTTCAACACATGTTGACCCACTTCAAACTTCCGTGGACACACCTTTTTGTGCGGTATCCCAATAATGCAAATGGTAATTTGACCCATTCATCATCATCAATCTTTGCTTCGGCGATGATCCGAAGGGTAGGAATCTCAACTTCTACAGGAATTACTGCTTCAGTGCCATATACCAATAAATAAGGAGTTGCTCCTACTGAAGTGCGAACAGTAGTGCGGTATCCCAATAATGCAAATGGTAATTTTTCATGCCATTGTCTTGAACCTTCTACCATTTTCCGAAGTATCTTCTTTATGTTTTTGTTGGCTGCCTCGACTGCTCCATTCGCCTTGGGCCGATATGGGGTAGAGTTGCGATGTGTAATCTTAAACTGTTGACATACTTCCTTCATTAAGTTGCTGTTAAGATTAGCACCGTTATCTGTGATGATCACCTTTGGGATTCCGAATCGACATATGATATTTGAGTGGACAAAATCGACCACAGCTTTCTTGGTCACTGATTTGAATGTCTTGGCCTCAACCCATTTGGTAAAATAATCAATGGCTACCAGAATGAACCTGTGCCCATTGGATGCTGCCGGCTCAATTGGTCCAATCACATCCATGCCCCAGGCAATGAAGGGCCATGGTGCGGACATTGTGTGCAACTCGGATGGTGGAGAATGAATCAAATCTCCGTGTATCTGGCATTGATGACACTTGCGCACAAAACTGATACAATATCGCTCCATGGTAAGCTAGTAGTAACCAGCTCGGAGGATTTTCTTTGCTAATACATATCCGCTCATGTGGGGTCCACAAACTCCCGAATGTACTTCAGACATGACAGCCGTAGCTTGTCTGGCATCTATGCATCTTAATAATCCAAGATCTGGTGTTCTTTTATACAAAACTCCTCCGCTTAAGAAGAATCCATTTGCCAATCGCCTAATGGTCCTTTTTTGATCTCTTGTGGCTTGTGCGGGATATATCCCCATCCTGATATACTCCTTGATGTCGTGGAACCATGGTTCACCATCAAATTCTTCTTCAACCATATTGCAATAAGCGTGCTGATCGTGGACTCGAATATGTAGTGGATCCACATAAGCTTTGTCTGGATGGTGCAACATTGATGCCAAAGTAGCCAATGCATCGGCGACCTCATTATGATCCTTGGAATATGCTGAAACTCCACTGATTGAAACCGCTGACAAAGATCATGTAGACATTGTCGGTATGGTATGAGCTTTAAGTCTCGGGTTTCCCATTTTCCTTGAATTTGATGTACCAGAAGATCCGAATCTCCCATGACTAAGATTTCTTGGATACCCATGTTTGCGGCTAGCCTTAACCCCATAATACAAGCTTCATATTCAGCCATATTATTAGTGCAATAAAATCGCAGTTGAGCCGTAACAGGATAGTGATGCCCTGTTTCAGAAATGATTACAGCTCCTATTCCGACTCCTTTCATGTTAGCATCCCCATCGAAGAAAAGTTTCCAGCCAGGTTTTTCAATTTGCTCCATCTCATCGATATGCATTATTTCTTCATCGGGGAAATAGGTTTTTAACGGCTCGTATTCCTCATCGACCGGGTTTTCGGCTAAATGATCGGCCATTGCTTGGGCTTTCATTGCAGTCCGAGTCACATAGATGATGTCAAATTCTGTGAGCAATATCTGCCACTTTGCAAGTCTTCCCGTTGGCATAGGCTTTTGAAAAATATATTTCAATGGATCCAAACGCGAAATGAGGTAAGTAGTGTAGGACGACAAATAGTGTTTCAACTTCTGAGCTACCCATGTTAGGGCGCAACATGTCTTTTCCAGATGAGTATACTTAACCTCATAAGTTGTGAACTTCTTGCTAAGGTAGTAGATGGCCTGTTCTTTTCTGCCGGTGAGGTCATGTTGCCCCAATACACAACCAAATGAATTTTCCAAGACCGTCAAGTAAAGAATCAGAAGTCTTCCTGGCTCTGGCGGGACCAACACGGGTGGGTTCGACAAGTACCCTTTTATCTTATCGAACGCTTCTTGACACTCATCGGTCCATTTGACCGCAGCATCCTTTTTCAACAATTTGAAAATTGGCTCACAGGTTGTTGTGAGCTGAGCAATAAACCTGCTGATGTAATTTAACCTTCCCAACAAACTCATTACTTCAGTTTTGTTCCTTGGAGGTGGCAATTCTTGGATGGCTTTGATTTTTGACGGGTCTAGCTCGATGCCTTGTCGACTGACTATGAATCCCAGCAACTTTCCAGATGGAACTCCAAATGCGCATTTGGCAGGGTTAAGCTTGAGGTTGTACCTGCGAAGTCTTAAGAAGAATTTCCTCAAATCCCCAACGTGGTCGGCCTGATGCTTTGATTTTATGATCACATCGTCCACGTATACCTCAATCTCCTTGTGTATCATATCATGAAACACTGTGGTCATCGCTCTCATGTAGGTTGCTCCAGCGTTCTTCATACCGAATGGCATTACCCGGTAGCAATAAGTTCCCCATGGTGTGATGAATGTCGTCTTTTCTGCGTCTTCTTCATCCATTAGAATTTGATGATACCCGGCATAACAATCCACGAAAGATCCTATATCATGCTTGGCACAATTATCGATCAAAATATGGATATTGGGTAATGGGAAATTATCCTTCGGACTTGCTTTGTTGAGATTGCGGTAATCGACGCATACTCTAATTTTGCCGTCTTTCTTTGGCACAGGAACGATATTAGCTAACCAAACAGGATATCGAGTGACTCGAATGACCTTTGCTTCCAACTGTTTGGTGATTTCTTCCTTAATTCTCACACTCATATCAGGCTTGAATTTTCTCAACCTCTGCTTGACAGGAGGCACCGTTGGATCGGTGGGCAATTTGTGAACTACTAAATCAATGCTCAGGCCCGGCATGTCGTCATATGACCATGCAAAAACATCTTTGAATTCTATGAGTGCTTTAATTAACTCTTCTCGGATCTTTGGTTTGAGATGGACACTTATTTTAGTTTCCCAGATATTACTCGTGTCCCCTATATTGATGTCCTCGGCATCACTCAAGTTAGGTTTGATTTTTTCCTCAAAGTGAATTAACTCTTTACTAATCTCTTCAAAAACCTCATCTTCATCATATTCTGATTCATAATCACAATATATTTCTTGAATTATTACTTCGGAACCAGATTGATTTTTAAGACTGGGCTGAGGATTCCTCATGCATGCCATATCATTAGAGCCAGCGTAAAAAGAATTGTATAGAAAAAGAAGAAAGGGAAAAAGAAAACTATTAGGAATGATAAAAGAAATTGTATTTTATTGGATGCTGAAAGATAACAAGGTTTGCACACTTCAAACAAACTGTAAGATAAGCATTGGGATTACAACCCTGAGGTAACCCAAACAAACTGAAAGAAAATCAAAATAAACTACCAAGACTCCTTTCGAATGGGGAGAGGAGTGGCTTTCCAATTATTAAGCTTTGTTTCTGGCCCAACGAATTGAACTTCTGCGTTGCTACACCCTTCTCCGCTTTCCAACATATTCACATCATTAAACAATTTCTCGAATCTTTCAATTAATTCCTCCTCAGGATTGACCCGGGATTTAGGAATTGTTGTTATCGGGCGATTTTTAGCACCGATCTTGACAAAAGACTTTGATAGATGTGGGACTGGTTTTGGAAGAACCCATGCCTTTTGTTTCAACTTTCTAGCCTTTATCACGTCGTTGACAGTGGGTATGAACCCCAAACCAAATGTTCCCCAGTTCTCGAGGAGAGATACTGGTTGTATAATTCCTTGCAAAGATGAGCCCAGACCTTTGCCGGGTATAAAACCATTTTTTAACATTTCATAGGCTACCATGACTGATGCAGAGGTTATCCTTGGATTCGGAAGGTACTTTCCCTCTGGAATTTTCTCTACGGACATTGTATCGGACACTTGGTACACCCATGGTCCCTGGTCATTTTCTATTCCCTCGACCGGTACAATGGCACTGCTGTGAGCATTTAAACTTTCTTCCTCATGCACAACTATTTCTTGATGATCCCATTCAAACTTGACCACCTGGTGTAGTGTTGACGGGACTGCTTTAGCAGCATGGATCCATGGTCGACCCAACAACAAGTTGTAAGAAACAGTTATGTCCAACACTTGAAATTCCATTGTGAATTCAACTGGCCCTATTGTTAGTTCCAACACTATGTCGCCACATGAATCTCTGCTTCCACCATCAAACCCCCGTACGCAAATACTATTCTTCTGGATCCTCTCCCTTTTGATTTTCAATTTGCTTAGAGTAGAGAGAGGGCAGATGTTTGCACTTGACCCGTTGTCAACCAATACCCGGGTTACTACGGAGTTTTCACATTTCACGGTGAGGTAAAGAGCTCTGTTGTGCTCGGTACCTTCCACAGGCAATTCATCATCAGAAAATGTAATTCTGTTTGCCTCAAAGATTCTGTTGGCTATTCTTCCCAAATGATTTACAGAGATTTTTTCAGGAACATGAGCCTCATTCAGGATTTTCATCAAAGCCAGACGGTGCTCTTCTGAATGGATCAGTAATGACAATAATGAAATTTGAGCGGGTGTCTTCTTTAGTTGATCCACAACAGAATAATCATGGAGCTTCATTTTTCTTAAAAACTCTTCCGCTTCTTCTTCCGTCACAGCTTTCTTTATTGGTGTTGGATTATTTTTAGTTTTTCTTAACTCTTCGGGAGTAAAACATCTTCCCGAACGAGTCAAGCCTTGCACCTCACAGACTTCTTCCTTGACTTCTTTTCCCTTGTACATTACCGTCACCCGTTCATAATTCCATGGAATGGCCTTGTTGTTGATCACTGGTAGCTGGGTTACAGGTTTGATAATAACCCGATCTATATGGACTCCTTCCACGACTACAATGGGTTTGTAGGCAACCCCTGGTACTATCACTTTCGGCCTTTTTTGCTTTGTGTCAACTTTGCTTGGAGACCCCTTCTCGACTACCACAGATGGTTCATCACCATTTCTGTTCTGCTTATGTGTCGGCTTCTCCTCTGTTAACTTCTTATCTGACTTGGCTTCATGAGACCTGATCATTATGACAGTTTGTGACGGCTTCTTTGTCTCCTCATCAGTTTGTATGATTTCTATCATATTGGCCTCCTGATGGGCTGGCATTGGATTTCTGTTGATATTGGGAGCTTCGGGGGTTTGAACCTCGATTTTATTAGTGTCAATCAGCTCTTGTATTGTATTTTTCAAATGCCAGCATTTTTCCGTATCATGGCCTGGTGTACCGGAACAATACTCACAGCTAATGGTGTAGTCCAGATTCTTTGGAGGAGGATTGGGTAGCTTGGATTGTATTGGTCTTAGCATGTCCAGCTGTCTCAGCCTGTGGAACAAACTAGTGTAAGACTCTCCCAATGGAGTGTAGGTTTTCTTTTTCTGTTCCCTTTCTCCCCTGAATGCTGGCCTAGGCCTGAAACCTGGTCCGGGATAGGCTCGTGGGTAAGTACTTGGTATGGCAGGAGCACGCCAATTAGCGTGAACCGGTGGCTGATTGTATGCTTGTGCATGGTTAATGGAAAAATGAGGCTCCGAAGGGTGATAGTAGTGTTGGGATGAATCGTGGTGGTAAGTTGATTGGCGAGGTCGTTGTTGATTGTAGTAAAGCGGTGAACCTCTGGGTCCCGACCAAATTCCTGAATCTACTACCGCTGCTTCCTCCCTCTTCTTTCTTCCGATTCCTCCTACCCCGCCTTGAATAGCTTGAGTAGTTGCCTTAATTGCTGAATAGCTCATGATTTTATTTGTCTTGAGGCCTTCTTCCACCATACCTCCCATCTTCACTACTTCGTTGAATGATTTCCCTACCGCTGAAACCAAATGGGCATAGTAAGTTGGTTCCAAAGCTTGGAGGAAGTAGTCTACCATTTCACTCTCCTTCATAGGAGGATCCACTCTTGCTGCCTGTTCTCTCCACCGGAAGCCATACTCTCTGAAACTTTCATTGTGTTTCTTCTCAAATTTTGTTAAAGATAGTCGATCTGGGATGATTTCCAGATTGTATTGGAAATGGTATGCGAATGCCTGTGCCAGGTCATCCCAGGTGTACCATCTCCCATGGTCCTGGCGTGTATACCACTCCAAAGCTGATCCGCTTAAACTTTGACTGAAGTAAGCCATCAATAATTCGTCATTTCCCCCAGCCCCTCGCATCTTGCTGCAGAAACCCCTTAAGTGGGCTACTGGGTCGCCGTGCCCATTGTATAGGTCAAATTTAGGCATCTTGAAACCAACTGGTAATTGTACATTTGGGAATAAGCACAAATCCTTGTATGCTACACTGACTTGCCCGCCTAATCCACACATGTCTCTGAACGATTGTTCTAGACTTTTGACCTTCCTGAACATCTCTTCTTGTTCAGCATTTTTGGCTGGATTGTCAATTTCGGTTGGGAGATCAAAACGAGGAGCAGTTGAATGGATTTCGGAGGCTTTGAGGGTGGGCTCCGGGGGTAATATTGGTTGTCCTGGGCTTGGAATGTAGGCTCACTAGGAGATTTGTGGAATGTAGCCGGGGGAGGTGCTACGAAAACAGGAGTCACAAGTGGAGGAAAGTATGGAACTGGTTTCGGAGGTGGAGACTGGTGTCTGAGAGGTGGTGCCTCGGTAGTGCTGGTAAATGGGGAAATTTGGGGATAATTCAGTGGTAATATTATCCTGAGTTTGGGTCATTGATGGAGCAGGGTTATTTGGGTAAGATAGGGGTAACTGTCCTGTAGACCAGGCTTGGTACATCTCAGCCATTTGCTGCTTGAGTTTAAACATCTCTTCTTTCATTTTCCCGACATCCATCTCCTCTAGCTCAATACCTGTGTCAACATCTGGGATAGACATACTTTCGGGTATTGGTCCTTTTGATCTCGTGTGATAATGATAATATGCCAGTATACTCTTTAGAGAAACTAACTGCTTGAATTCTGGAAATGAACAAACTTGTTAGTTTTGAGAGTTTAACACATATATAATTACACGTTGAGATGCAATACTCCTAGACAAGTAATCCCTTTCTATTATGCATTTGCTCGGCTGCTTGTGTCGTCCCAGCTTTCTTGAAATTTTTATTGTTATTCACTTTTAATTTTATTTATTATATATATCTTTTATTGTGGTGGTCGAATCTTATAAAGATTGCCTACGTATCATGCCCCCGCATGAATCAGACCTTGCGTAGTTCGGACATAAGGCAAACACTTTTATTCATTATACAAAGATGGAATTACATTTGAAAACTTTAAGAAAATGGTTTGAAACACACACACTTAAATAAAAATAAAGATACAATTCTTAACATCTCACAACATGCCCCACTTTCCACTTTTGTTGTCAATTATTGGATTATCTGCTCAATGTGGGGCTTGACCTGGATGACCTCCCAGCGTACGATACATCCTTTCCAACTCTGTTGCTAGATGGCGGGCAAAAATGGGTGCATGCTCTGTAAACCTTTCATAATCCATTCCTTGGCAGTTTACATAACTTTGAGAGGTGTAGACCGCCAGGTCGTGAATTTGTGCCCTGAAATCCTGGAGATGTTGGTCTTGGTTCTGCAATTGTTGCTGGCGAGTGGTGGCTATATCTCTGACACGGTTTTCACGATCTAGAGCTGACTCTAATAGAGCTCGGAGTCTGGCTTGCTCTAATCTTGCCTGCGCTCTTTCCTTGTTGATGTCTGCTTGTTGATGTTCTCTGTTGCATCTTCTTGCCTCTTCTAGTTGTGCACGAAGTTGATCTTCTGATCGTATCCAATGGTCTTTTTCCTTCTTGAATTGTGCCCTGTCTTCTTCGGATTGCCTTACTTGGCGTTCCTTATTAGATCTGGCCTCTTCGTTTAATTGTTGGATTCTTTCTTTAGCTTTGCTCAACGCCCTTTCGTTTTCCGCAAGAATGAAATCATAATCTTGCATTCTTTCAAAAAGATTGGCGATGGTTTTTTGATCCTTCCAACTCCTCTTTGGTGTTTCAGAAACTCTTTTCATTTTTTGGAATCGAGCGTGAAGATTTTCATTCTCACAAGCTAGACTCTTCTTCTCGCCTTCGGCTTCTTGTGCTTGCAAAGCTTTCTCCAGACTGAGGCTCCTCAGATTTTCCTTTAGGGCATGGATAGTTGCTTTGTACCCTTTTTCCTTTTCTTCCCAGATTAACCGCTCTTGGATTTTATCATTAAAGCTTTGAACATGGGGTCTTTTTGTTGGTCTACTTAGCTCGGTTTCTGGTACATCATCCACGCGAGACCGTTTCTCGAACCACCTTGCATACCCGGGATTTATTTCACCCCTTGTAGTGTCTGGGACTTGAGTATCACTTTTCAAGTATCGACATCCATTCCACATTTGCTGAATTAAAGCCTCGGGAATAGTGGCTTCAGGGTGTAATTCGATTACTTGCATACTCAAATCTTCATCATCAGGAACTACTTGGTATCTCCCTAGTTGTCTTAGAACTCTTAGTGGCACATATGGCTGGATGCTTCTCAATCCCAATAATAGCAAATAACTATTTGAGGTTGACATGTGTATCACTTCCCTCATCGGGAGCCATCCCAAAGTCCACTCAATTTGATTTGACGTTAAAGCCCTTAGATGAGATACCCAGGCTTCTATCCCTTATGGGGACTTATAATCTTTCATTCTCTCCTCATAACTCTCGATGAAATTATCATTGGTTTGCCCATACTGTATGATCTTGGGCTATTGTTGAAGATGTCCAATCACCCACATTTGCAACAAAATTTTGCATCCTTCGAAGACTTTTGCTCCTGATTTACATAAAGTCAACGCCCGATAAATGTCTGAGAGAATGATGGCGACAAGGGTGTGATTTTTCTTGGTGGTGAGGACTTGTACAACTTTTGCCGTGCGAATATCAATTGTTAGCTCTTTGTTTGGGAAGACCATGATTCCTAGAAAAGCCACCATGAAGGCGAAGCGACGGTGAATCTGCCAGGTGTCTTTGTTTTGCTTGTTAGTAAGGCCTTTCTCATGAATTTTAAATCCATCTGGCTTTCCGAACCTTGAATACAAGAAGTTGAAAGAACAACATCTATTGATGACATTGCTTTTCCTGATTTGGCTGCTGATGTTCAGAAGACCGAAGAATCGATGTACCGAGGGAGCCTTTGTGAATATCAGGCTTTGATTTCTTAGACTTCCGTCAAAACCAACATATCCAGCTATCTCTTCTAATGTAGGAGTAAGCTCGAAGTCAGAGAAACGAAAGGCATTGTGAACAAGGTCCCAAAAAGTTACTAACGCTGCAATCAGATCATCACGGGGTTTAACTTTCATGATATCCGTGAGATTTCCCAAATGCTTGATGACCCATTTTTGACCATCTTCGCCTAATTCATACCACCACATTTGAAGCTGAAATAGAAACTCTTCTGTATTCGTGGATGGGGGGTTTTGTGTGGTGCTCATTTTGTATCTGAAATTTAATTTTAATAAAGTCAAGACTCATTTTGAAAATATACACTAAAAAATCATTTTCAATTTTTTATTTATTAAATACCTTTATTTCAAGATTTAAAACTATTTTTTGGGAATTTTTTTTTAAAACAACCCATTTTATTCCTCGGTTCTCATCATGATTTCATTTAAGCTGGTCAACAAGCATGTTCGAGGCAAATGAATGCACAGGTAGCAAGTAGGATGCATCAGGATGGTCCTTTTATTTCGGGTTCACCTGTCCTAGACAGACCCAACCCCTGTGTTGAGTCTCCAAGGCCAAAATATACATGATGCAAATAGACGTTCCTACTAGGGATCCGGTACATGGCTGAGTTATTCTAGGTGAAAATCCTGAGGTTGATTGTTCTAAACCTGGCTTACCCAAACGGACAGTTTGAGCCAAAGCGGGGGCAACGTACCGGGAGCACGAAAGTCTACCCGGCCTAGTTACTTGTCCCAACTTCGTCTTATTTGGTATGACTTTAACAGAAAGGTGGGCCACGCGCACGTGTACACCATAAATTCAGAAGACTCAGAAAGAAGGGGGTTTCGTAGCAGTTGTATATATTCACAATTCAAATAATATTAAAGCGGTAAAGAAAAACAACATTTAGCATGTTAAGCATATAAACAGTTGAAAATCATATAGTAAATAAAACCAATTATCGCAGTTATTTTAAGCTCGAATTCTTTAAACCCTGAACCAGTGGTTCTGGGTTACGCTTTTGTCCCCAGCAGAGTCGCCAGAGCTGTCACACCTCCTTTTTCCGCACCCGCGGGGCGTGTAGGGAGTTTTCTCCAATTGAAGGACAGTCGAAACGGAATTTATTTAATTATTTCAGAGTCGCCACCTGGGAATTTTAAGGCGTCCCAAGTCACCGGTTTTAATCCCTGAATCGAGGAGAATATGACTCTGTTTGTTATTCTGCGAACCAGAAATCCTGAGTAAGGAATTCTGTTAATCCAGAAGAAGGTGTTAGGCATTTCCGAATTCCGTGGTTCTAGCACGGTCGCTCAACTGTTTTTATTATTGGCTTAATTATCTTGATTTTACTAAATACGTTTTTATTGCATGATTTTACTACCGCTTTTATTTATTGTTTACAATTATATAAACGAATTACGCGTACGTATATTCGTATTATATACCTTTTATAATTACAGGGGATCGTGCCACGCATACGTGTACACAATAAAATTGACCATATTATAGTTTTTATTAAAAATCATATGTTCAAAATTGATAATAAAATCAAGAACATCATCACCCTTGTATTTAGACAATGAACTGCACATCTCGGGTTATATGAAATTATTTTAACATCTTTGGAGAAATCCTTTTTATTAAATATTCGCTCGAAATTGCGCGTACGCATAATCCGAATTTGCTTTTAAAAATATAATCAGGGTACACGAACGCATCCCTAATTGCGCAAAATATTTGTAATGGTATTATGGATTTTTCACAAATTGTTTATTATATTCATACATTTTTATGTGAAAATCATAAGAAAATCCCATTTCAGAGGCCCTTAAATTCTTTGAAAAGAATTCACAATCTATTAAATGTTTACAGCTGATTATATTTCCACATATGAATTATATTCTTTCGAGCCATTCAAATTTTAGGAGTAAAATAAACAAAGTGTGATTAAGAATACCATTTTTTCGTAAATACAATATATATATACCCGAAATGAATTGCATATGAAACTAAAAAAAATCTCAATCTATGTGAATTATTGCTAAACACTACTATCGCATTTTATAAATTCCTAGGCCCTTTGTTATTAAGAAAGAGAATAAGTTTACTTGTTGACTTAATAAAGTGATATTGCATACAACATTATTTGCCATATCTTTGACATTGTGAACATAGCAGATTTTACTAAGGTAACTTTCAACTATTGATTATAAACATAACCATTGTTATGCCATAATATAGCAAAATGCAACCAACATCTCCTAGCTTTAAACAATAATTAACTACTAACCAAATAATCCAATAATGTATTTTTCCTTGATATTTTCATATTATGCTGCACCTAACTAACAATACCATAAAGTTCAAATAATAGCCAACTTTCGGCCATGTTCCTTATTTTGACAGTTCAAATATGACTAAACTAATGAGATTTCGGAATGGCTAACATTATTACAAAGCTTTTATACGAATTTCAAAATAAGACAATTAACTTATAGCCATCGTATTGAATTCACTACTAGTTAACTAACATGAAACAAAACTGAAATTTAAACTAATGAACTCGGACGAATGGAAAACAGAATTATAATTTCCAAGCTTCATTTATTTGTCATGTTGAAGCTCTTCATAACGTGAGTTTAAAGATATGTACCTGGAAATAAAGGTAGAAGGAGTAAATTTCAGCAATAATAGCAGCAACGAAACACCGGCAGAATATACCAATAACACAACAAGTCTGAACAAGACCCGTTAACCCAGATGAACAGTGACAAAAACTTGAGAAAAAATTTCAGATTCAAACTGAACAATATCCACAAACAAACAACGGACAGATTCTAGAATAACATTTTTCAGATTTCAGTTTCTTTCCTATTTCAAATTCATATTTCTGATTTTTCTGTTTCTGCTTTTGTATCTGTTTCAGATTGTGTGTGTGTGTGAATATTCTCTTTTTGTTTCTTTTTCTGCTTTCTTCTTCCTCTTCAGATTTTCATTTCTGATTTTTCTGCTTAATTCTCTTTCTTTTTATCTCACTCTAGGTGTATTCTTTCTCTTCAAAAATCTGAGTTTCAAATCTGTTTCCTAAAAATCTGCCCCTCTCTTAAAAACTCTCTTTGAAAACTGATCTTGAGTCCCCTTTAATCTGTGAATCAGATCCTGTATTTATACAGGTCTGCCCCTTTTCTTTTAGTGCTGCTTGGACCCTTTTCTCTTTTTAAAAATCAGAAAGTTCCATTAAAATCTGCTTTTGAATACTTTAAATCCTATTAAGTGATCTTATCCTGATTTTCAGCAGCCCCATTATCCCTTGTTCCCCATTATTATCTTAAACTATAGCCACTAACATTCCATTATAATACACTAGCACTAACACACTGTTTTTACTATTTCATTCCCAGAAATGCCCCTGGCCTACTGTTTTTACTGCCCATTAATACAAGATCAGGATCTATTATGAAACAGATTTAAAAATCTGTTCAAACCTAATTATCAACCTGATTTAAAACAGCTAATACCAATTCTCTTAAGTTCCTAACATAGTTGTATCTACCCAACAATTGTGAAATTGAATTTACCTAACATCTCAACAACATTATACTGAATTTCAACATAACAAATTATACTGAACTTCAACTTTGAACTAGAATCAGGCAAACACAGGAGCATTGTCAATATACTGACAATGCCTGGAAACTTACTGGTTCAGAAATCAACATACACACAACATTCATTTGAATTTACTGATTTATTAAACAAGAACCAACTGATTAACAATAACTAATTAACTGATTATAGCAAAATAATCCATCCAAAACAGGTTGTTTCAGTCAACATTTTCAGAAGCAGGATTTATAATACAACTAATCGACGAACTTAATCGAGTCGATTACACACATTGTAAATAATCACAACCAACAGAAACAATTCATATTTGGATTAAGTAGACGGGTAGGAGACAGAATCCATAGAACAAATAAACAAAAATATGAAAAATTACACAGGTTATTAAAACAAACAAAAATACACGTAGAATACACAAAAGAAATAGAAAAATACCTCTGAATCTTCAAATTTATTCAGACTCAAACTCAACTTGGATTCGGACTTTTTGAAATCAAACAGACCTTAGTCGAAATATTTTCAACTGGAAATACTTCGACTAAGGTCGATTAAACTTCAATCCCTTGCTTGAATTGAAAAAATTCCACGATTGGAAATTTTTAGGGTTTCAGATTTTTGGATCTTAAATCCGAGCACTTCTGGGCAGATTCGCGGGAAACTAAAGATGACACAAGGGTGAGGGAGGCCTAGGGGTCATTTGGTGTTAATTTGGAGGGAATCTGAGTATGGTTAGGTTTCACTCGAATCTTCAAATGAAGATCCGAGTATTTCCATGAAGATTCGAACCATGCTACTAACAGATCCGTGATGAGGATGGATAAGGGATGCTATGGTGTTAACTAGGGGCTGTTTGGTTTAGATCTGAGTTTGGTTCGAATCTTCCTGATTCGAGGTATATGTGTTATGGATTTGGAATGGGGAGGTTGAGAGGAGTCGAGGGTGTTAAGGTGGGGTGGTTTGGATTACCGGAACCGCCGTGAGGCGATTTCCGGTAGGCGGTGCACGGTGGTGGAAGGTGAAGTTCATTTGGTCTCTTGAAGGAGACGATGAACAGGGCCGAAGGGTGGGGTGTTTGGTCTGGGGGCTGGGGTGTGGATTGGATTTATATACGAGTGGGGTGGATTGATCTCATCCGTTGGATCAATTAAGATGCACGGTTGAGATCAATTCACTTAACCAAACGTTGTCGTTTGGTTGAAAGTCGGGGTCAGGCTGGATCGGGTCAAAGGGTCCGGTAAAGGGTTACGGGTAAGGGGGTGAGATCTCCGCCGTTGGATTGATTCAATCCAACGGTCCTTGATGAAGCGTGACCAAACGCTGTCGTTTTGGCTCGTTTAAATTGGACCAGACAGGTTTGTTTGGACTGGGCTTATGGGGCTTACTTTGTTTGGGCCTGGATTTAGGTCCAGGTCCGATTTTTCTTTTTACAACTTATATTTTTTATTTTCTAATTTTATTCTTAATCATTAAAATCTTAATTAAAATTATAAAAACAAAAATTATCCTTACAAAGATATTAATTACCTTTTAACAACTATTTAACACATAGACAAAACATTAATCACATAGTGGAACATTTAAAATAGAACAAATGCATATTTTTTGTGATTTTATTTTTTAAAAATCAATTATTAAATGCATAATTAAATCCTAGATATGCATGAAACATATATTTTTATTTTTATTTTGTTTAATTATAACAAGGCAAACATTTACGGACAAAACACAAACAATTAATAAACATAACACAATTTTCAAAATTGCACACTAAAGAAATTAACTTTATTTTTTGATTTATTTTGGAGTAGTTTTCGCGAGGCAAAAATCACGTGCTCACAATGTCGTGGGAGATATACGAGTTCAGACAGATAGTCAGAAATGGAGAACAACAGTTGGGGATCTTGCAGTTAAGGATCAGTCAGAAGGTCAAAACAATCCTTCGACCATGTTCAAGGCAGTCGAAACGAAGCAGAGCCTAGCAAAGATAAAACCACCCCCAGCAAGAATGCCACAACTAACCGCCACGTTTAAACCGACAAGATTTTCTTTGATTTGAAACAGGGGCAAAGATGGCATTTGTTTCAGGAAACACCCTGTAAGGAAGACAAGTACCATGCAGGTTTAATCGCAGAATTCTCAGGACCCTCCTGGAAAATGGGACTTAGTTTAAAATTCAAAATACACGACTGAGTAGCAAGATCTGGCATAAATGTACCCCAAAAGAATATAAGTTGGTTTCAAAATTTTCATTCTGGAGATAGAATTTAGTTAGGAGTTGTCAGGACCCTCCTGGAAAATAGGACCTAGTTTAAAATTTAAAACAGTTATGAGTAGTAAAATCTAGCATAAATGTATCCCAAGGAATAAGATGGTTTTAAAGTTCGCATGTTTAAGATATGATTCAATTAGGAGTTTTCAGGACCCTCATGGATAATGGGACCTAGCTTTGAGATCTCCATTAGATAACAAGGTTTAGCATAAGTTCTTGTTGTAGGGTAATATAATTTAGGCGTAGAATTGTCACTCTTAAGATAAGACTTGATTTAACCGTTGTCAGGGCCCGCTTGGATAATGGGACGTAGTTTAAAACTGGTTTGGATAACAAGATTTAGCATAAGACATACCCTTCAGTAGATATAATTTAGCTCTAAAATTGTCGTTTAATTAAGAATTGTCAGGACCCTCCTGGATAATGGGGAGTAGTTTAAGACCTCCTTAGATAATAAGATATAGCTTAGATTTAAAATCGTCATTTAGTTAAGAGTTGTTAGGACCCCCTGGATAATGGGACCTAGCTTTCAAATTCTTAGTAATATTTGGTGATGTGATTCAGTTTAAACTCACAGATGCGCCCAGCTACCAAACTGGGGCAGAAAATTTTCTTTTATTTTGTCTATTTTTGTTGAAGTCATGTGCCCATCTGAAGAATAGAGAGAACAACACGGATATCAAAGATAAGAGTGTGACCAAGTACTAGCAACCAGGCGTCCACCTGGAGAAAAAGGAACAACAGTTGAAGTATCAGCAATCAGGCGTTCACCTGGAGAACAAGGAACAACAGTTCGAGTTTCGACAATCAGGAGCCCACCTGGAGAACAAGGGAAAACAAATCAGGTTTCAAGGAAGATTGGCACAAGTATTGGTAATCAGGCGCCCACCTGGAGGAACGAGGGAGAACAAGTCAAAGAAAAGCAGTTTCAAGAAGAAGATGGACCAAGTTTCAGAAATCAGGCGTCCACCTGGAGAACAAGGAAAGCCGATTGAAATTTCAGCAGTCAGGAGCCCACCTGGAGAACAAGGGAATTCATTCGAGTTTTAGCAGTCAGGAGCCCACCTGGAGAGCAAGGGAATACATTTCGAGTTCAACAATCAGGAACCTACCTGGAGAACAAGAGAATACATTTCAAGTTTTAGCAGTCAGGTGCAAGTGTTGGAAATCAGGCACCCACCTGGAGAACAAGGAGAAGCAGTTCAAGTATCAAGGAAAAACAGTTCAAGTTCAGCAATCAGGCACCCACCTGGAGAGCAAGGGAATACAATTCAAGTTTTGGCAATCAGGCGCCCACCTGGAGAGCAAGGGAATACAATTCAAGTTTTGGCAATCAGGCGCCCACCTGGAGAGCAAGGGAATACAATTCAAGTATTGGTAATCAGGAGCCCACCTGAAGAACGAAGGGAAGTAGCAAGTCAAGTGTTGGTAATCAGGAGCCCACCTGAAGAACGAAGGGAAACAGTTCAAGTTTCGAGGAAAAGCAGCGCAAGTGTTGGTAATCAGGAGCCCACCTGGAGAACGAAGGGAAGCAACAAGGTTCAAAGGAGTTCAGCAATCAGGAAACCACCTGAAAAACGAAGGGAAAACATCTCAGAATGCAATTCAAGTCAGCAACAAAGGAATCTCACTCAGAGAGTACAAGTCAGCAGGGCAGCAGAAACTGCAAGTTCAAGATATAGATAGGATTCTTGTAATTCGTATATCATAGTTTAGTCTGGCTTCTTTTATTTTGTCACGGTGTAATAAGGAGTTCAGTAAGCAGAAACAACAGCAATAGCAGCAAAATCACAACTCTTCGGTAGTACCAGCTACCAAAACTTCTTGAACTACGCGCAACCTATTCTCTTATAACCCGGGATATGTAGGCTGTCCAAAACCAAGACTCGATTGCACCCTTTCTCTTTTCTCTTATCCTTATTTCTTCCCTTTTGAATAAAAATATGTTCAAAAATTAGTCACATGACTCACCTTATCTTTGCTTGAAAACTCTTCATGTTTCCAAACAAAGAGGGGCAACTGTGAGCACATAATTTTTGATAATATTTAATTTTTTATCACTTCTTCTATGTAAATATTTTAGGGGTTTTAACCTATAATTTTTAGCTTTGTTACACTTTTTATTATAGGGTAAAAATACAAAATTTAAAAGGTGAATTATTACTATTAATATTATTTTATTTTTATTTTTATTTTAAAATAATAAAAAAATCCGAAAAAATATTAATTTTTTTAAATTTTCAGGAGTGATTTAAAAAATAAGAAAAATGGAAGTATTGAATATAAAAAAAAGTAAAAGTATGTGGAATTCTCTTTTAGAAAGTAAAAGAAAGTAGAAAATTAAAAAAATAAAAGTAAAGTTTTGTGGAAATTTTAAAAAAGTAAAAAGTAAAAGAAAGTTGGAATTAAAAAACAAAAATAAAGGTATCTAAAAATTAAAAAAATTTAAAGTAAAAGAAAGTAGCATTTTTAAAAGAAAAGCAAAAGAAAGTGGATTGTTTTTTTAAGAAAAGTTAAATAAGTGGAATTCTCTTTTAAAAAGTAAAAAAAAAAGTGGGATTTTAAATAAGATAAAAGTAACTAAAGTTGGAATTTAAAAAATAAAAGTAAAGAAAGGTGGGATTTCCTTTTATAAAAAAATAAAAGCAATTTGTAAGTGGGATTTCTTTTAATTAAAAAATAATAAAATAATAAAATATTTTAAAAAAAAATCTCAAAAATCTCAAAAAATTTGCTATAAATAGAAGAGAAAATTTGAGAAGAAAGAAGAAAAAAAAAAGAAGAGAGGGGGAGGAGAGAAATTTAGGTTGAAAATTTTCATTAAATTTTTCTTTCAATATTTCGGGTCTTGAATCTTGGGTTTGAAGAAGAGTCGATAGAGATTTTGTTGTTGCTGTTGTATTGACTCTACAACTTTTAGGTTTTATTCATTTGAATTCACTCTCTTATAGGTATGTAATTCAAGCTCTTGAGTTAAAAAATGTCGGAGCATCTTTATTGAAGCAGAAACAAATTGATTTGATTCTTTTGATAAAGTTTCTTTCGTATTTAATCTGTTCGCATGAATGATGTTTCTTTGATTGAGTGAATTGAGATTTGCAAATGTTAACGTTATTTTAGTATGTTCATGACTCTGTCTCGTTTTTTTTTTCTTTTTTTATTTTTCTTGGCTCATGACTTGTAACCAACAAGTATTGTTTTGTTTACATTTAGATTTCAAGCTCATGTAGCACCATATTCATATTTTGAAATTTAAAGAAGTATGTGAAGTTGAACAATTTGTCAACATTAAGATGTAAAAAAAATAGATTGCGTTAGTGGAAGGATCTTATCTTCAGTTTATGTTATTGGCTGCATATTTTCTTAAATTAACCATGTGAAGATTCAACTTCCTCTGCTTCAAAATGGTATTGTAGAAGTTATAGTGGTGATACTACAACTTTCTCTTTAGCATAGTTTTAAATAAATTAATTACTTTAAGTGTTCTTTGTTATAATCAAGTTTAAAATGCATTTTTGTAAGTCCATGTTTGTTTTGTTCCTTCTGGTTCATCCGAATAGTTCTCCGCATGTTTTTTTTTTGTACTCATATGGTCATTTAAGATTCATTATTTTGTTATAAAATTTTGTTAGTTTATTTCTAGAATTTGAAAACGAAAGTCAGTCTTTTGAAGATGATATGGAGATGAACCCAAAGCTGACACCTGTCTTTTGTTATTTTCACATAAATGCCAACTCCACCTTTCTGAATTGTAGTATGCTATAACAAAAGGCTCCAGTGATATACATGTAGCTAACCCATTTCTTTAGGCCTTTTGTACTTATCAATTTATACCACTCCATCCACAATAAAACATCAAAACTCATGGCCCTCATTTAATTAATTTTAAATCCTTAGAATTCGAGGCATGCCATTTAGCGAATTTTCTATGGCCCTCGCAAAGTTGAAAAATGCGTAGTTGCTTTAGGCGCGTAATTTGAAATTACCTTCCTAAACTCGGGTGTGCATTTCATGTGACCCAAATCCAAATCCCAACAACGTTAAATAAAATGTGTCGTGGACCGCGGGTGCATTTATGTGACGTGGTTCAAGACATATTTTAAATGACGTTGCAATCTTCCTAAAAATGAATAAGAGCGGTTAATAAGTTAAAATTGAACCATAGGCTAAAACATGTATTAAAATCAGATAATAGGCCAATTATAACAGTTGAGCGACCGTGCTAGAACCACGGAACCCGGGAATGCCTAACACCTTCTCCCGGGTTAACATAATTTCTTACCCGAATTTCTGTGTTCGCGGACTGTAAAACAGAGTCAATCTTTTCCTCGATTCGGGATTTGAACCGGTGACTTGGGACACCATAAATTATCCCAAGTGGCGACTCTGAATTTTTAATAATAAATGAATCCCATTTTGATTGTCACTTTAAGTTGGAAAAAACTCCCTTATACCCTTTCCGGGGTGTAGGAAAAAAGAGGTGTGACACCGTTTTACCTCTTGTTTCCACCACCAACTCGCTTGTATCTAGCCACAATTTGCTTAACGATATCAATAAATGCCAAATGAATCAATTCTAATGCATGAAAATATGTTTTATAAAGATTTCTCCAAAAAGTCAAAAATTGACCCTAGGCTCGCTTGGTTCAAACCCGAAATTCGGACCAAAACCTGATTACCCATTTACCCCCAAGCCTGGATATATAATTGGTTTTGGAATCCGACTTCAATTTGAGGTCTAAATCCCTAAATTTTAATATTCTTAGGTTTTACCCAAAATTTCCAATTTCACCATGAAAATAATTGATTTGAAATTAAAATCATATTAAAGATGTTAATGATTGAAGAAAACTAGTTAAAATTGACTAACAATTGATTTGGAGAAAAAAGGTTGTTTAAAAACCGCCTCTTATGTTTTTGGGGTTTTGGAAAATGAAAATAACTGGAAATCCCGTCTATTTATACCCCTCTCAGACCCCCTGTGCGGACTGCACAAAATGGACTGCGGCCGCACAGGCCTTCTTGAGGTAATGCGGTCCAGTGCCCTATGCGGACCGCACGAAATGGACCGCGGCCGCACAGGTCTCCACCGTGGATCGCAAGAAATCAAGCGCGGCTGCGAAGGCTTGGCCTTGCTCACCGCGGACCGCACAAATCCCACCTTGGTCACGGAGTCCCCACCGCGGCCGCGAAGCTTCCATCGCGGATCGCAAGACTTGGCTTCAGAGACTTGCAACTTCTATGAATCTACAACTTTTTCCTAAGTGTAAAAACATCCCAAAACCCACCCGAGCCCTCGGGGCTCCAAACCAAACGTCATACTAACTCAAAAACATCATATGGACTTACTCGTGTAATCAAATCATCAAAATAACCTCATGAACATCAAATTAAATCTCTAGATCAACGAAATTTTCTCAAAACTTCTTTAAACATAAATTTTGCAATTTAAGTCCGAATCACGTCACATGACATCCGTTTTCACCAAATTCCTCAGAAATATCTTAAATCATATATAAGACCTGTACCGGGCGCCAGAACCAAAATACGGGCCCGATACCATCATATTCTAATCAAAATTCTTCAAAATTCTTTAAACAAATTCCAGAAAATAATTTACTTTAAAAATTTATTTCTCGGGCTTGAGACCTCGGAATTCGATTTCGAGCATACGCCCAAGTCCCACATTTTCCTATGGACCCTCCGGGACCATCAAATCACGAGTCCGGGTCCGTTTACCCAAAACGTTGTTCAAAGTCAAATTAACTCATTTTATAATCAAAACTTATCATTTTTCACAGATTATCATGTTTAAGCTTTCCAGCTACGCGCCCGGACTGCGCACACAAATCGAGGTGACTCTAAATGAGATTTTCAAGGCCTCAGAACACGGAAGTTTTGTTTTAAAACAAGTGATGACCTTTTGGGTCATCACAGTATTTTTCTCAAAAGTACTTCTCAAAAAAATATTTTTGGGAAGAAGCTATTTTTTTCTGCTTCTCCAAAACTACTTCTGCTTCTAATCAAAAGCATTTTTTTCTTCTAAAAGCTGACCAAACACTTCAACTTTAAAGAGAAAAAAATACTTCTTTAGAAAAAAAGTACTTTTCAACTGAAGCTTGGCCAAACAGGCTATACGTGTCCTAAATTTCTGAATTGCTAATTGAAATTCAGGATAAATAAGTGTCCTGAATTTTGAACTGCTAATTTTAAATTCAGGACATAAGATTTGAATTTTTGAATATAATTTTCAAATTCAGGATACGGTATCCTGAAGTTTGAACCTTGAGGTTTAAATTTGAGGACGTCGTATCCTGAGGTTTGAGTGAATTGGCTAATTTTTAAATACATCGTAAACTATGGATATATTTTAAATAGCATACTTAAAAGTGGCTAGCTAGTGTCATTTCCATACAATTACCGCCCAAAGCATTGCAGGCCCAAAAGAAAACCCACCGATAATGCAAAAGAATCGGCCACTAAAGGCTCGGTCACCAGCCCATAATTTGAAAAATCATCCATTCTGATTATCGGAGGGAAAATAACAGCGCAACACAGTCAAGAAAAACGTTCAAAATTCTTCTTGCTCCTTCCACGCGAGAGAGACACACACACCCAGAGGTAGAAAAATGAGTGAAGAAGTAAACAACAAGGAGAACGTGGTGACTAGTGGAGGCGGATTAACGGCGGAACAGAAAGCTCGAATTTCTTCTAAGTTCAGAGCTGCTAAGGCACTTCTTGCTCGCAAAAGGCCACTCAATGATTCCTCCACCACTTCCCTTCAATCCCTCAATAAGTACGTTTTCCCTCTTTAATTTCAAATTGATTGTGTTTTGGTTATTCTTGTTAATTTCTCCACCTCTATAAATAGACACATTACCTATCCTTATTTGTTAGGGTTCCAATCAGAAAGGGGAACCAAGAAAAAATGCAAGTTTTTCTCTTTTGTGTAGGTTATCTTCCCGCAAGCTAAGCCCGCAATTAGCTCTTTGCAGATTGATAGTTGGAGTTTAAAACTTCGGAGCACATGATTACCTATATCCAATTCTATGTTCTAACGATGTAGCTCTTCTTTTTAAGCTAGGATCACAATTTTGTCTGACTATATTTTGTGCATTAGAATCCACAACATCTCAATTGGAAAGAAGTTAGTTTCCCCCTAGTAATTTGCTAGTCGACAAATTCCACCTCACAAGTATGCTCAGGTCGTGATCTAAGTTCCATTACCCATCGAGATGTTACGATATTGATAAAGAGTCCTATTCCTCTCCTTAGTTATGAAATCATTTAATAGCTCCTTCATTACTTATTCAATGCCAATGCATTGATTTCTTCTAATTTTGAAATTTGTGGTAAATCATTTATCCTTGGAAAATAAAGGTACCAACAATTTAACTTGATCTGGAAATTGTTTTCTTTTTCTTGTATGTTTATTTATTGTTCATTACATGCTTCGAGAGCACTTATGATGTTTTTCATAATCTTTCTTATTTATTCTAGTGTTTTGATGTATCTGATAATCATGGTGGTTATTGTTGTCCTAGATTTGGGAAGTCTCAGAGAACTGAATCCTTGCATCGGATTGATGGTGATGAAAGGTTTCCTCTTACTGAGATTCGGATGAACACTCCATCACCCATCTCCGAGAAGGATTCTAAAAAAAAGCTCAGTGGTTGTACCAGTGTAAAGGGCTCACTAGTCAGTGAACTTGATAAAAACATCAATGGAAGAACCAAGTGTGGGACACCATTTCAGTCAATTGAAACTTTCACGTTTTCTAGTGACAGAAGTGGATCAGTCAAAGCTAGACTAAGTGAAAATGTAGATAGTGTTCAAGTGGAGACCATGGTTGGGTTAGATATGTATAAAACTCCAGTGAGGCAACCTGGATTTTGTGGGTTGAGTGAGTCATCTTTGTCATCTACTGTTCTAGATGATGATTTTGATGAACACATTTTGGACAAAATAGATGCTTTATGTGAGCAAAAGTCAAAAGGAAAGCCTGAAATGAACAGGTTCAACAATGAGCCAATTGGAAACCAACACATAAACAACTTGGATGAGGAGGATAACTTCAATCCCGTTGTTTCTAGTGACAGTTCAGGTCATGAATGCAATCAAGAAAGTGAAGCAGAGATATCAAAGAGCAGCGAACCTGATGATTTAAATCTTGTTAGCTCAGATGAAACACTTAAACTTGAGTGCGCTCTGAATTCAACTGGTAATCAAGAATGTGAAATAGAGGAGCCAAAGAGTTCCAAGGCTGCAGATACTCAGAGCAAGCTAGAGGCAACAGATATCAGGAACATGCCTGAGGATTATATAAAGTATGTAGAGTCCCTAAATGACAGACAGCAGGAAGCCGCTTGTAGTGACATTTCAATTCCTTTAATCATTGTCGCTGGACCAGGAAGTGGCAAGGTCTGTACTTCCTCATTGTTTAACAGTGAAATTTGTATGTCTTATCAATATTTGTTTGATCTCTTCTATTTGGATGTCAGACATCTACAATGGTTGGGCGAGTCCTGATGCTACTGCACAAGGTAGTGCGATGACTATAAGTGATATTATATTGTCATACTTTTGTCAATACCATGTCTGGCAAGTGAGGGATCTGGTCAAGTATTTACTGACTGACTTTTCTTCCTCCCTTTTCCTTTTGCTTTTTGTTATAGGGTATTGGTCCGTCAAACATTCTTGCTATGACTTTTACGACAGCGGCGGCTTCTGAAATGAGGGAGAGAATTGGAAGAGTTGCAGGGAAGACAGCAGCAAAAGAGCTCACAATCAGCACGTTTCACTCGTTTTCTTTGCAGCTCTGCCGCACACATGCTGAGAAGTATGGATATCTTGACTTGGTTCCTAAATATTTAAGCAGTTGAACAATGAAAGAAGTAATCTCTTGCTTAACATTTTTGAAAATATGGCAGAATAGAAAATCTAACTGGAGAGTTCCATACTTGAAATTTCTGAAACACAATTACTGCCACTGTTTTAGATTTATTAAAGTTAATTGATTGAGTAATATCCTAATGAACAGGAAAGTACAGGGTAATGTGGGCTATGAAAATTGTCGAGTTAGTTTATCATATGCTAAAATCAAGTTATTGCTAGTGAATTCCGCAATCCATGTTTCTTTATTGATATTATAGACTAGTGCAGAATGAGCTATGGCTTTTTTCTTTTGCATGGTTCAGGAGTGGGGTTCCTGCAGTAAGCTGTGCATTATGTTAATATCAGTGGGTCAAATCATTTTACCTGGTATACTATAGTTGCCACTCAGCGGACTAGTAGTATGTTAATATCAGTGGTCAAATCATTTTAGCCCTGCTTCATTTTGAACAATTGATTAGACTTTCAAGTTGTTCCAGTTGGCGTAAGAATCTAGTTTTCCATTGTTATGTGTATTACCCAAAATTTTCACACGATCCTAATCGTGATATTTGCTGAAGCATGTTGGTTTGCCTAATATCATGCTTATGTTGCTAAATACTGCTATTAATTATGCTTAGAGTGCAATGCTATTATGGTAGAAAGGTTTATGTTGGGATTGATGGCCACTTTGCGCAGTTTTTTCATGAAATTAGCATTTGTCTTTGCTGTCAAAAGAATGTTCTTAAAGGTGTTTTCAAGGTGCACGAGCAAGGCAAAGAAAAATTGCCCTGATGCGTCCAGGGAAAGGCTTTAGTCAAAAATGTGTGTGCCTTTGTGGATGAGGGGTCCACCTTAGGTTTGTGGCACACATTCAACTCATTTTGTGTCTAAGGAGTGTGCTTTATTGGAAATCTGCTTTCCTTGGGGTTTCTTTTAGGAGAGAAGGAGAAGAATTGGAGTTAAATTTATACTTATTTTTAATATTTCATGACAAAAACATTGATGTCTAGTGTTATCCCTCTTCCTTGTGATGGAAAAACCATGGTTGGAAAGATTAGTAGCAATAGCAATAACGAACAGAAGCCCCATATGGTGGCTGAAAGGGGAGACTAGAGAGAAAGGGAGAGCATGTGAAAAGATCTTAGGTTCAGGATTTCTTGTATTTTTTCAGATGTTAGTAGGCTAACTGATTTAAATGGCCAAATAGCGCTATATACTTAAATCAGACTGTATTCCTGCTAATTGGATCGGAAGATTAGGATCTAAATTAATTATCAACGACATGAGCTTTTTAAGTCTCAGTTAATTACAATACCACCTCAATGTTAGCTCTCTCTCTCTCTCTCTCAATAGGTATAATAATGTATTATTTAGAAGTTAAAAAGATGAAAGTTCAAAAAGCTTAAACTTTTTGCTCAAGGCATACGAGGGCCTTCATCTTAGCCTTTTAAAGTATTGGTTGGAAGCTCTCTCTCTCTCTCTCTTAATAGGTATAATAATGTATTATTTAGAAGTTAAAAAGATGAAAGTTCAAAAAGCTTAAACTTTTTGCTCAAGGCATACGAGGGCCTTCATCTTAGCCTTTTAAAGTATTGGTTGGAAGCTCTCTCTCTCTCTCTCTTAATAGGTATAATAATGTATTATTTAGAAGTTAAAAAGATGAAAGTTCAAAAAGCTTAAACTTTTTGCTCAAGGCATATGAGGGCCTTCATCTTAGCCTTTTAAAGTATTGGTTGGAAGCTCTCTCTCTACACAACTCATGCACTTTATCCAATTTCTCCTTCACCTTCATACCTATCTGTATCTGTAACGTAGAAGGTAGTTCATTGGAATGTATCCGTTTCTTACGGTGAAAATTTGTCTAAATAGACACGTTAATTTATTAATAGGTTAGGCCGAACACCTGAGTTTCTCATATATGGACATGGGCAGCAGAGAAGAGCTGTCATTGAAGCAGTTCGCTTACTGGATGATAAGAAAAAGGAACCTCGTGACGAGCTTCACCAGCTTAATGACATGAATTCTCCTCAACATTTTAAGGAGAAATCAAAGAAATGGTTAAAATTTGTAACTCAAGTAAGTAGTTTCTGGATTAAAGATAGTGTTCCAATTATGTTTGAGCATCAAATCTTGCTTTTTTAAAGTTTACATTAGTCAACTTCATATAACATAACTTTGACTAGTTTTATCTGAACTGTCAATTGAACAACCCTTTAATGTTTCACACTTACGCCGAGTACATGAAGAGTAGCCATTCTTTCCATTAGAGAATGCAGTGTCTGCTGACTCTCCTCTGTAAGAGTGACAACATTTGGATATGCTGAATTGGAAAAGATCAAGTTTATGTCTATAACATATAAGTGGACTATCTGAATATGTATAAACCATATATTTTATCTTCTTCGTCTTGGCATATTAATAAATACTGTTATGTGTCAAAACTGAAACTCTCTCCTCTGTATTGCTTTTCCGTTCATATTCAATTAGGACAGTGTTGTCGCATATTTAATGGTTGTTATACTTGCACTTACATCACTTTCACTGAAATACAGGCTAAGGCTGCAGGACGGACACCTGAAGACTACAAAATTGGCAATGAAACTGGAGTAAGCCGATAATCAGGGCTTTTTGGTATTTTATCATTCATGTTTCCTTATTCTGATCTTGGAATATTAATCAGGCTGCAGTTCTTCAAAACTACAACGATATATTAAAATCATGCAATGCTTTGGATTACCATGACTTGATCAGTTGTTCTGTCAAGCTCTTGACTGATTTTCCAGAAGGTTGACATAAGCGTTTCATAATAGACTGAAACCTAGTGCATTGTGATATCCCAGTTGTCTGAATCTGTTTGATTTTGGTTTTGTTCAAATGAAGTTTTTGAAGAGTGCCAGGAAATATGGAAAGCAATAGTGATTGATGAGTTTCAAGACACAAGTGCCATGCAATATGGACTTTTACGTACCCTTGCATCGCATAAACGCATAACTATTGTTGGTGACGAAGATCAGGTGAAGCTAGTCTTTTCTTACTTTACCCAGTTAAACACTTTCTTATCAGCTTGCTGGGACAAGTTCTTTACTTCTTTTCCCTTTCAAGTACCTCGCTGCTCAGAGTTTTCAGCATCATTTTGCAGTCCATTTTTGGTTTTAGTGGTGCTGATGCCTCTGGATTTGATTCATTTCGGAAAGATTTTCCTTTGCACAAAGAGGTTTGGCAAACTTTTTACAGTTGTCTTTTTAGGCCTTTTGTCTATATAAAACTTCAAACACGGTTCTGATAGTCTCCTTGTTATGTATATCAATCTCTATTCAGGTCAGACTAAGTAAAAATTACCGGTCCACACGTTGCATTGTTGAAGCTGCATCATATCTCATACAAAATAATTCAAAAAGGTGCCAATCAAAGCGTGTTCTTACTGATAATCCTGTTGGGTCTAAGGTAAATCATTTTAGCATGTTTAAAAAGATAAACATCTTCTATAGGTTTTTTTTTTTTTTTTTACATATGATACGTCACAGATAACTATCAAAGAATGCTGCAATGAGGATGCACAATGTTCGTTTGTTGTTGATAAAATATTAGAAATTACTTCTAATAGCACAACTGGCAAGTCCTCTTTCGGCGACATAGCAGTTCTATTCCGGAGGCAGGTCAAGCTTGGCCTTTCGATAAAGTAAACTTGTTTAAAAGTTTTTTGCGGGTTTTTGGCTGAATAATTTCTTCCTGTGGCTTCAAGTTGTGCAACAGGTGTCAGGAAAAATCTTTCAGGAGGCATTTCGTAATAGAAAAATCCAATTCAATGTTCATGGTGTGGCCTTCTATAGGAAAAAGGTATCTCACACCTCCCATCACTGCCGATAGGTGCATATGCTTTTAATTTTAAATAGTCATTCACCCCGTATTTTCATGCATAGGTGGTCAGGGCCATCATTTCTATGCTTAGAACAACTTTGCCTGGTTCTGATGATGGTTCATTTCGAAGAGTATTGAAGGCCCTACTGCCTTCAGAGAAAGAAGAAAAAAAGAAGGTTGTCCATCCTATCTATTTTGCTTCACTTGTGGGGCACTATGGCTGTTCAATGTCTATTTATTAAAGCTTCTTTTGACATTTTCTCTCCTAGGTAATTGAACACATTGATAAAGTTTCTACCATAAGGAAAAGTAGTTTCATTTCAGCAGCACAAGACATATTCAGTGCTAAAGTATCTGGGACATTCAAGAGGTTTGTTCTAAACTCCTTGCTGTAAAGCGGCGATGATAGATTTATGATCTTATTAGCTGTAATAGTTATGACCTAGGCAGTACACTTTTTGACTACTTCATCGGACAATATTATGTATTTATCTATGTGGTCTCAAATACTATCTGATTTTTCGTATTCTGCTTCACATCCCTACACTTATTCTGTTTCTTTTTCTTGTCTTCTGGAAACAAAGAAAAAGCTTTTGGTCCTCTGATATGTCCTGATATTGAATTCAGCACAAGCAACTAGCCCTGAAATACCTAGTTGCTCATTTCATTTCTATTTACTGTGAATTAGTCTCTGACTGTATTTAGTCTCAAATGAGATTCTTAATTTGTGTCTATTGATTTGCAGGAGTCAACTCACCCAAGGACGGAAGGTGTTGCTCATGATAGACATGATCTCGAAACTCGTCAACCGGGTAAATCTTTGAATCTTATGGATAATTCTGTTCTATGTAGGCGTAAATCATGTGAAGCTTTACTTAGTTCTGTCTGAATGATCATGTGTGCTGGATTGCCAAAATTGATTATCTGTCTGGACAACTGAAAAGGCATTTTCAAGGGCATTGATTAATTATTTGATGATGGAGCTGATGTGAGTTTACATGATATAGGGTTTCATTTGTGCAATTTGGTGCTGAGCTTTTGCTCATTACTAGAGATAAACTTTCTTGGACAAAGTATTGGATGTAAATGATAATTTATCTGTGTGTGTAGAGAAATATCTCATACTTTAAGGGTCATATGTGGTTTGGCCAGACCTAATATTTGGGTAATATTACTTGTTATACTTGCAGGAAGAGTCAATTTCAGCTGTCATTACTTCAGTGGCTAACATGATACCCCAGGTTGGTCCTTGTATTATAAAAGCACAAACTCTAAACTGTTATATTTGTATGGAGAAAAAGAAAGATATACTCCCTCCGTTCCGTTTATGTGGCAGCATTTCCTTTTTAGCCCGTTCCAAAAAGAATACAACTTTCTAAATTTGCAAATAATTTAACTTAAACTTCTCATTTTACTCTTAATGACAAGCTTTTATAACCACACAAATGTTATGGCATGTTTAAGACCACAAGTCTCAAAAGTCTTCCTTTCTTTCTTAAACTCTGTTCCCAGTCAAACTACGCCACATAAATAGAAAAGGACGGTGTATATGATTAGGAGTTTAAAATCTCTATGAGAATCTCACATCATAGCGGTACCTGCAGCTTCTGTCAATTTAATTTCTTTCAAGCTAATGAAAGTTTCTTTTCAGATTACAGCTTTTATACTATAAGCACCTTAATCTCTTCACATGTGACTTCTATTCTGTAGAAGTACCTTCTTGAACAACGGGCAGTTCATGATAATGATGGAGGGAAGTTGCTTAATGAAGATCATGATGTTAGATCTGTAAGTGTAACATGTTCCTTTGTGGTCTTGTTCTTTTTAGTCCCTTCATTGCTAATGCATGACTTCTACTGGATGAACCTAATCTTCTCGTCTTTTCTGTTTGATTCTTTTTCATTAGTTTTCCCCTGTATAAAAATTGTTGCAGCAAGTGAAATAAGCATATACATTTGAAGCTGTTTGTTTAATGCTGCAGGTTCTTCAATATCTACTGGATGATGTGTCTGATTTTCTAAAAACTCATAACAACCCCATAAAAGGAGAAACTGAGTGCAAAACAGAAGGACAAGGTTGCGCCAACATACTGAAAGCTTTTATCGATCATATATCTGAACGGGAGAATGAAAATTTTCGTACAAGGAGACATGATAACAAAGACTCTGTTACACTCACGACAATTCATCAGGTTTCTGAATCCTCTAGAAATGTGCTCTTTCACTTTGCTTCCTGCTACTTCTTTACAATTTCCATATTTTGAATTGATTGGATTTCCTTTTTCATATCTTCCGTTTGATTTTGTAGTCAAAAGGCTTAGAGTGGGATACAGTTTTCATAGTGAAGGTATGATATGAGATCCATGCTTTCAGTTTTTATTTATTTATTATATTCTACATATATCAAATGTTACATTGCACTAATTGGACGAGCAAGGAGAGGGATAGTGGACCCTCCTCCCCCCTTCCCACCCTTTTATTCATAGGAGATCTTTTATTCTCTATAACACCATTATTATCTGGAACGGGATAATCTGGAGCTAATGGTTGCATCGATTGGTCAGGCAAATGAATCAGATATTCCCTTGTTACACGAATTTAATGGCATCACAAATGAAAGGAGTAACTCAATTGAGGTATTTATGTTTTTGAAATTTTACCATTAGATTAATTTGTCCCTTCTATAATAAAGATATCTTTTTATCCACTTCTAACAGAATTCTTTTGTTCTGCAACTTTAGGAGGAGAGACGCTTGCTATATGTGGCAATGACTCGTGCACGGAAAAAGCTTTTCATTTTGTATGTAATTATGGATTCAAATTGGCAGGTGTGATGAACAGCTTGCTCTGGTTGATATATGTCTTTATTGTTTCTTTCTCAAGTCTAGACACACTTGCTTTCAGGTTCTTCAACCTTCACGTTTTCTGAGAGAAATTCCTCGTCATCTTCAAGAGACCCAGGTAAGATGTGTCTTGGTTAAAATATGTCTGTTATAAATATTCTTTGTGGCCGAACACTCTGCAACTTTTCTCAATCTGCCGGGCTCGCTGACTTGCTTGGTGCTCTAATGCTAGTTGTTTGTTCCATTTCTTGTGAGTTAGTAAAGATTTTGTTAATGAGAAAATAGCCATGGTACCCAGGGTGAGGAATCATAAAGCTGTTTGGTTAAGTTGCCTAATATTGTTAGGTTGAGGATGAGATTTCTTTGTACTGAAACTGTCAAAACAAGCAGATGTATTCAATTCTTGCCCTGCTCTTTCACTGCCTACAAGCCTTAAGAATTCTTGGATCTGTGAACGAAAAGGATAACTGAAGGTTGAAGAAACAAGCTTTTTGGTAAATTAGTTTGTTGAATAGTTCAGACAAATTTCCTCCACTAACCGTTTCTTATGACCTGTGAGTCTCTACCTTCAGGAGCATATTTCTATAGTTTACATGACTCTTCAAAATGTAATTCCTCCAAATCTAGGCAATGATTTGAAGGCCTCCATCCTATTGGTCTAATAAGTGTTTTAAAAGGTGTTTCTGGAGTGAGGCCCGAGGTGGAGCGTATTAAAAACGCACCAGAGCGGAAAACACAAAAGTCAGCTTGTTATTAAATTCTAAAAGATTAAAAGATCTAAAAATCAAAAGATTTTTTTATTCTTAGCCCTAAATGTTATTACGGATAAGGGAAAAAATGATCAATTTGCAAACTACAAAGCAAAAAACCATCATCCTTAATCACTTCCTCTTGTTTGACGATTTTGATTGTAGTTTCCTCCTTCGCTTTTCTTTCTTTTCAAGTTCTTTTGCTCTTTCAAGTTAGTTTATAAATTTCTACTCAATCTTTTCAAAGTCTGATTAGTTTTTTAGATGAAGCAATTCTTATTAGTTTTTTAGTCAATTGCAGCTTCTGATTAGCATTTTAAGATGAAGCAGTTTTATACACATTTCCACTTACTTTATATTTTCTTGAAATTATGTAATTTTACCTTCTTTTAATATTTAGTTTATATATTATTTTATAAAATATTAAAAATTAAAGATCCAGGGGGCTTACGCCCGGCGCCTCGAGGCTTGCGCCTAGCCCCGTATCAAGTAAAACGCCTCGCTACGCCTCGCACCCATGCCTTTTAAAACACTAGTTATAATTCATTCAGTGACTTTTTTTAGCCAATGATTTTACACAGAAAATATGAGAGTTTTGTAATAGAGCACGATTGCACATCATCTTACTGTTACTCTCTGTAAATGTGAGACATAACTTGGTAGCAAAATACATCGATAGCATTGCAAGTGGTGGATCATGAAAGCATTTTGAAGTAGATTTTTGAAAAGCGCCTGTTTGGGCATAAATACTATTTCAGTATTTTGAAATACCGCTCTTTATTGATTGAGCTTTCTCAGTGTTGGTTTGAAAGCCTTGACAATTCAGTTCGCATAGTTCGTAGCCAACATTCGAGGGAAGAACAGTAACTCCAAATCTGGCAATTCCTACCAGGGTGGTGGGTCAGAGCAGATTCCCTTGCTTTAAGGCAGGAATAGCGGAATGGTTAGGGGGCTTGTCTTTAATATTTGCATATCAGTTTGGTCACGAGTATTTGAAAATACTGAACTTCAGTTTTTGATACTGAAACTAGTTTCAAGGTGTATCTAAAGTGAAATACTGGTTTTCGCTCTTCAATTTTCCAAGTGAAGTTCATGTCTAGACACAAATGAAACCACAAACTCTTTTTCAACTTCAACTTCAACTTCAAATACCATTTTTTTCAAACTCCAGCTCAATTATTTTTTATGTGCCTATGAAACATCTGAGGAAGTGAGATTAATGAATCAACTTAATTAATCCACATAAGCTTCTAATTTGCAAGTTAATAAACTCATTTTTTTGGCTGTTATCCCAAAAGATTGAAGTAAAATACTTCTTAAATTGAATTGCTTTATTTAGATAATTCTGTATGTGCTGGAAGCTGAAAAAGATCCTATTCTTTTCGACGAAATTTTGTGGTCTGATTAAGTTCTTTATTGATAAATAAGCATCCACATAAGATTATTATTGACTAAAATAAGTTGCCTCAATGCTCATGAAACCTTTTATGCGGGCGTTTGTTTGAAGTTTCCAAAATCTGAGTTTGCTTGAGTTTTTCCAAAATTTGGTTGTTGGAGTTGTTTTTCTGAAATAATTAAAGTATTCCTGAAGAATGTCAAACTCAGGTTTTAAATCTTTAAACCTCAAAAACTAGTTTTTAGAACTTTTGAGTTCTTAAAAAAGTTGAAAAGCTGAGTTTGGAGATCGTCAAAAAATGTCGGTACTTTTTTTGGCAAACACAACTCAATAAACATTTTCTCCAAAAACTCAAAATTGAGTTTGGAGACTCATTTTTTGAAACTTCAAAACAAACGCCACCTAGTCTATGGTGACTTATCCAATCCACTATATTATTTTCGTGGGCAAGATGACCCTTGACTTTCTGCAGAGATTGCAACTTACCATTTCTGTCACCTATTTAGAGATGATTTTGTTTGTTTCACTTGCTTACTATTTGATATCTAAACAGACAGTAAATAAAGACATCTGGAGGGAATGGTTTTTCAATCACTACCTTACTTTTGCCAATTTTCTTATGAGTAAAGTAGATCACCTGTCATTGTATAGCATTTCATGTTTTTTCTGGTCAAACAAATACCTTCTTGCTAACAGTCTTTTCTAATAGGAAGAGCTGACCAATCACCTAAAGCTCCAGGAGGAAACTCCTCAGAGTGGTTCAGCTGAAAAGGTGGAATCCCTTGATCATAAAATAACGCTAGATGATCCTCTCATTGATCCGGTTGACGGAATGTCCAAAGAGTCAATTGACACAATGGAGCTGTACAATTCCAAAAGCTTCCTGAAAAGGTTTTCGTCATTTAATTACTTTGCTGGGTAGAATAAATATTAGTTTAGTTCCCCTTTCCCAAATTGATTATCATACTTAGAGCTGTAAGTGGGCTGAATTGGACTGAGCTTTAACGAGGCGACTTCGCTCAGGCAAGTTTCTACTAGCTCGAACTTAGGCCCGTTTGTGTAGTTGGTTGATGTAGAGTTTTCTTATTCTCTAAGTTAATGAGCCAATAAAGAAAATTTTGAATGGAAGCAAGACTAGCATTACATGCTAAATACATGGTAAATGGGAATTTCTAAAAAAAAATTATATATAAAAGTTCCCAGTTACCTGAGCTTTTGTGAACAGTAAACGAGTGAATTCAATCTTTCACAAGCTTGACTCATGTAATAAATCAGTTTGACAGTGGGCTCAATCTCTGTTTTTTATTTAAATAAGCGAGTGTTCAAGGTTTACTCATGACATATCAGCTCATTATAACTTTGGTCGTACTTCTTGGTTAGTAAAATAGAGCCTACAATATGTTTTATTTATAACAAATAGAGCCTGCAATATTTTCAATAGCTTATTATGTAAAAGGTGACATGAGTTTGTTAGATAACATGGAATTACAAATCCCGGTAGAAGCAAAAAATACTAGGTGATTTCTTCCCATCTGCCTAAACCTTGGTGGATAGAGCTACTCGGTACACACCACATGTGTTGATGGGAGGTAGCAGGTACTCGGTGGAATATCGAGCTGGGCACAAGATGGCCCGGATCGTCATCAAAAAAGAGAAATGTAACATGGAATTATTTTGTCTTAATACGCGTAAATTAGGACACTTATGATTGGACAAAGAGATATAAGATACTCCTGTTTCCATCCTTTCGAGCGTAACTTTGATTAACTTTCTGAACTGATCTACCCAGATTTAATGCGGAAGACCGAGCAGTTGTATCTCATTTGTTCCATCAATGGGCCAAAAAGCCTGCATTTCAGGAACCACAGAGGTTGCTTAAGAAGGTAAAAGTTTGTTTATCTGTTTTATTTTCTTTATGATTGGGGTATATTTCTTAGGTAAGCAGAGCAATTAATGTTTAACTTCATGTATTCAATGTATCCTTTAGCCAAAACAGGCAAAAACCTGCTTCTGGATGGCGAGAATCATGCCAGATTGAATTTCTAAAAACAGTTTGTTCTTTAACAAAAGGTTGGATCTTAATGTAGCTGTTTTTGGTATCTTCAGGTAGGTTTTGTCATTGATGAGCGCCTTAGAGTCAAGAAGAGCACTCACAAGGTCTTGGCCCTGGTTTTCTCCCATTTCTTCATCTCAATTTGAATGCATTAGTTCTGATAAATTAATTACATGACTCAACATTATGGTAATTCATTCCCTAATATTTATTTTATTTTTATTTTTGGGCAGCACATGCCCTTGCCCAAAGCTTATATCTGGTGCCAGCACCAAAGTGACCTAAATGCCAAAGTAAAACTAGATAACCAAAGCTCATGGTCTATTTCTCGTTTTAGGAATCCCACCACCAGTTGCACCTCTTCTCCACCAAATTCTTCCCGTCTTTGACATCAGTAGCCACCTTGTGCCTCCATCCTTCTTCCATCCTTTGCCATCTACTAGTCGCTGGGGCTGGAGGTGGGCTATTGGAAGGATAAAGAAAAACTGGTACCTCCAGTCCCCAGAAGCATGATGTTTTCTGTTTCCTTTGGTACCAAACTCTCCATTTCTCCTCTTTTCAAATCTCTATCTTCAGAGAAATCAATAAACATATGAAAAAGAATATCTGCCACCTTTAAACAAAACAGCTTCGTCAGAGAAACTTAAGTATCTGCCACCTTAAGGGTTCTATCATCACATTCCACGCCTAAAACGACAATCCTAGACGAAAGCACAGCTGCACTAGCCCCTTACTCATACATGCTTGTTCTTCGTCAAGTGCTATTGGTGCAGAAAAGGAAGAAACTAAAACTGACTTGTAGTTAGGCTAGCATGGTTAGTAATGATAGAATTTCAGGAAGTGAAGCAGGCCATTACTAGTTAAAGAATATTTATAATTAAGTCATACCTCTAATACTGTAAAATTTATTTCAACGTGTTGAATGTCCTGACATGTCTTTTGACGATTTTCCAGGATGTTTTACGTGCCTTAAAGTCCTCATTAACTTGTGAGGAAGCTCTACATTATGCTGAATCTGTAAGTTAGCATCTCTATCCGTAGTTTTTAAGTACTTCAACCATAAATTTATTCTAAAGAACCCCAACAATTACTATTCATTCCTGTTTTATCAAAGGCGCGCTTAAGCCCTGAAGTGAGGTTCAAAGCATATTGAGTGCTTCGTTTCGCTTAGCGGGCGCTTCAGTAATGTCATCAAGGCTCTAAGGCATACTTTTCCTTGCTAATAAGTGTAATCCGGAAGAGGCGATACTAAACAATTGATATTTCACTCTATCGTAAATTTTCTTCAATTTCTTTGTCCATATATTTGGTATTCATGTATAAAGATATTAGTCTTGGACTACGCATCCATAATTACATATTTGTAGCTTTTTCTCCAGTTGCGCCTTTCTTCATTAAAGCCCACGCTTTATTTGCGCTTAAAGCCCCAACAAGTGTTTTTGCGCTTTCGCCTTTGATAACTCTGATTCATTCTAGTCATAATGATCAAATATTTCTTGTTCGGTTAGGTGTTGAACTGGGAGAAAATTCCTGCTGAGAAGCGTGCTTACTTGATGAGAGAGAAACAGGTATCATCCTAAACCCAATATCTTTTTAGTTCTCATACAAGTATCAAATACATGAACAAGTGAAAGGCCATGCCGGGACCTGGAAATTTGTGGTGGACATATTTGCACATTACCTCTTGGATTATGGTCATTCCGCTATTAAAGTGCTTCAGGCATATGAAATAGTAGTTAAGTTCGAGAGTTATTCTGATTTCATAAGCACAATGCGGATGGATGACGCAATCAACAATTCATCCCTTTCCTTTTTATTTCCTGTTTATGATCCTTTCCCTATTCATTGTACACTTTCACATATGAAGTTATTTGTAGGAGACTGAGATAGCATCTAAAGAAGCTCAGGAGTGAAAAAAGAAAAAAGTTTAGTATGCAATTCGTCCTGTTTCCGGAAGATTATTATTCTTCTTTACTTATTAATTGGACCTTTTCTGTTGTAGGAGTACTTTCAGAAACTGCGGATTGAAAGTGCAATGGGTTCATCAGAACCAACTCCCAAACAGGTAAGCATAATTTGTTGTTCCCTTCTTGTTCTGTGTTCTACTCTTTGCATTTACTGGAAAAATAAAGGAGTTGCAAGTTTAACCGACTTTAACCACATTTTCAAAGAGATAAATAGATGAACCTAATCTGAAGATCCGTAAGCAGTGCTGTATGTTCTCTTTTAACACCTAGTGGGCAAATGTGGACTTTGCAGGCCAGCCATAAGTTTGTATCAAATAATGTGGCACAGTTTAAATATCTTTGCTACGTACTGTTTAAAGTACTTATTCGCCACATATTGTTGCTAGTTCTATATAATCATCTTATATCTTGGGCATTCGAACCATCTCTTTGGACTTTTTTAGGAATTTATAATAGGTAAGACTTGAAGGCTGGAGTTCACTTGTTTCGGTTTGATCTTATAGATTAAATACTTGGTAAAAGATCATAATCACGCAATAATCTGCTGCTTCAGATTTTATAATGGCCACGAGTTTTAACTATAGACAGTACACATGCACACAGCAATACTGCCTGTAACTAATGACATATTCTTGGAGCTCGGGATAGCTCATTCAGTTGCTTTGTTACCTTGTGGCAGCTCGCATATCTTCAGAGTCTAGGATGCACTATGGTTCCTACATCCCGTCTCCATGCGTCCCGACTGATTGAGGAATATAAATCGCTGTAAATGAGATTGAGACTTGAAGAGAAAATTCCTTCCTGAGATACTACAGCATGCGTCCCGACTGATTGAGGAATATAAATCGCTGTAGAAGAGACTACGCCAGTGTCAGCATCCTCAGTTAGCAGTCTCATCAGCAGGTTATTAGGGAATCGAGGTTCCATGCCTACGGATTATTATAGTGCTGTGATCTTGAAGTCTATTTATTCCAGGTTGCTTTTTAAGATCTGGAAGATACTTGTATACATAAATTTAGAGCAAATCATGTATTTAGAGCTTCAGCATTATTCGTGTATTTAGAGCAAATCATGTATTTAGAGCTTCAGCAAATCAACCAGGATTTTTTCTAAACTCACGTGTAGTTCGTTTACTGATGATGCTTCATCTAAACTTTACAGCTTCAAAGTTAAAAGTTCAAGTAAGGAAATCTATCTGCTATTTAATCGAAGGGATCAATACGTGGATCATGTTCACTTGCCATAGCCATCCCAGTACAAAGACACGTTGGACACATGACCTGCCAATAATGGAAGCTCATCTTAATTTCATGTAATTCGATAAACTCATAAATTAGAGCTGAAAATCTAAAGAATGATAAATCCAGCAAAACAAAAAAAATTGCTAAGTGTTGCAATATTGATAGGAGATCTATATGATATAACATTGGCTAGTTAGTAGAAAAGTGATGTTTCCATTGTCCACGAACGGCCAATCATAGAAGTCAACCCCCCTCACGGTCATGTTTTCTTTCCATTTTCAAGGCATAAAAACTTGAGCGCTGATGAAAGAGGAAAAGAAGCCAAACCTTAACCAAGGTCAATTTATAATCTAACCTGACAGTGATGTCAATTGTTTAGAACTATCCCCTACCCCTTCCCCTTCCGGATCACAATATTTAAAATTTCATGACATTCTGCAAAGATATCCATATCATATTAAATTGGTGGACCACGTCACTTGACAATTGGGCAGGAAAGTAGAGAAATTCAGTTTACCCAGTCTAATTGATTTGTTACCGCAGAGAGTGGACAATTTGGAGCCAATAAATTCGAAATGTTGTGTTACACTTACCTTTCCTGCGCCTGAACAGTTGGGACACCTTTCTGTATTAGGTGGTGACAGAGGCTTGTCCGCTCCATTAAATTTTGAAACAGGCTCGATAAGAACAAGAGCTCCAGTGCTAGAACATCGAGCACAAGCAAGGTATCCTGCATATACATTTTCCAGCAGAAGCAATAATCATAAGAATCACCTGCATTCTAATTTCTCGCCAGTTGAATGCACTAGACTTCTATTTAGTGTTACACCCTTCGAAAAGCTAAAAAGAAATTCCTTCCAGAATCCAAAGAGTCAAAACAAAGTTACTTCCAGAACCCTAACTTTACATATTCCCAATTAGTGGCGATTAATGGTAGCAAGAAAGTCGCAGCACTTTCTGTGATGGCTGAACTGTTTGAAGAACTCAATTACAAATAACTTGAAAAAGAAGTATTTAAAAAGGGAAAAAAAAAGTCACCAGGAGCATAGGACTTGAGTATGACAACATCGTGATCTCCTCAAAATGTTGTAGAACTACTTCTAATAGGTTGAACCAATTTCCAAAGTAAATAGACTTTTAAGTTTCGAATTATTAACCGATTACATACCAGTTCCAAGACAGTACTTGCATCTCTTATGCTCCTGCTGTTTCACATTATTGATTTCAACAACCATCAATGCAGAGATCACCCCAACCGCACCCCCAGAGAATGATGCCACAATTGGATCAACCTGACTGCAAAGTACATTCAAGTAACTATGAAGTTGTTGCAAACAGATAGACCCACATAGCATTACCCTATCAAAGAATTAGATCTTTCAAGTATATGATATATAACCCAAAAAACTGAAATTTTGATAGTAGTACTTAAAAATGATGAGTTCATTGACTTAATATCATTTTCTGTTTCAAAGTGATTAGCAAGTGTCATCACGTTCCACATCTATCCGACATAAATTAAAAAACTAGTGAGCAATGACTTGTACAGGGTTCTCTAATAATGGCTAATAATGGATCACTGAAGTTTAGTCCAGCATTTGCTTTGCTCCCAGAACTGCTGATCTTAATATCTTACATATGTCTTCCCTCAACAAACAGTAGAAGCAAAAATGAAGGAAGAAAAAGCTGCAGATATTGCATAATTACTTGATCCATTTCCTATTTGTCTCCTGTGTTGG
Source organism: Nicotiana tabacum (assembly GCF_000715075.1). Lineage (NCBI taxonomy): Eukaryota > Viridiplantae > Streptophyta > Magnoliopsida > Solanales > Solanaceae > Nicotiana > Nicotiana tabacum. The sequence goes on from NC_134085.1 coordinate 111,949,069, forward strand.
AGAATGGTTTTCAAAGGATGCAACTCTTTTTTTTTTTTGTTTAGTTTTTTTGTTTCTTTGCACAGGCGACTTGTATGAAAGAGTTCAAAGAGAACTTCTGACTTCTTTTTGAGATAAGATGAGTTTCTCAATAATTAGTCAATTGCACACCAAAAGTTTGAGAAGCATTTAATGTGCTCCTGTGAAATTTTATTGGGACAATTATTGGAAAATTTTCTTTGAGAAAGTTTTGGGAGAAAAAAGTGTGTGCTAACATGTTTGTATAGCTTTTTTTTTTGAAGATTTTTGAGTTTTTCCTTTAGAGTGGAGGAAGAAATTTTCCAATAAAAAACTACTTCTTTCTGTTCTTCACTGGAAGTTATTTTAGGAAAAACTCAACAAGCATGTAATTTCTATCATAGATAATGTCTTCATATATCATAAGTGCTTCCACGTACTATTACAACTCATTACTAAAAGAAAAAAGTCTTTGTAGGGTAACTATGGTTGTGAAGAGGGTGGCAAATTTGTTCAAAAAAATAAAAAAAATTATCAAGAATTCTAGCAATTTAAAATTGTGCTTATGAAGTAGGTACCTTGGCTAATCTGCTAAACCAACAGGAATACTATGTTTTGCACAAATATAAGCACCTTTTAAATTGTCATTTTAGCATCCTATATTACGTGACTTTTAACATAAGTGACCTAAATTCAACAACAGACACCTATACGGATTACTAGCAGTGAGAACATAACTTTTTCACCTATGGTTTTGGACCTTCTGTTTTGGTGAACCTTAGTGTTATGAAGCCATTGCTGTTGGTGTCAGAAGTGAATATACTTCATTCCAAAGCAAACACAAATTATCATATGAGAAGCATATTATCTTGCTGGAAAGGACAGGGAATTGGAAAGAGGAAGAAGAAGACTTGGAAGACTGCCTCAATCTGCATCATGCGGACTCTATGGTTGGACTTTCAAAAGAATACCACACTTAAGCTGGGAAATGGGAGAAGCATTAAATGCATGACAATGGAAGACTGATGAGTATCTTTCCCACCTTATTGAATATGTGCTTGAACAAAGAAATCATGGTGGCTGATTGCTTTACAGACACACGAGGGTGTTAGGGATATAGTAGATATGCCCTAGATCCAATATCATATTTGATGATTTGAACATATTTTTGTGAACGTTATTTGATATAAAAATATATGGCATTTGATATTCTTTTATCATAGTTATTTTTAATTGTTTGATTAACTTGATAAGGTCCTTGATTAAATTTTGAGACTTGTCATCGTGATGGAGATCATGATAATGAGAGTAAAGTTTCTTATAATTTAATCTAAATTTGTTCTTGATCGTAAGATTATTAATTTGGACATTAGTAATCCGGTTAGATCAATATTTATGTGATCTTCTTTATGGGATAAAGATTAGTTGATCTCATTAACTAAATCACATAGATAGATGATGCATATAGTGTGCATTGAACCGACTCATTGGATAATTCCTAAGTTAGAATTACCATAAACTGTCAATAGGATATTCTCTTGAAGAATGTGATGTAAGATTTTCCTTTGACCTGAGATCGTCATAGTAATTGACAAGTTATTTGTTGTGTTTTAATACTAGACACCTATGGCCCTATGGCGATAGTTGAAAGGATATTGGGTATAATTGAATAATTGTAGAATTAGTGATTGATCAAGATAGAATCTGTCAACTCTTGGTAATGAGTTTAAGCTCCATGTTGTAATGAATTCTAAACGCCCAAATTAAGACCTTGGCCAGGGCAATTGAATGAAAGAAGAAATGAGTTTCTTAGGTCATTCAATGGTCGATTATATTTGACATGAACACATAGTTGGTCACCTATTTGGATTTGACAGTTGAACCATATCCTAGGGTGACCCAGAGCTATAAGGACAGAAGGAATTACTACATTATTCTTCTACTGGTTCTTGAGAGTAAATTGTATACTTCATGTTATCCGGTCATTAAGAAGTGTTGCTAGACGCCACCCTTGATTAGTATATTGATGTGGTCAATTTACTACCGGTTTAGTATTGAACCTATGGGGTCGCACACTAACGAGTGTTCTGGTCTTTGCTAAAGGATTAATTACTTTATTATTTGATAATTAAATTAAAGAATTCAATTAGTCAAATAAATTTAGTTATTAGTCCAAATGAAATATTATTATACTCTTTGCTAGCACAAGGAATATAATTAATATTGTGAATAAATTGAAGTTTTCTATTTAGAATAGAATGAATATATCTCTTGGTTTGAAATATGTATATGTGATATATATATTTGGTGCTTATAATTAATATATTTATTTATATAAAGATATATGTAAATATTAACAAAGATTCGTTTGTAAAGATCCAAAATTGGATCATCAGGGAAGTCCTTAAAGGACATGTCTGCCGCCTCATCCTATTGAGAATAGGATTTATGTTTTTAAATAAACAATTTATGGAAAGGTTCACTTGAGAATTGGTCTCATAAATCACCGCCTTTGGTTTTCCATAACCAAATAGGGAAAGAATTGGTGTTTATTATATATATACATATAACAAACAAATAACGGGGTTATGAGACAATTCTCTTAAAAGGAGCCACAAACGAAGGGAGATATTTTCTTGTTATTAGCTGAAGGTTTTGAGAAAATTTCAGCATAGTAATTTTTCATTCAATTTGTTCGCGGGTTTCACTGATCAAAGAGTTGATAGCAAGGATCGGTCTCGGTGTGGATACGCATAGAGTCTTCGCATTATCGAAGAAATTTTGAAACGAGACTCTTTGCACCAGGTATGTCTCAGATCCGATCTTTGACATGTAAATAAATTTTAAACACGAAAAGATCTGCCTAGGATTGTTATTGTCTTCCGCTGCGTGTTACGAACATCTATATGCAATCCTTCAGATGGCTTATACAATTCAGAAGATATTCTCTTCCAATGACCGGGAGCTAGGTGAATTACTCATTTTTTTAATTTTTCTGCAACCTATTTCCCTTGATGTTAACATAAAGGACTCACACGTTTGGCAAACTAACAAGAACGAATACTTCGCAGTGAAGAGTTACTACACCCTTTTTTTCTGAGAATGTAACAAAGAGTTACTACACCCTTCTACAGCAGCAAGGAGAGAACTGGGAATTCAATGGCTTTGGAAAATGCTTTGGAGAACAAGTGCACCCCGATGGATTAGCTGCAAAAGAGGCTTGTCTAACTCAAGCTGCTCTCAAAAAAAGAGGCCTATCTCTCTGCAGTAGATGCTTTTATGTGAAGCCTCATACAAACAATCATCTTCTACTTCACTGTAAATTCCCCTAGCCGATATAGTCATGTATGATTAGCATTTTTGGAGTCAGTTGATGCCCCAGGACGACGATGCCTATTATCTTACTGACAAGGACAGGATTGAAAAGAGGAAGAAGGACTTGGAAGACTGCCCCAATATGCATCATCCGGACACTATGGTTGGATAGAAATAATAGACGCTTTGAAGGAAAGAAATTGGATTTATCTTTTGCAAAACATAAAAGTTCACAGATGCTATATTTATGGTGTAGGAGTAGTCTACTGGAAAATTGAACGCTTCTCTTGGAGTTTTTGAAGTCTAATATGCTGTAACTATAGCAATGAACTCGTTGCTATCTTTGTACTTTTGAAGTACCTTCTTGGTACTAATCATCAATAAAGTACTTAACCTTATAGAATAAAAATTTACTATATCATGTACGTACCTCAGTTGCATTGGGAGATGCATGCTTTGGATGAAATCAGCATACGATGTGCCTCCTAATCCCAATTTCAGCTCCAACTATAGCAATAAATGAACAGGCTTTGGATGTTAAGAATAGTAGGCCTCACAAGGCATATATAGGAGTTTGAACTGATTGTTAGCATCTGAGGATTTCTCAGAAATTAATCACAGTTTCACCTAAAGTCAATTGGCCAAATGACAACAATAATAAGAAAAATAAAAACATTAAAAGAAAAACTTACAGTAGGCGCTAGAAGTCCACCAAAAAGCATAATTCCGGCAATGAGTGAGAAACAGGTAGCATAATATTGCTTAAGATTTGCTGATGTCTGCAAAAAAAAAAAAAACATAAAAATGTCATTCAAAATACTGCATATCCTTCAATGCAAAAGAAAAAGAAAGGATCTCCTTACTTTACGAGAACTGGAACTTTAGGTTATTATAAGAGTCTAATCACTACATAAACATTCTGCAACAGCCAAGAATACTTACAAGGGGAGGCAAAAAGGGAATAAATGATGGGAAATTAGGAAGCTCATTTTCTTGTTCATCCGTTAGTATCCCAAGCTCAGCACTTTTTAGCCTTTGTTGTATTCTTAGCCGCCGTACCTGCTCGAGTTTGAAGATACGAGGAATAACAATTTTGACAATGGAAGAATATGAACATCTAATTATGCAACTATAGCAATCAAACCCCTATGTATCTCAACCATAACAAGAAATAATGAGGACAACATTCAAAGGCATATTGTGCTTCATATCAGCAAAAGTTAATAAGAAGATACTCCAATATTTTAGGCAAAAGTGAAAATGAGAGTTAATCAACAAACCAGCTTCTCTGCTATACATGTCAATTTCCCGAGGTCATAAATGTCATGCACTGACATGTCTCCCACATCATCAATTTCTATTTGAAAAATACAGGTACCAAATCAAGTAATTTAACCTTAGTCGTAGCTAAGTGATAAAAGTTTATATTATTGACACGTCTTCCATTCTTCAGTTTTATGCAAACACCGGATGTCTATAAGTTTTTTTTCCTTTCTATTATATAATAGAGATGCAGAAATGCAGGGTAAGGCTGCGTACAATAGACCCTTGTGATTCAGCCCTTTCCCGGACCCCAGGCATAGCGAGAGCTTAGTGCACCGGGCTGCCCTTTATGTCAATTATAAACATTATGATTGACCTTCTATTTCTCCAGTCAATAATATGAATTACGTCCGATCAATAATTATGATACAAAAGGTGCGCGCAAGCTGACTTGAACACCACCGTCATCCAAAGAGAATAATTATCATAGAAAATGTTTGCTATGTTCTATAGACTATAGCTTAATATAGAGCTATTCTTTGAAACATTAAATTGAATAAATAAATAACAGAGGGAGAAAAACAGACCTCCTCCATATGCAAAAATATCTTGTTTCTCCGACTTCTAATATTATCTCGAATTTCTTGCAACTCCATTTTGGCAAAGTCCTCTACTGTCTCTGGCCCTTCTATTATACAAAACCTGTCAAAATAAATCCCAAAACGATCAATTGTCTTCCTTTATAACTTTCTAATAGTTACTCATAAGTCCCTTCAAAACATCAAAATATTCAAAGAACAAATTGATTCCTGAAATTAGAAGATGAATTACCCGGGGGCAGTTATATCGGAGGATTCAGAATCAAAAGAAGTAGTAAATGCAGAGGCATCAGCATCGGAGGCCATGGATCGCCATTTAATATTATTAGTATTATTTCTAAGGTTCCTTCTATAGAGATATCTGGAAGTAGAAGGACAAAACGGCGTCGTTGAGCAAGATAAACACAGTATCCTACCTGAACACACCATTTCTGAGACTCGATAAAAATCAGATCATGAATTCTTTGTGATTAGCGAAGAGGGAGCTAATGGCCGGCTAGCTCATAGGAAGAAGCTGAGCAAAACAAAAGAGAGTGTATGCTCCAGTGGTAGGTATTTTTTTTTGTTATATACCCAAAAAACGTAAACAAGGAAAAGAAATTATATAACACAAATTTGGGTGGTTATACGTGTCACTGGGTCATTCTTGTTTTTGTTATGCTGGACCCACGTTATTAATGGGATGGATTAGATAATTTTTGTTTTTTGTTCTTTTCTGGAAATTTCTATTGTTTGGATAATTTATGGCGAAAAATAGCTAGTTGTAACTCTTTTTCTTTTTGTTATAAATAAAGTGAATGTATATGGATGTTCATTTAATCCATCCATACATTCTATATAATGTACTATTTGGATAGATGCATCTATTAATTTCTAGGATGTATCTAGTGAGTTTTGAGTGTATCTTGTATGGTATAAATAGGATATTCTTTGTCTATGAAAGAACATACAAGAAACACATTTGAATAAGATAACTTGTACATTCTCCTCCTATACATCTTGTCTCTATTACTATATTGTTCTATTTTGCTCTCATTTCTTAACACGTTATCAGCACGAGGTTCTAATCAACTGAGGTTATCTGCTTCATCCGAATTTTATCTTCTTCCAAAAAGAGGTAGTCAGTTTCTTTTCCGATTCAGGTATACATTCATATATTTATAACATTTCTATTAGGATCTTCTTTAACCTGCAATTTAATTACCATATGCATAACTTGTTTTGAATATGATTATAATAATTGCATTGGTATGAAAGTAATAAGTTTCAGTTAAATTATTTTCATTATATAAACTACGAAGATGTTTAATCCGACACATAAATAAATAAGTATTAAAATTGAATTACAATAATTAGAGTAATTAAGCCCACATCCAAATATTCTAAAGAATATGCATTTAGAAGGAATTCTTGCAAAATTTTCAAAAGATTTAAATGTGTCTTCAATAAATTTATCACCTAAGTGTACAAACTAATTAATGACTTTAACGACTTAACTATTAGATGAATCGTGTTGAATGTTAAAACTTGTCAGAATTGATATCATCTAGTTTTATGCCTACTTAGCTTATTGAAACGTATTCTAAGTAGAACAAAATTATACTAGTACATATTAATTCAACTTATTTATTCTATGAAAATATACTTACATGCCTAAAGTTTTTGTGGGTAATATTAAACATTAATTTATCATCGCACTGCACATAATTGTTTGTTTGATAATTATACATATAGAATATTAATACACGATTATGTACTGCACTGAATTTTTCATTGATAATAATTCTTGTCATTCTAATTCACTTATTTCTATGATAGTTTCACTATGTCGAATTTGTCAAAACTTGAACTTATGGCACTTGACATCTCTGGAAATAACTATTTGCCATAGGTACTTGATGCTGAAATTCACCTTGACGCTAAAGGTCTTGGTGACACTATTAAAGAAGGAAATGAAGCATCAAGTCAGGATAAGGCGAAAGCCATGATTTTTCTTCGCCATCATATCGATGAAGGGTTAAAAAGTGAATATTTAACCTTGAAAGATCCATTTCAATTATGGACTAGTTTGAAGGAACGATATGACCACCTAAAGGCCACGGTATTGCCAAGAGCTCGTCGTGAGTGGATGCACTTACGGCTATAAGATTATAAGACCATAAGTGAATATAATTCTGTTGTATATATAATAATTTCCCAACTAAAATTATGTGGGGAACCTATGAATGATGAGGACATGCTGGAAAAGACTCTTTCCATTTTTCATGCCTCAAATATGGTGTTACAGCAGCAATACCGTGAAAAGGACTTTAAGAAATATTCTGAGTTAATTTCATGCCTTTTGGTGGCTGAACAACATAATGCCCTTTTAATAAAAAATCATGAATCCCGCCCCACTAGATCAGCTCCATTTCCAGAAGCGAATCTGGGAACGATAGATCCACTAAAAAAAGACAAAATAATTATCGTGACCGTATAAATATACATGGGCGTGGCAAGGGGCGAAATAATAATCGTCATAGTAGTGGTTGTTATAAACAAGAAAGGGTTCTCAGAAAAATTCTTCAAAAGGCAAAGGTGATGTTTGTCACCGATGTGGTATGAAAAATTATTGGGCACGAATTTGTCGTACACTTGAACATTCTATCAAACTTTATCAAGCATCTATAAAAAGGAAACAAAATAAAGTTGAGACTCACTTGACTTTTCAAAATTAAGTTGAGGCGGGCCCTATGAATAATCATGATAAAGTTGAAGCAAACCTTGCCTATAAAAATGATATTTTTGAAGGCCTTGCATATATTACTCATTTAGAAAATGGAGACTTCTTTGAGCATCATAATTGAAGACTTATTATTGGGAAAAATTATAAGAATAAATGTATTTTTTTTATGAAGTTCATATTTTGAATAAAACTTTTTATGTTGTCAGTATTTAATTTCATAAATGTAGTTTCTTTTGTTCTTAAATTTTTCAATATTACTTATGATGTATTTTTTCTTCTTCTTGAAGAATATGAAAACTTCCCGGTCTTCAGTTGGCCGTATGAATAATAAAGAAGAAATATGTCTTCTGGATAGTGCTACGACACACATCATATTAAAAGATAAGAGATATTTCTCTTATTTGATTATGAAGGAAGCCAATATCATAACAATATTTGGTAGTACAAAATTAATTGAGGGCTCTGGAAGAGCGACTGTATTACTACCAGGAGAAACTATATTGGTTGTTAATGATGCATTATATTATAGTAGGCCTTAAAGAAACTTGTTGAGTTTCAAAGATATTCGCCAAAATAGCTATCATATTGAGACCACCATAGGAAAGGTTGAATACCTTTATATTACTATAATAAAAGCGAAAAATAAGTATGTGCTTGAAAAGCTTACCGCATTTTCCTCCGGATTATTGTGACGACCAGGCCGGTCGTCTTAAGAAGTAACACCCCGATCCCCTATTAACTGTTTTCCCCAAGTTTAATTCTGCTAATTTAATTTGTTGGGATGTTCAGTTGTGAGTTTCGGAGAGTTTTGGGACACTTAGCCCCTGAATGAGAGCTTAAGTGTTGGAAAATTGACCGTAGCCGGAACAGTGTGAAGACGGCCTCATAATGGAAATCTGATGGTTCCGTTAGCTCCATTGGGTGATTTTGGGGTTAGGAGCGTGTTCGGATTGTGTTTTGGAGGTCCGTAGCTAAATTAGGCTTGAAATGCTGAAAGTTGAATTTTGGAAGTTTCCGGTTCGATAGTGAGATTTTGATCCGAGGGTCGGAATGGAATTTCGAGAGTTGCAGTAGTTCCATTAATTCATTTTGGATGTGTGTGCAAAATTTCAGGTCATTTGGAGGTGGTTTGGTTGGGTTTTTGATCGAAAGCGTATATTTGAGGAAATTTGGAGTTCTTAGGCTTAAATCCTTGATTAATTCAAGTTTTCGATGTTGTTTTAGGTGTTTTAAGGATTGGTACAAGTTTGAACAAGGTATTATGTGACGTTGGTGTTTTTGATTGAGGTCCCGGAGGCCTTAGGATGATTTTGGATGGTTGACGGAAAGATTTTGAAGTTAGAGATTTCAGAAAAAATTGCTGGTGTCTGTCATAACCGCACCTGCGGTTTGGGTTCCGCAGGTGCGGAGCCGCAGAAGCGGCGTATGAGCCGTAGAAGCAGATTCTCGATTCTCCTTCAGGTTCCGCAGATACGGTTTCGCATATGTGAAAGAAGTGTGAGCACGTGATTTTTGCTTCACGAAAAACTACTCCAAAAGAAATCAAAATTAAAACAAATTTCCTTGGTGTACAATTTTTAGAATTTGCGTGGTATTTTTGGATAATTATTTGTGTTTTTATCTGTGAATGTTTATCCTGTTTTAATTAATTAAAATACAAAAACAAAAATATGTTGCATGCATATTTAGGATTTGATTGTGCATTTAGGAACTAATCGAACCATAATTTGGTTTTAAAAGAAGAAAATCACAAAAATATGCATTTAGTCTATTTTATGTCATTTAAAGTGTGTCATTGTGTGATTTTATTTTAATTAAATGTTTTAACTTGTGTGCTAATTGTTGTTAAGAGTTAATTAATATTTTGTAGTTTAATTTTGGTTTTACAATTTATTTTTAGAATTTTTGTTAATTATTAATTAAAAGAAGAAAATGAAAAGAGTTGAAAATATAAGGCAAATCGGATTTGGGCCAAAATTTTAGACCAAAAATCAGGCCCAAACATTCAAAAGACCCGGTCCATTTCAGCCAGTCCCTCAGAAGACTCGAACGACGTCGTTTCTGAGTCTCAAATCTGCGCCGTTGATTTGTTTCAATCAAACGATCCAGTTCAGCCCCTGCATAATTGAAACGACGCCGTTTTAGGTGATCAGATCTGAGCCGTTCATCTATCTTGATCCAACGGCCTCAAGGCCTCCTCTATACCCGACCCATTTTCACCCAAGGTCGGCCCAATTTCGTATAGAGACCAAATGGCGTCGTGCCATTAAATGAAACGATCCAGGCCGTCAATCGTGCTTGATCGAACGGCCAGGATCAAACAACCCCGCCCCTATATAAACTCAACCTCCTACCCCAGCCCCCTAACCAAACACCCTCCCTCGTCTTCCTGTTCATCGTCTCAACTCAGAGACCTAACCAAACACTCCTCACCGAAACCCTAGCCGCCATGACACCCCACCGCCTAAAACCCGGCGGCAACAACGCCGCCGGTCACCAAATCAACACCATAAGACCATCAGACCACCCTCGCTCCAAATATGTTAACCATCTGGCTCGAATCTTCCTGAAACTCCTCGAATCTTCATTTGAAGATTCGAGCCAAACATGAACCTACCCCAATCCACTCCAAATTCATACCAGGCAACCCCCAGACCTCCCTCATACCATAAATGACTTTGGTTCCGTTCAAATCTGCCTAGAAACGTTCGAACCCTAAATCGAAAACCAGGAACCCTAGAAATTCCAAATCATGGAATCCGTCCAAATTAAGTGAGGATTTGGGGTCTAATCGACCTTAATCGAAGTGTTCTCAGTTGAGAACACTTTGACTAAGGTCTGTTCGACCTCAAAGTGTCCGAGTCCGAGTTCGAGCCTGGGTCCGTATAGTTCTGATGTTCTGAGGTATTTTTCTTTTTCCCTTATTCTGTGTTCATGTTTTTTTATCTGTGTATCTGTTTAGTTTAGTTTTGTTGATTTTTCCATTCTTTATCAATTCATCTTCTCATCCCCAGTAACCTTTTTATTTGGTCGATTTTTCTGTTTGTTGATTAATTGTACCTGTTATAAACTACACATTCGATTTGATTAATGTCGTCGAATAATTAGTTTCATAAGTCCCCTATTTTGTCCAAAGCCATGAATCACCCTGTTTGTATATTTGATTGTGTTTGTTGTTACCAATTGTGTATGTATAATCGATTAATAAGTTGCGTCGACAATTAGTTTCTTGTTAGTCCCTGTTTCTGTCAATACCACTGAAATTACCCGTGAATTGCCTGATTCTTTATTTCTGATTGTTTAGTGTCAATTGTAATATGTAATCGATTAATTAAGCTTCGTTGATTAGGTCGTTCGTATAGTTTGAATCATTTGGCATTCTGTCGTTTATAGTTTTTCAATTGTTAGTTGTCTGATTAATTAAGATTCTGTTTGATTATAAGCATTGTTCTGAATTACTGAAACTCTTGTATTTGATGTATTTTTCTGTCTTAAATTACTAGCTGGAATTGGTTTATAGCTGTAGTAATTTAGGTGATCATCTGGGAATTAGTTTAGTCAATGCTTAGCTTTCCTCCTTAGGTGAGTTGGTACAACTGATGGGTAGTAGTTTCAGGCATAATTTAAGGAGTAATTTAGGAATGTGGGACCCTCAATAATCAATAGACAGGCTGCTAAGGGCTTAATTGAGAAAAAAGTTAGTGGATTTAAAAAAGAGAGGGGACAATTTCAAGTGGGATTGAATAGTTAATAGACCACTAATAGTGGAAGACCACTTTTTAAGTTTTGACTATCCATCAGGGCCTAAAGATCCGGCAAAGATAAGGGGATTGAAAGACTTAGAGAATAAAAAAAGGGGGGTTAGACATTCGGCCATAAAAAGGGGACAGAGATAGACTTGAAGGGAGGGGAGTCAGAATTTAAGGGTTAAACACTAACTGGTCTTTCAATCTAAAAAAGGTGAGTAATTTAAGAACTAAAAACTGAAAGAGTGAGGTTTTGCTTTGACTACTAAAAAATCAGAATTAGTGTTGGTTTTTTTGTTGAATTGAAGTTATGAGTTTCTTTCCTTAAGAGTCTGAAAGAGAGAGTCAGAAATCGATTGTCCTATTGCATTTCTGGTTCACTTTGTTTCTGCCCGTTGATTGTTGTTGGTGTTTCTAGGCTTTCATTTGGTTTGTTCCTTGAGTTTGGTTGGTTATTTGTTATTGTTTCATTGGGGTGTTGCTGGAATTCTGCTAGTTTTATTAAACACTGTTACTGGGCTGTTCTATTTCCGTTACTGTTGTTGTTGCTACTGCTCCTGCTGATCCTTTTCTTCCTTTTCCTTGTGGTCCCTTTCCAGGTACACATTTCTGAGATTAGTTCTGATGTGACTTCAAACTGCAAAAATGCTGAATTAAAATGCTTAACAGATTGCCTATTAAAGTGTGTTCAATTAATGTATTAGAATGTACATTAGGAAATATTGTATATGTTTATGCTCGTCTTAGATATGTATTTACATTGTACAACTATACTAAAAATTGGACTGTACCTAGAACTATTCTAAGTAGTTTGAACTATTTTCTATATGCCTATGGGTACATGAATTGATAGATAGTCATTACTGGAAATTATTTGATTTAGTTTAATTAGTGAAGTATAATTCTGAATTCATGCAAACTGGAATAGAAATGAGTCAAAGCTTGTGAATTTTAAATCATGTTAGTAATGGAGATCTGTAAATATTAGGCAGAATCAAAAATGGCCAGTAATTTCGTAGAATCAGTAGGCCCACTATATTTTAAGTTAGGATCGTAGTAGTAATTGCTAAGATCATTAATCCAATAGGCATGAGTTGAGTTCAAACAAGACGAGTTAACGATTAAGTTTAACAAACTTTCGAATAAACATTAGTGATTAAGGTTAATTCTAGTTTCAAATAGTTGTAAACAATTAATTCCAACGATTCAATTCATCTAACAATGTGGGTTTAAATTAGTTAGAGGATAATTAGTTTATTTTGGTAATATTATTTGTAAATTCTGTATTCTATTTATAATTTCAATTTTAGTAATATTCAATTATAGAATAAGACATGAAACAATCTCCCTTTGTCTCGATTGCAATTTTCAGTTTGCATTTGTCTTAATCCGATAAATATGTAGCGGCCTTTTCAAGCATGTAACTAACTAGGATTTTTCTCTTTTTTAGAGACTAACTTAAATAGAAAAAATGTAGTCACTTTAGGATTATCCTTTTAAAATAAACGAGATGAGCCTCACCAAATAAAACGCACGAGCTGCGGGGCCCTCAATAATTGGTTAATAATTGTATAGACTTCGGGATCGGCCACTTACTGAATTTCACGGCTTTTTCCCAAAAATAACAATGTGTTAGTCTCTTTAGGCGCATATTTTAATAATGTTATCTCCCTAAATTCGGGTGCACATTTATGTGGCCCAAATCCAAATCTCAACGTCGTCGAAACGTGTCAATAACCACGGGTGCATTGATGTGACGTGGTTCGAGACCCGTTTTCACGACGTTGTAAGTTTTTTTTTAAAAATAAATAAATAATAAAAGCGATTCAAAGTTAAAATTGGCACATAAGTTCATAATTGTTAAAATGAGATAATTAAGCTAAATACGACAGTTGAGCGACCGTGCTAGAACCACGGATTTCGGGAATGCCTAACACCTTCTCCCGGGTTAACAGAATTCATTATCCGGATTTCTGGTTCGCGGATTGTAATACAGAGTCATTCTTTTCCTCTATTCGGGATTAAAACCGGTGACTTGGGACACCATAAATCTCCCAAGTGGCGACTCTGATTCTTAAATAATAAATCCCGTTTCGATTGTCCTTCAATTGGAAAAACTCCACTTACCCCTTACGCCCCTGCGGGCGCAGGTAAAATGGAGGTGTGACAAGAAGTATCGCAGATGCGGCTCCTGGGTTGTTTAATGAAAGTCACAGATACTACAAGTGATCTGCAGAAGCGGGACCGCAGATGCGGTCCTATAGCCGCAAATGCGAGAATGTCTGGGCACAACATATAAATAGTTGCCTTTGCGAAAATTGGCTATTCTTCCACCATTTTTGTCCGGGTTTGAAGCTTCTAAGAGGGGTTTTTGAGGAAATCAAAGTAAAATCACTTGGAGGTAATGTCCTCGACTTCATAACGCATTTCTATGTGATTAAAGACCTAATTAATGGTGAAAATTTTGGGAAAGATGGTTAATTAGGGTTTGAGTTTAAGAGACCTTTAATTGAGGATTTGAGGGGTCATTTGGACTCCGATTTTGGTGTTCTTGTTATGTATAGACTCGTGAGAGTATGAGGTTTCTGAAAATATAAATTTCACCCGATTCTGAGACGTTGGCTTGAGGGGCATTTTGGTCATTTTACATGATTTCGCGTATTAACTTAGAATTTAATTGTAGAATCAGTTACTTGAAGTGTTATTTACAATATGCAATTAAATTGAATAGATTTGGGCCACTTGAAGTCGGATACTCGTGAAAAAAGTGTGGTTTCAAGTTGATTTTGAGCCGGTTCGAGGTAAGTGGCTTGTCTAACCTTGTGTAGGGGACCTTCCCCTTAAGATTGGTATACTTGGTAATTGAAATGCCTTGTACGTGAGGTGACGAGTGTGTACTTGAGCTAATTATTGGAAATTCAGTTTTTCTTAAGTAATTACTAGTATGTTTCTGTTCCCGTTTCTATTTCTTGCACTATAGAGTCTGTTGTTAGCTTAGGAAAGCATGTCTAAGTGACTTAATTTGATTTATTTGATTTAACCTGCCTTACTTGGATTCTATGCAGCATGCTACGCTAGAATCACTTGTTGCCTTAATATGAAATCTTGCCATTTCTGTATATCTTCCTGTTGTTGTTGTGTATTTATTTTGGGACTACGGGTTAGATTCCCGGTAGATCTCCCTGCATATTTACTTTGGGACTATGGGTTAGATTCCCGGTAGATCCCCCTGCATATTTACTTTGGGACTACGAGTTAGATTTCCGGCAGATCCCCTTGCACAGTTATATGGAACTACGGGAATGCACCCGGTAGATTCCCCAGTACTGGGTATTTACATTTGGGACTACGGAACGGGATTTCGGTAGATCCCCGCACACTATGAGTTGGACTACGGGACGGTATCCCGAGAGATCCGTTGAATATATATATATGATGGACTACGGGACGGCATCCCGGGAGATCCACTGGATATGTAAAGATGGGACTACAGGACGGTATCCTGGTAGGTCCCCGATTGTTACTATCGGTGCTGAGTTGTATTTCCTTTCCATGCTTACCTGGTTCTGTATAGTTGTTGTTGTTCTGTTCACCCTGTGTTATTTTACTGTTGTACTCATTATACTGTTTCGTTCTATACTGTTAACCTTTACATTTTATTTAATCTCAATAAGGCCCTGACCTTCCTCGTCACTACCCAACCAAGGTTAGGCTTGGCACTTACTGAGTACCGTTGTGGTGTACTCATGCCTCTTCTGCGCATGTTTTTCCTGAGTAGACCCAGGTACCGCTGATCAGGCCTACTATCGTTGAGGGAGGCGATTGCGTAGAGACTCCGAGGTACATCTGCCGCGTCCGCAGACCAAGGAGTCCTTTCTATTCTTGCCTTTAGTATTTAGCCCTTCTGTACTTTTCTATTCTTTATTAGAAATTTCGGAGTTAAAGCTATGTAGTATTTCTTTCTTAGCTTGTGATTCATGGGTTTTCGGGTCTTGGATTTATGTTTGGTGTTGAGAGTTAAACATGGTGTATACCGAGCAGCACATTTACACACTGTTATTGCTTTATTTCTGTTTTTAAATTGTTTTACTTCCGCAAGTTTGGTTATCTTTCGCAAAGTTAGGCTTACCTAGTCGTAGAGACTAGGTGCCATCACGATGGTTTACGGAGGGTGAACCGGGGTTGTGACAAGTTGGTATCAGAGCTCTAGGTTCATAGGAGTCATGGATCACAAGCTGGTTTATTAGAGTCTTATTGATCGGTACGGAGACGTCTCTACTTATCTACGAGAGGCTATGTAACTATTAGGAAAATTCTACTTCATTTGGTTTCCTTGTCGTATGATATTTTGAGATCACCATTCTAAACTTTTGTCTTCTATTCTCTCACAGATGGTGAGGACACGTGCTACCCAAGATGATCAGGCACCCGCACACCCTACTGTAGCCGTCAGAGGCCGGGGCCGAGGTAGAGGCCGAGGATGCGCACGTGGTGCAGCTAGAGCACCTGTGCGAGCTGCCGCCAAGGTACCACCAGCAGATCCAACCGGAGTCCAGGCACCTGACACACCTACTACTACTACTACGCCAGCACTTCAGGAGACTCCGGCACAGTTTATGAGCATGTACACCACTCTGGCTCAGGCAAGGTTGCTTCCCCTTGCTGCAGCTACATCCTAGGCGGGGGGAGGAGCACAGACTCCCGCCGCCCATACTCCTGAGCAGCGAGTGCATGTCGAGCAAGTCCTTGAGATTATTCTTGTACCGCCTGCAGTGCCAGCTCAGCCCGAGGATAGGGCAGCTGCTTCCGAGGATGAGCAATTGAGGCTTGAGAGGTTCAAGAAGTACAAGCCTCCTGTATTTAGCGGTTTAGCATCAGAGGATGCTCTGGGGTTCCTTGATGAGTGTTACTACATTCTCCACACCATGGGTGTCTCAAGATTGAGTGGGGTTTCTTTCACCGCCTTCCAGCTTTGAGGAGCCGCTTATGAGTGGTGGCATACCTATGAGCTAGACAGTCCAGATGAGGCTGCTTCACTAACTTGGACTCGGTTTTCAGATCTGTTCCTGAGGGAGTATGTTCCTCAGAGCCTTAGGGACGCATGGCGTGTAGAGTTTGAGCATTTACGCCAAGGTGCTATGACTATTTCAGAGTATGTTGTCCGTTACACCAGTTTGGCTAGGCATGCACCAGCCTTGGTTGCTACTGTTCGCGAGAGAGTTCGCCGATTTATTGAGGGGCTTATTCCTCCCATCAGATCTAGCATGGCTCATGAGTTGGAGATGGATATTTCTTATCAGCATGTGTTGAGCATCACTAGGAGGATTGAGGGTATGCATGCTAGGGAGAGAGAGGCCAAGAGGTCTCGAGAGTCGGGTCATTACTTTGGTGATCTACCCTAGCTGCAGGTCGTTATGGTAGGGGTTATATGAGTCGCCCTGTTCATTCAGCTCTTCCAGCAGCCAGTGGTATTCCAGCTCCTCCTAGACCTCATGAGCCTTATTATGCACCACCGGTGTCTAGCGCGCCTCCTACGCGGGGTGCTTTTAAAGGTTAGTCCAGCCGACCTGACCCGAGTTAGTCACAGCCACCACGTCTTCCCAGAGCTTGTTTTGAGTATGGTGACACACGCCATATGGTGAGGGATTTCCCCAGACTTGGGAGGGGTGCACCTCCATAGACTTCTCAGCCACATCGTGCCCCGCAGAGTTCTCAGGCTATGGTTACAGCTCTAGTTGCTACCCCACCTGCTCAGCCAGCTATAGGTGGAGGTCGGGGAGGTAGAGGTCACCCTAGAAGAGGAGGCCAGGCCAGATACTATGCCCTTCCTACCCGTACCGAGGTTGTTGCCTCCGATTCTATCATTACAAGTATTATATTAGTTTGTCACAGAGATGCATCGGTTCTATTCGATCTAGGATCTACCTACTCTTATGTATCTTCTTATTTTGCTCCGCATTTGGGTGTACCTCGGGATTCTTTGAGTTTCCCCTATTTATGTTTCTACTCCTGTGGGAGATTCTCTAGTTGTGGACCGTGTTTATCGGTCGTGTTTGGTTGCTCTCAGTGGTTTTGAGACTAGAGCCAATTTATTGTTACTCAGTATGGTTGATTTTGATATTATCTTGGGCATGGACTGGTTGTCGCCCCATTATGCTATTCTTGATTGTCACGCCAAAACCGTGACGCTGGCTATGCCAGGTGTACCGCGTGTTGAGTGGAGAGGTACCTTAGATTACACCCCCAGTAGAGTTATTTATTTTCTTAAAGCTTCGCATATGGTTAAGAAGGGGTGTGACGCGTATTTAGCTTATGTGCGAGATGTCAGAGTTGATACCCCTTCTGTTGATTCAGTCCCTGTAGTACGGGATTATCCCGATATGTTCCCATCTGACCTTCCAGGCATGCCGCCTGATAGAGATATTGATTTTGGCATTGATCTATTGCCGGGCACCCAGCCCATTTCTATTCCTCCGTATCGTATGGCTCCTCCTAAGTTGAAGGAGTTGAAGGATCAATTGTAGGAATTGCTTGATAGGGGTTTTATTCGGCCCAGTGTATCACCTTGGGGTGCTCCTATCTTGTTTGTGAAGAAAAAGGATGGTTCTATGCGTATGTGTATTGATTATCGACAGTTGAACAAGGTTATAGTGAAGAACCATTATCTTTTGCCGCATATTGATAATCTGTTTGACCAGCTTCAGGGCGCACAAGTGTTTTCTAAGATTGATTTGTGCCCAGGTTACCATCAGTTAAAGATTCAGGAGCCAGATATCCCGAAGACTGCTTTCAGGACTCGGTATGGTCATTACGAGTTCCTTGTTATGTCATTTGGGCTGACCAATGCCCCAGCAACCTTTATGCATTTGATGCACAATGTGTTTTAGCCGTATCTTGACTCATTCGTCATTGTCTTTATTGATGATATTCTGGTGTATTCCCGAAGTTGGGAAGATCATGAGCAGCACCTGAGGACTATGCTTTAGACTCTGAGAGAGAAGAAGTTATATGTTAAATTCTCGAAATGTGAGTTTTGGTTGGATTCAGTGGCATTCTTAGGCCACGTGGTATCGAGTGAGGGTATTCAGGTAGATCCGAAGAAGATAGAGGTTGTGCAGAGTTGGCCCAGACCATCCTCAGCTACCGAGATCCGCAATTTCCTTGGTTTGGCTGGCTACTATCGTCATTTTGTGGAGGGATTTTCATCGATTGCAGCCCCTATGACTAGATTGACCTAGAAGGGTGCTCCATTTTAGTGGACAAAGGAGTATGAGGCAAGCTTTCAGAAGCTCAAGATAGCTTTGACTACAGCCCCAGTTTTGATATTGCCTACTGGTTCATGGTCTTATATAGTCTATTGTGATACCTCGAGGGTTGGCCTCAGAGTAGTGTTGATGCAGGACGGTAGGGTGATTGCCTACGCGTCTAGACAGTTGAAGATACATGAGAAGAACTACCATGTTCACGACCTTGAGTTAGCTGCCATCGTTCACGCCCTGAAGATTTGGCGCCATTATTTATACGGGGTTCCCTATGATATTTATACTGATCATCGGAGCTTGCAGCATTTGTTCAAACAAAAGGACCTAAATTTGAGCCAGAGAAGGTACTTAGAGTTGCTGAAGGACTATGACATCACTATTTTGTATCACCCGGGCAAGGCCAATGTAGTGGCTGATGCCTTGAGTCGCCGGGCGGAGAGTTTGGGGAGTTTGGCATATTTACCAACATCAGAGAGGCCTATAGCGATGGATGTTCAGGCCTTAGCCGGTTAGTTTGTGAGATTGGATCTTTCGGAGCCCAGTCGGGTTCTAACTTGCGTGGTTTCTCGGTCTTTCTTATTTGATCGTACCAGGGAATGGCAGTATGATGACCCTTGTTTGCTTGTCCTCAAGGACAAGGTTTATCACAGTGATGCCAAAGATGTGACTATTGGAGATGATGGGGTATTGAGGATGCAAGGTCGGATTTGTGTACCCAATGTTTATAGGTTGCGGGAGTTGATTCTAGAGGAGGCACATAGCTCGCGGTATTCCATTCATCCGGGTGCCGCGAAGATGTATTAGGATTTGAGGCAACACTATTGGTGGAGGCGGATGAAGAAAGACATAGTTGGATTCGTAGCTCGGTGTCTCAACTGCCAGCAGGTGAAGTATAAGCACCAGAGACCGGGTGGGTTGCTTTAGCAGATAGAGATTCCGGAGTGGAAGTAGGAGCGGATCACCATGGACTTTGTAGTTGGGCTCCCACGGATTTTGAAGAAGTTTGATGCTATTTGGGTGATTGTGGATCGGCTGACCAAGTCCACTCATTTCATTCCGGTGTGTACTACTTATTCTTCGGAGCGGTTGGCAGAGATTTATATCCGGGAGATTGTTCATCTGCATGGTATTCCAGTTTCCATCATTTCAGATAGAGGTACCCAGTTCACATCACGGTTCTGGAGGGTCGTTCAGCAAGAGTTAGGCACTCGGGTGGAGTTGAGCACGACATTTCACCCTCAGACGGACGGACAGTCCGAGAGCACTATTCAGATTCTTGAGGGTATGCTCTGTGCGTGTGTGATTGAGTTTGGAGGGTCTTGGGATCAGTTCTTTCCATTGGCAGAGTTTGCTTACAACAATAGCTATCAGTCTAGCATTCAGATGGACCGTATTAGGCTTTATATGGTAGGCGGTGCAGATCTCTGGTAGGTTGGTTTGAGCTGGGTGAGGCCAGACTATTGGGCACAGACTTAGTTCAGGATGCTTTGGGGAAGGTTAAGGTGATTCAGGATAGACTCCGCACAACCCAATCCAGACAGAAGAGTTACGCGGATCGGAAGGTTCGTGATGCTTCCTATATGGTTGAAGAGCGAGTTCTGCTTCGGGTTTCACCTATGAAGGGCGTTATGAGATTCAGGAAGAAAGGGAAGTTGAGTCCGAGGTTTATTGGCCCTTTTGAGATATTGAGACGTGTTGGGGAGGTTGCTTATGAGCTGGCCTTACCTCCCAGCTTGGCAAGAGTTCATCCGGTATTTCATGTTTCGATGCTCTGGAGGTATCATGGCGACCCGTCGCACGTGTTGGATTTCAGTTCAGTCCAGTTTGACAAGGATCTATCTTATGTTGAGGAGCCAGTGGCGATATTGGATAAGCAGGTCAGAAAACTGAGGTCAAAGAACATTGCGTTAGTAAAGGTTCAGTGGCGGGGCCAGCCGGCCAAGGAGGCGACCTGGGAGACTGAGCAAGATATGCGCAACTGCTACCCCCACCTTTTCACTACTTCAGGTATGTCTCTATGCTCGTTCGAGGACGAACGAATGTTTAAGTGTAGGAGGATGTGATGACCCGGCCGGTCGTCTTAAGAAGTAACGCCCTGATCCCCTATTAACTACTTTCCCCAAGTTTAATTCTACTAATTTGATTCGCCGGGATGTTCGGTTGTGAGTTTCGGAGAGTTTTGGGACACTTAGACCCTAAATGAGAGCTTAAGTGTTGGAAAATTGACCATAGTCGGAACAATGTGAAGACGGCCTCGTAATGGAAATCTGATGGTTCTGTTAGCTCCATTGGGTGATTTTAGGGTTAGGAGCGTGTTAGAATTGTGTCTTGGAGGTCCGTAGCTAAATTAGGCTTGAAATGCCGAAAGTTGAATTTTGGAAGTTTCCGGTTCGATAGTGAGATTTTGATCCGAGGGTCGGAATGGAATTCCGAGAGTTGCAGTAGTTCTGTTAAGTCATTTTGAATGTGTGTGCAAAATTTCAGGTCATTCGAACGTGGTTTGGTTGGGTTTTTTATCGAAAGCGTATATTTGAGGAAATTTGGAGTTCTTAGTCTTAAATCCTTGATTAATTCGAGTTTCCGATGTTGTTTTAGGTGTTTTAAGGATTGGTACAAGTTTGAATAAGGTATTAGGTGACGTTGGTGTTTTTGGTTGAGGCCCCGGGGGTCTTGGGATAATTTTGGATGGTTGACGGAAAGATTTTGAAGTTAGAGATTTCAGAAAAAATTGCTGGTGTCTGTCATAACCGCACCTGCGGTTGAGATCCGCAGGTGCGGAGCCGCAGAAGCGGCGTATGAGCCGCAGAAGCGGATTCTCGATTCTCCTTCAGGTTCCGCAGATGCAGAAGGTTCACCGCAGATGCGTTTTTTCGCATATGCGAAAGAAGTATCGCAGATGTGGCTCCTAGGTTGTTTAATGAAAGTCGCAGATGCGACAAGTGATCCACAAAAGCGGGACCGCAGATGCGGTCCCATAGCCGCAAATGCGGGAATGCCTGGGCAGAACATATAAATAGTTGCCTTTGCAAAAATTGGCTATTCTTCCACCATTTTTGTCCGGGTTTGAAGCTTCTAAGAGGGTTTTTGAGGAAATCAAAGGGAAATCACTTGGAGGTAATGTCCTCGACTTCACAACTCGTTTCTATGTGATTAAAGACCTAATTAATGGTGAGAAATTTGGGAAAGATGGTTAATTAGGGCTTGAGTTTAAGAGACCTTTAATTGAGGATTTGAGGGGCCATTTGGACTCCGATTTTGGTGTTCTTGTTATGTATGGACTCGTGAGAATACGAGGTTTCTGAAAATATAAATTTCACCCGATTCTGAGACGTTGGCCTGAGGGGCGTTTTGGTCATTTTACATGATTTCGCGTATTAGCTTAGAATTTAATTGTAGAATCAGTTACGTGAAGTGTTATTTACAATATGCAATTGAATTGAATAGATTTGAGCCATTTGAAGTCGGATACTTGTGGCAAAGGTGTGGTTTCAAGTTGATTTTGAGCCGGTTCAAGGTAAGTGGCTTGTCTAACCTTGTGTGGGGGACCTTCCCCTTAGGATTGGTATACTTGGTAATTGAAATGCCTTGTATGTGAGGTGACGAGTGCGTACTTGAGCTAATTGCTGGAAATCCATTTTTTCTTATGTAATTACTAGTATGTTTCTTCCTGTTTCTATTTCTTGCACTATTGAGCCTGTTTAGGAAAGCATGTCTAAGTGACTTAATTTGCTTTATTTGATTTAACCTGCCTTACTTGGATTCTGTGCAGCATGCTACGCTAGAATCACTTATTGCCTTAATATAAAATCTTGCCATTTCTGTATATCTTCCTGTTGTTGCTGTGTATTTATTTTGGGTCTACGGGTTAGATTCCCGATAGATCCCCCTGCATATTTACTTTGGGACTATGGGTTAGATTCCCGGTAGATCCCCCTACATATTTACTTTGGTACTACGAGTTAGATTCCCGGTAGATCCCCCTGCACAGTTTTATGGAACTACGAGAATGCACCCGGTAGATTCCCCTAGTACTGGGTATTTACATTTGGGACTACGGAACGGGATTCCGGTAAATCCCCGTGCACTATAAGTTGGACTACGGGACGGTATTCTGGGAGATCCTTCGGATATATATATATATGATGGACTACGGGACGATATCCCGGGAGATCCACTGTATATGTAAAGATGAGACTACAAGACGGTATCCTAGTAGGTCCCCGATTGCTACTATCGGTGCTGAGTTGTATTTCCTTTCCATGCTTACCTGATTCTGTATAGTTGTTGTTGTTCTGGTCACCTTGTGTTATTTTACTGTTGTACTCATTATACTGTTCCGTTCTATATTGTTAACCTTTACATTTTATTTAATCTCAGTAGGGCACTGACCTTCCTCGTCACTACCCAACCGAGGTTAGTCTTCGCACTTACTTAGTACCGCTGTGGTGTACTCATGCCTCTTCTGCGCATATTTTTCATGTGCAGACCCAGGTACCGCTGATCAGGCCTACTATCATTGAGGGAGGCGATTGCGTAGAGACTCCGAGGTACATATGTCACGTCCGTAAACCAAGGAGTCCCATTCTATTCCTACCTTTAGTATTTAGCCCTTATGTACTTTTCTGTTCTTTATTAGAAATTCCAGAGTTAGAGCTATGTAGTATTTCTTTCTTAGCTTGTGATTCATGGGTTTCCAGGTCTTGGATTTATGTTTGGTGTTGAGAGTTAAACATGGTGTATGCCGAGCGGCACATTTACACACTGTTATTGCTTTATTTCTGTTTTTAAATTGTTTTACTTCCGCAAGTTTGGTTATCTTCCGCAAAGTTAGGCTTACTTAGTCGTAGAGACTAGGTGCTGTCACGATAGTTTACGGAGGGCGAACCGAGGTCGTGATAATTATACTACACTAATATTAGTGTAGTTGAATCACATGCCATAGTAAACAAGGAGTTTACTAATGATTTTATTATTTGGCAGACCGGTTGGTCCATCCTAGTTATAATATGATACGCAAAATAATTGAGAATTCATATGGTCATTCATTGAAGAACCAGAAGATTATTCAAACTAAAAAATTCTCTTATGTTGCATGTTCTCAAGAAAAACTGATTATTAGACCGTCAGTAATTAAAGTTGGAGTTGAATCTCCTACATTTTTGGAACGTATACAGGGTGATATATGTGGGCCCATACGCCCTCCATGTGAACCATTCAGATATTATATGATTTTGATAGATGTATCTACAAGATGGTCACATGTGTGTTTGTTATCAACCCGCAATTTGGCCTTTGTGAGGTTACTAGCTCAATTAATAAGATTAAGAGCATAGTTTTTAGATTATGCTATTAAGACACTTCGTCTTGATAATGTTGGTGAATTTACGTCCCAGGCCTTTAATAATTATTGCATATCAACTAGGATAACAATTGAGCATCCAGTTGCTCATGTTCATACTCAAAATCGCCTAGCGGAATCATTGATCAAACGCCTCCAATTAATTGCTAGACCAATGCTTATGAGAACAAAATTTCTCATTTCGGCATGGGTCCATGCTATTTTGCATGCAACAGCTCTTGTGCGGATCAGACCCACGAGTTATCATAAAGTCACCCAAATACAATTGGTTTTTGGTCAGGGGCCAAATATTTTCCATCTTAGAATATCTGGATGTGCAGTATATGTTCCAATTACTCCACCACAACACACAAAGATGGAACCCCAAAGAAGATTGGGGATATATGTTGGGTATGAATCTCTTTCTATTATAAAATATTTGGAACCTATAACTGGAGATTTATTTACCGTAAAATTTGCTGATTGTCATTTTGATGAATCATTATACCCAATATTAGGGGGAGAATATAAGCAGCTGCAAAAGGAGATAGATTGGAATGCATTATCACTATCTCATTTAGATCCTCGAACAAATCAATGTGAACACGAGGTTCAAAAGATAATTTATTTGCAAAACATTGCAAATCAACTGTCAGATGCATTTACTAACCTACCAAGAGTGGCTAAGTCACATATTCCAGTTGCTAATGCTCCTATTCAAATTGATGTCCCGGTTGGACAATCTATAAATGCAAATGAGTCTAGTCCACGCTTGAAATGTGGTAGACCAATTGGTTCCAAAGATAAAAATCCTCGAAAGCGAAAAAGGAGCAAATGATCTAGGAGATCATAATATGGAGGCAAATGCTCAAAAAGAGCCATATGACATAACAAATTATAAGACCTCAGAGGAGGTCCAGATACCTGAAAATAATAAGAATGAAGAAATCTCAATA
The DNA here is from genome assembly GCF_000715075.1 of Nicotiana tabacum. Classification (NCBI taxonomy): domain Eukaryota; kingdom Viridiplantae; phylum Streptophyta; class Magnoliopsida; order Solanales; family Solanaceae; genus Nicotiana; species Nicotiana tabacum. Next base: position 111,974,270 of record NC_134085.1, read on the forward strand.
AGTTATGTCTCTACGGCAAAAAGGTGGAACCGAAATAATATTATTGTCGACAACATTTTCGCTTAAAATGTTATTGTTGAAATAATGCAACAAGATGAGTATCTTGAACCAACATTGTCGATGAATGTAGACAGAGAAATGATTGGCAAAAATGGAAAGACGCCATCCAGGCAGAATTAGCGTTACTTGAAAAACATGAACTATTCGGACGTATAGTCCGAACACCTGAAGGAATAAAGCCAGTGGAATACAAATAGATTTTTGTGCGAAAACAAAATGATAAAAATAAAGTCGTTAGATATAAAGCAGGACTTATGGCACAAGGATTTTCGCAAAGACCTGGCATTGATTATATGGAGACATATTTTCTTGTGGTGGATGCAATTACTTTCAGGTATTTTATAAATTTGGCAGTCCATAAAAAACTTGATATGCGTCTAATGGATGTTGTCACATCCTATTTGTATGGCACATTAGACAACGAAATTTATATGAAAATTCCTAAAGGGCTCAATGTTCCTGAAACTAATAAAAGTTTTCGGGAAACTTGTTCAATGAAGCTTCAAATATCCTTATATGGATTGAAACAATTGGAGTGAATGTGGTATAATCACCTGAGTGAGTATTTGCTGAAAGAAGGGTATAAGAATGATCCAATTTGTCCTTGTGTATTTATAAGAAAGTCTGAATCTGAATTTATTATAATCGTTGTGTATGTTGATGATCTAAATATCATTGGAACTCCTAAGGAACTTCCAAAAGCAGTAGACTGTTTGAAGAAAGAGTTTGAAATGAAAGATCTTGGAAAGACAAAATTTTGTCTTGGTCTACAAATCGAGCATATGAACGATGGAAGTTTTGTCCATCAATCAACTTATATCAAAAAGATCCTAAAGCGTTTTTATATGGATAAAGCACATCCATTGAGTACCCATATGGTTGTGAGATCACTAAATATAAATAAAGATCCATTCCAACCTCATAAAAATGATGGAGAGCTTCTTGGTGATGAAACTCCATATTTTAGTGCAATTGGGGCACTAATGTATCTTGCAAATAATACTCGGCTAGATATAACTTTTGCAGTAAGTTAATTAGCAAGATTTAGTTCTTTTCCAACAACAAGATACTGGAATGGTGTTAAGCATATTTTTAGATACCTCCGAGGGACTATTGATATGAGATTATTTATTCTTATGAATCCGATTCACAGTTGATTGGTTATGCAGGTCAGGTTATTTGTCTGACCCACATAAAGCTCGATCTCAAACAGACTATCTATTTACTTGTGGGAGCACAACTATTTCATGACGTTCAATAAAACAAACTTTAGCTGCTACATCTTCCAATCATGCAGAAATAACACATTCAACAATTGTGTGGTCTTTCTTTAAAAACGAAGATTCTAATGACATTGTATGAAGACAATGCTGCTTGCATAGCTCAACTTAAAGGAGGATATATCAAAGGAGACAGAACAAAGCATATTTTACCAAAGTTTTTTTTCACACACGATCTTCAGCAAAATGGTGAGATAGATGTTCAACATATCCGTTCAAGTGACAATGTAGCAGATTTATTCACCAAGGCATTGCCAACATCAACATTTGAGAAGCGGAGACATAAGATTGGAATGTGTCGTCTCCGAGATATCAAATAAAGCTTTCATCAGGGGGAGTATAATACGCATTGTACTCTTTTTTTCTTAACCAAAATTTTGTCCCAAGTGGGTTTTTCTGGTAAGTTTTTTAATGAGGCAGCACTCAATGCGTATTACAAGATGTGTGTACTCTTTTTCTTTTACTAGGCTTTTTCTCACTGGATTTTTTCTAGTAAGGTTTTAACGAGGCACATTATCTTTCAAATGAACATCCAAGGGGGAATGTTATAAATAAAGTGAATGTATATGGATGTTCATTTAATCCATCCATACATTATATACAACGTACTACTTGGATAGATGCACCTATTAATTCATAAGATGTATCTAGTGAGTTTTGGGTGTATCTTGTATAGTATAAATAGGACATTCTTTGCCTATGGAAGAATACACAAGAAACACACTTGAATAAGATAACTTCTACATTCTCCTCCTATGCATCTTGTCTCTATTAATATATTGTTCTATTTTGCTCTCATTTCTTAACACTTTTATTTTTGTGAGTGTTTTGTTAGGGAAGGAAGTACAATTTTTTCCTTAATGACACACACGACAAAAGGACTTTTCTTTTCTTACAGAAATACCTTGATCATCCCATTTTCAGAAAATATAGCTTTTTGAAAAATAATTTCAAAAGTTTTTTCATTAATAAAACTTGATCAAACATGGTTACCAAGACTAATCCTTCGGTACACAATTGCACGTCTATCCCATATAATTAATATAAAATTAAAAAAATTATATCTTTTTGTACATGAATAGTAAAATGCTTTGGATCATGATTGCATTTATGAGAAAATGATTGCACTTAGAAATCATAACAACTTGAATATTTAAGCTAAGAAAATAAAAGGAGAACATAAATTTAAGAACAGTAAATGTTAGCTCAAAAAATTAGTATATGCATAGGAAGTTAAAGAGCTTAACTTTGTAAAATAAAGAATTTAGATACATCTAGTTTAATAAATTCTTCGATAATCCCAAGTCAAATTTAATGTTACAAAACTACTCCCTCCGATCACTTTTACTTGGTACGTTTTGACTTTCCACGCCCCTTAAGAAATAATAAATGAAGTGCATAGTTTATCATGATACCCATATTAATTAATGCATATTTTATTGGCTTTGAGAAAATGATTTGAAATGAGTAATAAATATTGTGGGTATAATAGGAAAAAAATTGTCTTCTTTTGATATGCGCAAAGTGACAAGTAAAAATGAAAATCTATTTTTAGTATATATGCCAAGTAAAAGTGAACAGAGAGAGTAACTTTTATTATTAATATGGAAGGTATTATTAATCTAACTTTTAAGCACATAAATGTCCAATAATATTATGGGGTCATTTTGGTCTTTCATATTTAACTTTTGATGTTCATGCTTATAATATAGTGTAGGGATGTCCATGATTCGGTTGGATCGGTTTTTCTCTAAAAAAAACCAAACCAAGTACGCGGTTTTTCAAATATTGGAACCAAACTAAACCAATTAGGTCGGTTTTTTATTGATTCGGTGTATGTCGGTTTTTGTCTGTTTTTTGAATTTTTTGGTTATTTAACGATTTTTCTTAAATATGAGACATACACCATCAAACACATATTCCGGCGTTTACATTTTCAACATACACTATCAAACCAATTGCTCTTTGAGAAATCTATCATTTACCAAGATATATTAATGATAATTGATCCAAATAGTGATGAATAATTTTAGGACTCAATTAAAAATAGATTATTTTTAACATGAAATATATTCTTGTACTTAGCAAAAGAAATTACCAATCAAACTATAATGTAAGACAACGAACTAGATTATTATAATAGCAAATAACTAGACTAAAAGTGCAAGCTATTAAAATGTAACATAAAATTTTAGAAACTTGGCATAAAAATATACATATATATAGGTATAATTATAAATTTTAAATAGTTACTTCTACATTCGGTTTGGTTGGATTTGTTCCGTTATTTTTTGATTAAAACCAAAACCAAATCAAATCTGGTCGGTTTTTAAAATTCAAAAAAATCAATCCAAACCAAAAAAAGTATCGGTTTTTTAGTCGGTTTGGTTTGATTTTCGGTTTGGTTCGATTTTTCGGATTTTTATGAATACCCCTAATATATTGTGTGTGTGTGTGTGTGTATATATATATAGAGAGAGAGGAACTCAAAAGCAATGCCTTCACATCATAAATAACGAGTTCGAATTCAAATCATATCATGAATATTATTGTTCAATTAATTAGATTATTTTACTTTTAATTAATTAGTGAAAATTGCTAACAATATTCTATTTTCGTTAAAGTCAGAGTTGATTGAAAAAAAAAAAGAACGACGGAATATATGAGTGGAGGTGCGGGTGGGAGTAATTGGGAGAGTGTTGTTTTCTTTAGTAGCTTCATGTAAATGGATAACTTTGCTTTCATTATACACACAACAGAAAAATAATACGAAAGGGGACAAACATGTCGATGTATTCACTAGACTCGGTCTCCAAAAGCTCTGAATCTAATCATAATCAGATTAATACCATCACCATATGCTAAAGAATCGAATTCCACAATAAAAACTATAAAATATGCCAAAAATCTGAAATCGGCCAAACCTCGGCCCCCGGGCCCACGTCTCAAAATCAGTAAAAAAAAAGTAGAATAATAATCCGCGTCCTCTTCCGAGTCTAACCATATAAAATTTGTCAAAATCGAACTCCGTTTGGTCCCTCAAATCCTCACTTAAAACTCTCAAAAACTCAAGCCCTAACTCCCTCAATTTCACTTTGAAAATCATCAATCAAATCCCAAAACGAAGATGGATTCATGAAATATAACTAAAACCGAGTAAAGAGCACTTACCCCAATCCCTATGGTGAAAATCGCCCAACTCCGAGCTCCCCAACTCAAAATATGACCCAATGAACAAACCCTAGTTTTATATATTTTTCTGCCAGTTATTCTGTCTCGTTTCTCATGCCAAACGATCCTGAAAGTCATCTTTTATGCCTCCAATAGTTTCCTTGTGAAATTCTAGTCAAGTTAGGCTTTTGAATCACTCAATTTGACCATATAATGAATGAGGTATGTTGGTTTCAATATTTGCAAATAGTGCAGATTTTTAATTACGTTGCCACTGATAATTTCGTAATTAATCTGGAAAAAAATCTGGCAACCTAATTCTTAGTAAAATGATCATAAAATCCTTAAACGATGTCCAAATTCGACGATTCTTTTTTATACGGGTCAATAATTACGATACGGATCTAATACTTCAATCAAAAAAGAAATCAGAGCTAATTTGTTCAATATTATATCATTTATGCTTGAAGAAACGGCGTCGAAACATAAGAAAAACGAGCGCAACACAACCCAAACCTATCCGAAACTCACCCGGGGCCCTTGGGACCTCAACCAATAATTCCAACAAGTCATATATCACTACCCGAACTTAGTCGAACCTCCGGAACACCCAAAGCAATACCAAAACACCAAATCAACCTCGAATTCTATCCTAAGAACTTCTAAACTTTCAACTTTTGCCAAGTCAAACCTAATTCTACTGCGGACCTCCAAATTATATTTCCGACACACTCCCAAGTCTAAAATCACCCAACGAAGCTAATCGAATCATAAAAATCCAAATTCGAATTCGTTTACTCATAAGTCAACTTCCGGTTGACTTTTCTAACTTAGCTTTCTAACTAAGAGACTAAGGGTGTATTTGGTATAACGAAAAATATTTTCCGTAGAAAATGTTTTTCAAGAAAACAAGTAGTAATCTTATTCATTTTCCGGCGTCTGGTATGCAAATTAAGGAAAATGACTTCCCAAGAGTATTCATAAATAATTTAGATATAATAAACATGAAACCATAAACTTTCAAACCAACAAACTTCCAAACCCACAAATTTCATAAACTTTCGAACCGCTAAACTTTCAAAACCGTAGAATTTCGAACCCTGTAAACTTTATAATTTCTAAACCCGTAAACTTCCAAAAACATAAACCTCCGAACTCATAATTTTGGAACTTGTAAAATTTTGAACCTTTAAACCGATAAATAAAAAAATTAAAACTGAAAAATATATTTAAAAAATATTTTTTTTGGGGGGTTGGGCAGGAGTAAAACGAAAAAAAAAACAAAAAATTAAATTACTAAATTATAAAAAAGTAAATTTTTTTTTGTGCGGGTTGGGGGGGAGGCAGGGTGAGGGGGTTGGGGTGGGTGGTGCAAAAAAACGAAAAAATAAAAATTTAAAATTACAAAAAAATATTATGGTAAAAAAATATTTTTTTTGCGGTGGGGGTAGGGGTGGGGGTTAGGGTGGGGGGGTCGAGGGGTAGTAGGGTGAGTGGTAACGGAAAAATTGATTTTTTTTTTAAAAAAAAATTTTTTTGAAGAGGGGGTGGGGTGGGTTAGCGAAAGTGGGGAAAGTTGAGAAGGAGTTTAGGAAAATGTTTTCCCTCTCTTGATAAGTAAAATATTTTTCTCCAATTGGAGAAAAATGAGTTCATAAGGAAAATATTTTCCAAAACATTTAAGCCAACCAAATATGGAAAAATTGAAAAATATTTTCCTTTATACCAAACACACCCTAAGTGTCTCATTTCACTCCAAACTACTCCGGGTCCAAACCTAACAACTCGATACAACCCAACACAGCTGAACAACACATAAATAAGTATAGATGGGGGAAATGGGGTTATAACTCTCAGAACAAACGACCGGGTCGTTACATATTCAAACAACAAAATATCAAGAAATAGGGTGTATGTTGCTCTATCCAATTCGGTTGTATATGTTGTATTCAATTTGACTATATTCATTCTTAATTATTTTACATTATATTCAATTTTACTGTATTCAAACAACAAAAAATTACGAAAACAATGATATTCGGCTATATTCAATTTACAATATTCATTCGTAGCCGTTTTACATTGTATTCAATTTATTGTATTTAATTTGGTTGTATTCAAACAACAAAAATTCAAAAAATACAGGGATTTGCCACAAAAAATAACTTTCAGAATACTTAATACATGCAAAAATACAAAAAAATTGTATTGCATTGAAAAAATTGAATATAGTCAAAAATGAGTGTATTTATACAGAATACAATGTATTTGTATCATTGAATGTGACTCAATAACAGAAAAGAGAAGAAAGGTCGCCGGAGATGACGTCATCCGGCCAAACAAAACACTATGTATATTGTATTAAAACTAAAATGAAGACGAACAAAAATTCGGCCAGATCTGAGAATACACTATCACATTGTATCTGTCAAAATCCGGTTAGACGAATACACTTAAAGAAGGATAAGAAGCCATGGATTCCAACATCTCCGTTAGATCTAGATCTGGTGAGGCCTTTGATCTTCCTCCTTCATTGTTTTTGTAATCTGTAAAGGACCGATCGTGACTTTGTGATTTCAGGGTTTGGATCTGACGGTGGAGATGAAAGAAGGGAAGAGAGAAAGGCGGCAACCGCCTATATGAATATATTCGAGGAGTTTTACTGGGCGATTGTTATAAATCTGTTGACATATCTGCTTACCGAACTAATATTATCTGCTTGCTGAACTATTTACATTTTGCTTACACGCTGAAGATTGTCTAATCAGGCTTTCTATTAGTAACTATCCTTGAGAGACCTAAGAGTTGATTTTGTATATGGTGCTCTTTGGGGGGCAAGTTAAAATAAAAGGAGTATCTAAAGTGAGAAGGGAGGAGAAAGGGGCGGCTGTTTGGTTAGGCTTCGGTAGAGCTCTGTCGGAGAAGATGACCGGCTGGACTGTAGCCTTGCCGAGGGCGAAGAGAGAAGAAAAAAGGAGAGAGAATTTAGGGAGAAGAGAGAGGGTTGAGGAGTTGAGGGATCAGTTGTATATATTTGTACTTTGCTATAAATGATAAAAAGTAGCTATAAATAATAATATTTTTAAAGTATTTTGATTTATAATAAATACGGTGCATTATTTAGCTATAACATGTAAAATTTCCTTATATTTGGACCGGCAGCTCAGCTAGGAAGGAGTTAAAATTTAGAGGAATTTGTTAATAATCTATATTAACTATAATATTATGAAACAAAAAATTTCCTGTAACAAAAACAGAAGTAAAGCAGAAATTGGAAATAATCAGAAAACTGAATCTGAAAATATATTTTGGAATGAAATCGATTCCATTAAATGCACAGTGTATCCTTAAAGAAATTATTTCCCTCAAGTACCTCAGGTATTAGGATATTATCCTCTCAGGATAGAATGATTTGACTCACCAAAGTATCGGTACCTAAAATGCTAGTGAACTGCGAATCACTCAATGGCTGTAAATCACAATAGATTTTATTTGTGCATAAGAAGAAGATTGAAGTTCAGAAAATTTTGTAAGGAAAAAATCTTGGATCAAAGCGAATTTATAGCCATTTTCTGACACTATTTCTGAAAGTTAGCAACCTTTCAGAAACAGCCATGACTATTGGAACAGGCAGAAATATTTCAAATTATCCGAAAAAAGAAACGGACCGGGTCGCGGGTGCGGATCCTGATTAATTTATTAAATAATTAAAGAAAAAATTGTCTAAAAGATTAATCAATCAATCTTTGACCAAATTCGAAGCCGAAGGCGAGCCGAGCGAGCGAGCGACGACGACGACGACGACGCGAGGCTTACCTTCTTTCCAACCCCTTTAACACCAAGGGAAGTGCTTTCTTAATATAAGCACATTTCCTTTTCTTTTCACTATCAATGAGGGACAACTGCTCTTTTCCAAAATATAAGGGAACAACTTATTTTCCCTTAACATTTCTTCACTCCATTTCCCATTCACCAACCTCTCGTCCCAACAGAATTTACATAGAATACAATCTTCTTTAGACTTAATAAATATTCTATGGTAGTTGGTGTTAGTGATGGCTGATGGTGGTACTTATGGATGTCGACTAGAGGTAGTAGTTGGTGGTGGTTTTGATTGATTGTGGAGGTTCTAGGTAGTAACTAATCGTGATTGGTGGTGGTAGTTATGATTGAGGAAAGTAGTAGTGATTAGTTGTCGCGACCCTAATCCCGAACCCGATCGTGATGTCGTCTCTCGTGAAGACAAAGCCAACCGACACTTCCCATATCCAATTATTAACAGTTAAACTATAAGAAATAAATCTAAAGCATGATAAGATAATCCAAAGTTAACAGGTAATAGCATAATTCGCGGAAAATAACCCAACACAGCCCGATACCGGGGTGTCACTAGTCATGAGCATCTAACAAAACGGAATATTCCAATATATATAAAAGTTTAATACAGAACTAAGAACATAAAGAAGTAAGATAGGGAAGAACTTTGGGCTGCGAATGCCAACAGCTACCTAGAGACTCCTCGGATCCGCCTAAGCCGGAATGATCAGCACTCGGAAGCGGGACCAGATACTCCTGAATCTGCACACAGGGTTCAGGAAGTAAAATGAGTACTCCAACTCAGTGAGTAATAATCATAAATAAAGACTGAAAGCAGGAAATCACGTAAGGCACAAAACATGCTATAATGAAGCAGTAAAAAACCTTTTAAAACAGTAAACCAGTGAAAGATAGGTAAAAATCCTTTAACTCAAATTTAACTTCCTGAAAAGCCTTTTTCAACAATTAAGCAGGTAATTGACAGTCAATTATAAAAAATAAACACATAAAGGTTCGCCCCTCGGGCACAATATCAACAAATCTGCCCCTCGGGCAACATCTCAAAACAGTACCAGCCCCTCGGGCAACATCTCAGAACAATACCAACCCCTCGGGCTCAATCTCATATCACAATGAGTACCCGCGCTCACTGGGGGTGTACAGACTCCTAGAGGGGCCCCTTACGGCCCAAGCGCAATATCAAGCCACCTCGTGGCATCATCACTAGGCCCTCGGCCTCATATCAATCAAGCCACCTCGTGGCATACATATCTCAGGACCTCAGCCTCATAATCAGTATCAAATGTTTCCTCACAATATAGGTCATCGGCCTTACTTAGTCAAAATCCTCACGAGCCACTCGGGCAATAGTAAAACATGATTCTCAGCCCAAAATATCATTTAAAAGATCATATAAGTGTTAAAATAGAGTAAATATGGCTGAGTATGAAAAACAGTGAAATATAACATGACTGGGTTCAAGTAAATGTCAAAACAGTGAGAAAATACCAGTAAAAATTTCTGAAGGGTTCAAATAGTTGGCACAAGGCCCAAATGTGGCATTCAGCCCAAATCATGATAACAACAAATAGGTTTCAGTCAAATACGCGGTAAAATAGTCATTTTAGACGGACTAAGTCACAATCCCCAGTAGTGCACGACCTCACGCTCGTCATCGAGTGTGTCGTCACCACAATATAGCGCGACGATGTGCAAGTTCGGGGTTTCATACCCTTAGAATATTATTTACACTCATTACTCACCTCGAACCGGTCAAATCTCTAGCTCGCGACGCCTTTGCCCCTCAAATCGGCCTCCACTTGCATCGAATCTATCCAAAATCAGAACGAGGATGTCAAAATATGCGAAGGGAACGAAGCCCAAGCGAAAATAATCAAAATAGGACACAAATCCCGAAATTACTAAAACCCGACCCCCTGGACCACATCTCAAAATTCGATAATTTTTACATCAATAGATTCCTTATCTCCCCACGAGTTCATATATATCAAAAGTTTTGAAATCCGATCTCAAATGGTCCTTCAAATCCTCAATCAAAGGTGTAAATTTTCAAGCCTTAGTTCTTCGATTTTTGGCTTAATTTCAATGATTATTTAGGTAGAATTCACATTAGAATCGAGTTTTAAGTCCAAGAATCTTACTTCCAAGTGAGTCCCCTTGAATCCCTCTTCAATCCCTTTCAAAAAGCTCCAAAAACGACCAACAATGGAGGAAATAAACCCCAAATTCGCGGACAAGATGAGTATTTAAACATTTTGCCCAGGTCTGAATCCTTCTTCGCGAGCGCAGTCAAAGCCTCGCGTTCGCGAAGCACAAAAATGACTTTGACCAAAAATCCTCTACGCGAACACGAAGTGCCCATCGCGAATGCGATGACTCCTCACCTTGACCCTTCGCGGACATGCTCCCTCACCCGCGAACGCGATGAACAAAACACCTCAAAACCCAGCTGCCAATTTCCTCTATGCGAACGCGGAACAGACCTCGCGAACGCGATGAATCATTTCCCATAGCTTCGCGAACGCGGAGACTCCATCATGAACGTGAAGGCCAAAGCCTCAGCCTTCTCTAGCTAACCTTTCGCGATCGTGTCTCCCCTCTCGCGAACGCGAAGGGCATTTGTCTGCAACACTGAGCAGCAGATTTCTGCAATTCCAAACTTCATGAAATGGTCCGATTGACCACCCGACACCCGAGGCCCCCAAGATCTCAACAAAACATGCTAATATATCCCATAACCTCATTCAAACTTGTTCCAACATTCGAAACGCTCAAAACAATATCGAAACACCAAATTCGCATCAGATTCAAACCTAAGAATTTCAAAATCTTCTAAATTACGCTTTTGATCAAAAACCCAACCAAACCACGTCCGAATAACCTGAAATTTTACACACACATCCCAAATGACACAACGGAACTACTGCAACTCTCATAATTCCATTCCGACCCCTATATCAAAATCTCGACTACCAACCGGAAATCGCCAAAATATCAACTTCGCCAATTCAAGCCTAAATCTGCTCCGAACCTCCAAAACTCATTCCGATCACGCTCCTAAGTCCCAAATTACCTTCCGAAGCTAACCAAACCATCAGAACTCACATCCGAGCCCTCTAACACATAAGTCAATATCCGGTTGACTTTTCCAACTTAAGCTTCCTCAAAATAGACTAAGTGTCACAAACCTTACCAAAATCATTTCGGATTCGATCCAACCAACTCGATATCACATAACACGGATAAACAAAGCATAAAGAAGCTGGGGAAAACGGAGTGGTAACTCATGAGACAACCGGCCGGATCGTCACATTAGTAGTAGTTTATAATGGTGGACAATGGTGGTGGGGTGGTTAATGGTGGTAGTTGAGGTGGGTGTGTGTGATTAAGGATGATGGTGGTGGCATTGGTTGATAGTGTGGGGGAGGGGTGGGTGGTGGTAGTCCATAATGATGAGGTTGAAGCTGATAGTAGTCGATAATGTAGTGACGGCTATGGTTGAGGATGATGGTGGTTGGTGGTGGTGTTTGAGTTTGATGGTAGTCGGTGGTGGTGGTTGAGTGCGGTGCATGCTGGTAGCTGATAATTGTGGGTGGTAGCGGCGATTAGTAATGAATGTGAATAATAGTATCTTAATGAAGTAAGACACGTTCAGACCCATTAAGTGACTGCAAAATTAAAAAAGTCAAACACATGTAATGATTAAGATATGAAAAATTAAGATTTAGATTTAAAAAATAAACACACTTAATATTTGAGATCTGGATGATTAAGATTCATACCTCCATTAAGTGCAAACAAATGAGGCCTAACTCACCTTCAAACTTCGTCAAATTTCGCATATTGCTTCATCTATGTGTTTTCAATGAATCGCAATAATACCATTGGAAAAATAAATTCCTTTTTACCTATATTTTTTTAGTGTAGTATATTATTTGTAATTTTTTGGGTTATTTTTGGCAGTATGACTAAAAAATTAGGGGATTTAGTTACATTCTTTTCCTTTTTTCTCTCCTTTCCTCTTTCCTCATTGCCGCATCTCTCATCAATTTTTCTTTCTTTCTTCATCTTTCTTTCTCACCGGTTTTCTCTCTCAATAAGGTAAGCCTAAAAATTGTCTTCTGCCAATCAACCTATTGAAGTAACCTCCAGGGCGTAGTAATTGAAGATTCGAACACTAATCTATCATAAAACTTTGAATTCGAATTTGGGTTTTCAAAAATCATTATTTGTTTGGATTGAGTGTTGTTGCAAATAATTGGGAATATTATTTGGAGTTCATATCTCAATTTTGAAGGTGCTTGGTGAAGATTAGACTTGGTTCTGGCTGAATTTCAGATTGAAACTCGAAGAAGAAGACATGACATACAATATACTTACGAAATTGTAGTAAAATTATAGTAAAATTGTAGGTAAATTGTATTCTGTTGTGGTTATATATATATTTTTTTATTTGAATGTTACATGAAAGTTAAAAAATAGTTGTATAATGATAAAATCTAGTTGTCTCTCCATGTATAATTTGAGAAACTGATGATATTTGACATAACAACATCTCTTGGCATTTAACTCCAATATTAACACAATTAAGCATCACGAAATTCTTCTTTAGCAAATGTCTTTCAACGAATAATATTTATCTGATTATGCTATTGGCTTAACACAATTGATTTCCTTAAACATGCAATACTTTTCGTAACGCGAAGAAAATCAAACTACATCATTAACACCAAAAGCCTGCAGGTCTATCACGTAACCAACTTGAAAGTAGGGCTTCTTATTACTTAGACAAATGACAATACTCGGTACAAGTACTAAGAATTGGCACAAAGACATTTTGAATTTATCGACATTTTTGACAATTATAGTCACAAGTTATTTGATCAAATTACATAATCAAATTTTACCCTCAATAATATTATAGTCAATTGCAACTTGGGTTATAATATTGAATTAGTCACATTGTATTTGATTTTGTAATATTGAATTACAACTAATTATACAGTATACACTTATTTACAACTAATCTACAATTTATAATAATTGTATTTAAGTTGTATGATATTGTAGTTGTATTTAACTGGGTAGAAATAATGTATGAAAGTTGTATATAAATTGTAGATACAATTATTTTGTATGTGGTGTATGCTTCTTCCTCTCTAAAATTCCAATCAAAATTTACTCTCTTAATATAATTTTGATACATATCAACAGCTTTATGTAAAAAGATAGTATTGATAACTTAAATACAAATTTTATACAATGATTCATACATAATACAATTATTTTTTAACTTTCATACAATATTCAAATAAAAAAAATATATCTAACTACAACAGAATACAATTTACCTACAATTTTACTACAACTTTACTACAAATTTCGTAAGTATATTACATGTCACGTCGTCGTTGTTTTCTTCTTCTTCTTCTTCGAGTTTCAATATGAAATTCAGCCAAAGTCAAGTCTAATCTTCACCAAAACACCCTCAAAATTGATATATAAACTCCAAACAATATTCTCAATTGTTTGCAACAACATCCAATCCAAACAAATAATGATTTTTGAAAATCCAATTTTAATTTCAAAGCTTCAAAGCTTTTTAATGGTGGACACTCTATACATCAAGAAATCCATTTGATGAATTACTACAATATCTTCGTCTTGAATTTAGTAATTCTTTTCAATGTTTGTAATCCGCACTTTTGAGTTGCAATCTTTGTTTTGTGAACTCTAAATTTTATAATAACCAATTAAGTGTGAAAGTTCCACTGCCAGAAATCATATTCTTTTATTAAGATCACACTACTGGAAAGAAAGCTAGACGATGGGTATATTGAAAAAAGCAGAGAGAAACACAAAGAGAGAGAGTGGACAAGTATAAAAGAATAAGGAAACAACTGATATTCCTTATTCAATTCCTAATATAAAGGGATACGCATTTAAAATTTATTTGTATATAATTAGTAAATTGTATATGACCATGTAATTAAATTGAAACTTGAGCAGAGAGGGTAATAAGATTTCAAATAATATATAGGAATGTAAAAATCCAACTTTTATTGGATTAGGAAGGAAGAAATTCAAAAATAGCCAGATTTACAACTGGTCGTTCAAAAATAGCTGAGTTTCAAAAGTAATCGAAATTTAGCCACTTTTCATGTAAAGATAAATCTGAGCGAAAACACTGTTCAAAATTCAGAAAATATGCCAGTATATTATACTGGAGTTCCAGCATAAGTATGCTTGAACAACATATTATACTGGAGTTCCAGGATAAGTATGCTGGAACTCCAGCATAATATGATGGAGTTCCAACACAAGTACACTAGAACTCCAGCATAATATACTGGAGTTCCAGCAAGTATAATTGTCCAATATAATATACTGGAGTTTGGAGTACCGGTGCTCCAGTCTCCAGTATATTATATTTGAGTCAGCAAAGTATACCGGTCTGACATAATATGCTGGAGTTCATACACAGGTGCACCGAATTCCAGTATATTATGCTGGATCAGTCTCTGTTGCAGCAAAATAGTGGCTATTTTTCATTAACTTTGTAAACACCGGCTATTTTTGAATGACCAATCTGAAAACTGGCTATACCGTGATATTTTTATGTTAAAATTTGTAGCCCATAACTCGAAGGCTCACCAGGAAAGAGTTCAAATTCATGGCCCATAAAAGCTCATTGGACTCACAAGTTCAGCCCAGGGATGAATCTGTCATTTCATTACAGGGTAGCCGCAGAGCTTCAGGTATCTTAACCAAAAAACCCTAGCAGAACATCTATAAATTAACACTCACCGCCTACCACATCCAACATACAGTGCTCAGCAGCAAACTCCTCTCTTCTCTCTTTTGTAAAACTCTGTAATTTCCATTAATTTCTGTTTATAACACTTTGATGTTGAAGGAAAACTCGCAATGAGGACTCAGTAAATGATCAAGCTCAACAGACCGGATTGCCAGGGGCTTTATGCCTTTGCATGTCGATCTCCTTCTTCCCTGAGCGATCTCTTCTTACATCTTTTCTATTTTATTTTCATATCCTTTCTAGATTTTGTTTTATAAAAACAATTTCTTTTGAGGAGGATAGATTTGCTATGAGGATTCCAAGCTCCCTCTTCTGATTAAAGTTGAGGAAAATTGCTGGCAGAATCGAACCAATAAAAACTAGCCACCACTGAGCAATTTCTTCCTCAGATTTCTCTTTTTTTCTATTTTTTACCTTTTTTTTTGAATTTACTCTTTTTACCTCCCAGTTTGTTTGAAAGAAGTTCACGATGACGACTCCGTAATATTCAAGCTCAACAGACCGGATTGCAGGCTCTCTCTTTTTAGAGTTAGTTTGCGTGTCGAATACCCCGCTGAACTGAGTGATCTTCTTTTTAATTTTATTTTCAACGATTTTTTTACTAATTTGATTACAAATAATTTATCTCTTAATTGATCTTTGAAATTTGGGGTCATAATGAGGATTAAAAAGCTCCCTCTTCTGATGTCGGTGAGGAAGTTGCTGGCAGAATCGAACCATTAACTTAATATTGCCATTCCTGAATGCTTTTTCATATTTATTAAATTTTAAAAAGTGTTTTTTGTTGTTGTTGATGATGGTGATGAAGCAATAATTTTTATTCCAACACTTGGACTGATGTTTATTCAAGTGATGATACTTATATTGCAACTGAATCACATACTGCTTACTAAATGTAGTTTCGCTGTTTTATTTTAAATGTGGCACATTTTCTAACTGTTTCAAGTATATTTGCAACTGCTTAAATCACCAAAAATCAAATGATGACACAGATCAATCTTAGGACACCTTTGGACACAGCCAGTTATGGTTGTGGATGAAATTGATTTTTGTTCTGATGACGGTGGCTTTCTAATCCTTTTATAGGATCAAGTGCTTCGTTTTGAGATGTTTTTTGTTTGGAAAGCTTTTTGCCTCGAGCTTTTTAGCATGTGATATCATCCATTATGATATGTGGGTTTTGTATTTATAGACCATGTAATTGTTGTCATATGCCTTTGGTCGTGGTGGATTTAGGCTCTGAGTGCATTGCTACATCTAACCTACTCCCTCTTATCCGTGATATATGTCCAATTTGCGTTTTTTTTGGTCAAAAATAAATATTCTTTTATATAATCAAGAAAAAATTTAATTTGATTTTCAAAGATTAGTAGTTTAAATTTAGTATTTTTGCATTTGGTGTGTTCAAAACAAATTGATTATTTATTGCGGACCGGAGGTAGTAATAATTTTATGAGAATTTATTACTTTTTTAGTCTATGCGAAAAAGAATAACTTCTTTTCTTATTTGGAAATAATTTATCTTTATCTAATAATTTATAAATACACAAAATATAGGTACTTTATTTTATACCAGAAGTTTAACAAATCTTCTCCATTTTTTAAAAGTCCATGCTTAGTCCAATATATTCACATAAATTGAAAGTAGAAACACAATTAAAAGAGAAAAATCACTTGAAATTGACTAATGTATAACATTATACTAGCATGAATAAGCTGAAAAATATCAAAATTGTAGTAACTTAGTGATAGGAAAGTCGTAAAAATTTTAAAAAATTTAAAGCCAATCAACTGAAAGCAAAAACTTGTTAAAATGGATTCTAGAGCAGTAGGATATTCAAGAAAAGTTGAAAAGATGAACCAAATTAAAAGTCGAATCAAACTGATAAAATAATCAATATTCTTTTTTTGATTTGATTATGTTTTAGATATGAATATTAAAAAGTTAATTAAATTTTATTTGGTTTTTGTTTTAAGAAAAAAATAATTGAAAAAATCAATTAAGTGATTTGACTATTAAAATGCTTAATTAGGATATATATAAGTTATCTAGAAGTTTAAGAGATGTGAATTTGGCACTAGTACTTTTTATCTATGTTAAGTTATTACTACTCTTTTCGTTTCAATTTATTTGATTTTATTTCTCTTTTCGTCTTTGCCAAAAAAAAATTTTCTTTTCATATTGGATTTTTGCAATTTTATCTTGTTGGATTTTTTTTCCTGTTCAATATTTGAAGCTTATTTACCAAAATTATTCAATTTTTGTATATTATCCATACTAAACAAGTTTTTCTTGCAATTTATATACAATTCATTATTAGTACATTAAATTAGGGGATTCATTATAAGGGGATTCTTGCAAGTTTTTCTTCTATCTCTTTGCCGTAATTTCCTATTTTTAATAAAAGAATAATGTATGGTACAATACGATACAAATTAGTACAAAATTTGATATATCTACAATAACATACATATAAAAATAAATTTCTTACATATAAAAATAAATTTTATACATCTAATTATACAGTATACAATTTATTTATAATTTATTTACAACTTTCATACATCGTTCTTATTTAGTTAAATACAATTACAACATCATATAATTTAAATACAATTTTTATATAAATTTTATATTATGTCTTTTGTATGTATTTAGTATGTGGTGTGTTCTTCTGCTTCTTCCTCGAATTTCAATATTAAAATCTAGCCAAATCAAATTTAATCTTTACCAAATACCTTCAAAATCAAGATATAAATTCTAGAATATTCTTAATCGTTAGTAATAACACCCAACCAAAAAAAAAAAAATTATTTGAAAATTTGAATTTGAATTTAAAGTTTTGAAACTTTTTAGTAGCTGTCAATGGTGGAGAATCAAATGCCTAAAAATTTATTGATTGACAATTTTAATTCGAATAATCCAACTAAATAATTAATATACATCTACTGCTAGCCCGCCATCGAAACACCACAAGAAAAGGGGAAGCCCAAAAAGCTCCAAACTCTAGCCATGGCAAAATTCAAATTGATAAAAAATTAATCTCTCTCTTCGCCATTTAACTATAATCAAGATATAATTGGTAAATTGTATATGACCATGTAATTAAGTTAAAACTTGATTAGAGAGGGTAAATAAGTTTCATATGGAGTATACGTTGGTAAAAATCCTATATCTTTTTGCGTAATATCCCAGGCCTGTTGAAGTCATATAATTGAGAATGGGGAATTGAACGTTGGTAACAACATACAAGAGGAATTGACAAATTATTAGCCATAAATTATTTTGGCAAATACATTGCTAAAAGGATTGGCATTGTATAGCCATATTCAGAAAAAACCTACTCCCTCCGTTCACCTTTTGTCATGACCCAAATAAACCTTCGTAGGATGTCGTGATAACACCTAGTCTTAGGGACTAGGTAAGCCTAACCTTTACTAAAATAATAACAGTATTTAACCAACGATTGTCAAATACGAATTAGAAATCTCTATACAAAACTTACAATCCCAAAATCGGTAATAAAAATCATAAGCTCTACTGAGTTTGGTAGAAAACCTACAAAGACAACTATTTCGAAATAAAGATAAAATAGTGCAAGCACAATATCAAAAGGTGACTCCGAGGCCCGCGAACGCAGCATCAGGTTTACCTTGAGTCTCAACAGCAAGATCTGTACATCTAGCTAGCGATCGTCCAACTCCGAAATATTTGGATCTACACAAAAATATGCAGAAGTGTAGTATGAGTACACCACAACGGCATCCAGTAAGTATCAAGACTAACCTCAGTAGAGTAGTGACGAGGTACAATCAAGATACCTACTGGACTAATTAACCTGGACATGTATAGGTGTAGAACTAGCAGAGTACGATATCTCTACAAAGCTAGGCATAATGACAATAATAATACGGTGATTGCAATAGGAACTAAAAGCAACAATTAGCAACGAGACACAACAGGTAATAACACTATAGAGTAAGCTGAACACAGTTTAAATCTGTGAAATCAAATAAAGGAAAAATCGACTACAACTGAATAAGAACAACCACTTTCACACCAGATTGTTTTAAGCATTTCCACGAGGTACCAAACCTCATAATCATAGCTGGCGGGTCCCAATTCTTGAACCCTAATCACTTGGCATCTTGTGCCCACCTTTCAATTCATAACCACACGGATGACTTAGGTGCCGAGATAACCACTCTCACACAGAAGGCATATAGACAAGAACATGTAATGATTAATAATGTGAGGATTCATCTACGTAACTGATATGGGTGATTAATCTACGTGTATGTTTGTGCAAGTGTTCTACCACAATCCAAGTCAACATACACGAGTAAAAACAATGAATGGCTCATAAGAAATGATCGCCACAAAATATATTGTGTAATCAAGACAACAATGAAGTGAGCGTTACGACAAGCACAACAAGATTAGCTACATAAAACTGAGCAAATAGAGCAACATGGAGGAAAATAATTAATAATATGCTAAGGAAAACAACAATCAAATATAAGTGCACAGAAAAGGGGAAATGACAATAGAGCCCTCCCCCACCGAGGTACCGCCTCGAAGTCTCAAATCGTAAAATGAATCATAACTGCATAGTAGAAACATCGTGCAAACAATAACCATCGCACTGCAGAAACCTCGTGGAAAAATAATGACCGCACAGCAGAAATATCTTGCCACAATAATAACCACACAGCAGAAACCTCGTGCTACAATAACAACTGCACAACAGAAATCTCGTGTGTGAGCATGTGATTTTTGCTCTATTAGAAATACTCCTACAAAATTAAAGAAAATAGATTTTTTCCAAATGGGTTTTTAATTTTGTAGGATTTTATAGTATTTTTATTAATTGTTTGTATTTTGTGCACGTTTAATTCTATTAAAATCATAAAAAATGTCCAAAATACCATGCATTGCATATTAGATTTTATGTTCCTATTTTTAGGATTAATTGTTTAATTAATTACATTATTAAAATAAAATCACAAAAAATATTGCTCATTTTACATTTTAGCTTTTAATTTTAGATTAATAATTTCCTCTTCATTAATTTAGGATTAACTAATTTTGTAATTATTATAAGTAGATAATTAGTTTGATTTTATAGATTTAAAATTAGAATTTACTTAATTTAGTTTAGGATTTTAAATTAAAGATAAAAGAAAAAGAAAAAGAAAAACCAACGAAAAAAGGGTTGATTTTGTTTTTGATTTGGGCCACCCAAGAGACCAAATGAGATGGCCCAAATGGCTCTTATACCCGTTCAAACCCAGGCCTAATACCCAAATATACCTGGTCCAACACCCTCACCCTAAAACGACCCCGTTTCCACGTTCTTTCATCACAGCCATTGGATTCAGTTGATCCAACGGCTCGTAACTTAATACCTCAAAACCTTATAACTGTCTGAGACACACCCCAAACCCCATACACCTATCTCATTTCCGTCTCCCTCTCCTAAATAAAACTAAACCCTAGCGCCCCTCTCACCCTACGCCGGCTCCGCCTCTCTCCGCCGCTGGAAAATCGCCTTACGGCAGCGGAGCAGCACCAAATCACCCCAAATTCACCCTCAACAATCCTCAGCCTCCCCTTTACACTATCCTACTATCAATTTCCTCTAAATCACCACCCAAGTTCGTTAATTCCAGATCTGGAACCCAAACCCTAGTTCACCCAAACACCTCCAAACCTACTGAAAATCACACCCCATAACCTCCACACGCCCTAAACTCAAATCCCTTATTGATTTCCCCAAACAACCCCAAAAAATCCCGAAATTCCAAATCTAAGAGGTGTTAAGTTTGTTCAAAAAAGCTCTCGAGTTCGCTATTTCCTCAGTGTTCGAGTTCAAAGGCTTGTTCTCTGATGCCTTCTTCGCGGCTTAGGATCTCATGAGTCTTTTCTTTCAAGGCGATCCGGTCAAAATCCATGCAAGGCCAGACCCCTTGAAAGGAAAAGACCTTTGTTGGTCAATTAGAGCGGAGAAGGACATCTCATGTCGTCTTGTGTTTCTTTTATTCCATAAATGGTAAGGTCTCACCACTGTTTTCTCCATTCTCTTCTTTTTAGGCTTGGGTCAGTAATTGTTTTTAGTTCGTTAATCTGTTTGTTTTGTTTGAGAGTGGTCCCTGCTTCAATACTTGGTCATGTTCAAATCAGTCTTTTTTAGGGGTTTATTAACTTGGGTTAATTCATGTTCATTTAGTTTTTTTGCTGTTCTGAATCATTTGTTCGTATGGCTAAATTGCCTAATTAGTTTGACTCTTCAATAGTTTGGTTTAATTAATGTCTGCCTAATTAGCCTAGGGTTAGTTTTTATTTCATTCTGTTGTCTTGTGTTGTTGTTATTTGTCTAAACTTGTTTGCCTATGCTAGTCATCAAACCTGTTAGTCTGAAAAGCCATTGTGGAGTTCATCATGAACTGGGTTCATTTTAGGGTTTAGATTTATTTTTAAGTTTTCACACGTTTAAAATTTAATTACACTGTCTAGCTTTGTTTGCTGTTTGATTTGTCTATTGATATTGGCTTGCTTGTTTCTATTTGCATTAATTTTTAAGTTACTAGGAACTTATAAAGTTTAATTGAACAAAAGAAAACTTAGAGGGGTCATTTGAGGGGTGGACAAAAGGAAAACGGGATAAGATCATGTCAGAAGATTCTAGAATATGGGCAGCTGGCCCTATTTGGCCAGTACAAAAATACTGAAACCAATTAGGGGTATCCAGCTGTCCAATTCTGTTGAAAGATGCTCTTTGTAGGCTGAAAGGAATAATTCCCTTATCCGTTTTAGCATATGGCATTTTGATGCCCATAAATAGGACCCTTCTCATTCATTAGAGATAGATTTTCGAACCCTAAAAACACTCCAAAAAGGCTTCAGCTACTGTTTCATTGATACCTGATTTTATTTTCTTCTGATTTTTAGCAAAAATTGAAAACTTTCTCTGGGATTTCTGGTTTTCTGATTCGAGTCTGGTTTAAGCTGAAGCTGTGTACTGCTGTGATTTGCTGTGGTCTTCTACTCATTTCTTGCTGAAGTTCTTACTATACTCTGTTCTTTGCTGTATCGAGGTACCTCATGAACTTTGAGGGACAAAAGTGAAGTTGTAACATGTTGTTTTGAAATTGAACTTCAGATCTTTTTCTTTGCCTATGATATATTCTATGTATTTAGCTTTATAGTTTCTTTTTAGCTTTGTTTAAGTATGCTGAAACTAGTGTTCTAATCTACAATTTAGTTAAAATATCTGTAAGTATGAATGTTCAAAATAGTTTGGCTATTCCATGTGATGTTTTGACTGTTTTGAGATGCTAAGTAATCATAGTAGTTCCTTTGGTCGTTTATTGAGAATACTGGATATGTACTGGACATGTCCAAAGTAGGCCATGTTTGATTATTGGATACACTTACTTGAAATATTTCGCATTTCAATATTGTTAAAGCGTTTGTATGTTTAAGTTAATTCATGAATAATTTTAGGGTTTAATCTTTTATTGTTAATAGCCTATTAATAGGTTAAACTTATGATATGGTTTGTCAGCCTTTGATTTTTCCAGAATTTTTGTATTGTTTTGTGTTACATGTGATTCAGAGGATATTGAGCCCCAATTGGGCCTTAATGTCGAAGGCCCTTTATGTAGTTCCAGTATTTATGTAGTTCTTTTTTGTTATATGTAAAAATAAAGGGAATCAGGCCTCACTAGGGTCTAGACATTGCAGGTCCTCTTGTTAAAATAGTTGGGCCTGATGTTGGCCCAGATGAGGCAGCTTATTTAAATCAGGCCCAACGTGTACCTGATCCATTTTTCCTTTCACTTTTGGGCTCAATTTCGAGCCCAAGCAACTTCAACACTTTATTCACTAAGTTTACTTTTCAGAGAATGAAAAAATGAATTTAACATTGAAGGCCTTTTCTCTTAAAAAAGAAAAAACTGGGCCTGGTATTGGCTCGTTCATTTGCCAAGTAAAAGTCAGGTAGGCTTGTGTCCTCATCCTCATTCTTGGGCTCAATTTTGAGCCCAGTTGGCACTAGCCTTTAGTTTTAACGCTGTCCTTAATAATGCAATGGGTCTTCTGCTGGCCCAAATCTTTTTAATAATTAAAAGCCTAGCTTATCTTCCAATGCTTACTTGCAATTAGTAGCCTTATATTGAACCTCAAATTAGTTTTTTTTTAAAATGAACATTCGTAGTTTGCTTTGGTTGAGTATAATTTTTTTTTGAAATAAATTGAGGCGTGCCATTCACAAATGAATCCCCTAATCTATGGCCCTCACGTCAATACCAAAACTAGTGTGGAAAATACTTTGAACATTTGTAGTTTGCTTTAGGCGCGTTTATAATAAATCATCGTGACTATGGGTACGGTTCCCGTGGCATAGTCGTGATACTTAAGTCCCATATTCGGGTATGCATTTTATGTAACCTAATTGTAACAACTTCTAACAATAATAAAATAAACATATCGCGAATCGCGGGTGCATTTCATGTAGTGTGGTTTGTAATGTGTTTCAAAACGGCAAGTGTACGACAATCGTAACTTGTTCAAGAAATAATTTCATAAATCCAAAAAGGCGGTAAAAATAATTAAAAGCGATTATAAAGTTAAAAATGCACTCTAGGTTTAAAACATATAATAAATCAGATAATTAGGTCGATTATTAATAGTTAAGCGACCGTGCTCGAACCACGAAACCCGGGAATGCCTAACACCTTCTCTCGGGTTAACAGAATTCCTTACCTAGTTTTCTTATTTTCGTAGACTTTTAAATGAAGTCAATTTTCCTCGATTCGGAATTTAAAATAAATCGGTGATTTAGGACACCATAATTAATATCCCAAGTGGCAACTTTAAATTAAATAAAATAATCCCATTTCAATTATGTCACTTAAATTGGAAAAACTCCCTTATATGCCCCTCGGGTGTAAAAAGGAGGTGTGACAGCTCTGGCGACTCTGCTGGGGATCATAACCCAGAATCTCTGGTTCAGGATTCAAGAATTCGAGCTTAGAATAACTATTATAGTTGGCTTTATTTATTATTTGATTTTTATATGTTTGAGCCTAATGTGTTAAATGACGCTTTTTACGCTTTGATATTGTTTGGATTGTATATAAATTGTTATGAAACCCTCCTTCTCTCCGAGTCTTCTAAATCATCTGGGAAGTGTGCACCTCGTGTGACTTCTTTTCTGTTAGAGTCATATCCCAATTTTAGAATGACGTTCGGATAAGTTGCAAAGCCGGTAAAGTTTCTGTATTCCCGGTACGCTGCCCCCCTCGGCTCGAGTTGTCCGCTCGGGTAAGCCAGGTCTAGAACAATACACCCTGGTTTTTAAACCTAGTATAACATAGCTTCATGCCGGATCTCTAGTAGGAACGCTTGTTTGCATCACGTGCATTTGACTTTGGGGACTCAACACAAGGGTTTAGTCCGTCTAGGACATGTGCACCCGAAATCAAAAGACCATCCTGATGCATTTTACTTGCTACCTGTGCACTTATTCACTTCGGATTGCATGCTGACCGACTTATAGAATAAGGGAGAAAAGTTGGAAAAAATCAAATTGAGGCATGAGAGAGATAATTACCCATTTTTGAAAAATATGGCGTCCAAAATATACCAAAACTCTGCCGAAATTTTTGATAAAAAAGAGAAAAAGAAAAAAGAGAAAAGGGGAAAATTGTTTCAAAAATATTTCATGTTTTTTCTGTTGCGTCAAAATTGCCTGAACTACGCAAGTTTGATTCTCACCGGATGTGGGATACGTAGGCAACCCTCATCGGCTCCAACCCCATTTTTGCAAAAATAATCCAAAAATTTGAAATGTTGTCATTTTTGTCATAAATAAAGTTAGGTGATGTCGTTTTTGTCTAAATAGCCAAAAATACCCCGACAGGACGCCGGAAGGCTGTTTTTGCAACAATGGCCACCTATGGTCTTTTTTCCAATTTTGGCCAATTAGCAAATCCAGCCCTAAAATCTTCCTTCCGGGAATACTGAAAGCTCGTATTTGAAAATGCGTTTTGTTTTGAGCAAGTTGTTTAAGTTGCGATTTTGCAAAAAATAATATTCTTTTTTGGGTCAAAATAAATCATGGGTTTTTAACCAATCACTTTAAATAAATATGCAGAATGAGCACTATTGAAAATGAACCTTTCAAAGTTGTAAAGGAAATCCCGATAGGACTCCATATATGGTGGAATGACCTAGGGGAGGTCAGTAGAGGTGCTGCGATAAAAGCTTTAGGCGGGCTCACCGGTCTCTTGAAGATTAAACCAAGGGTCGACATAATTGAAGCTCTGATACTGTTTTGGGACCCGACGCACAATGTTTTACATTTTTTCGATTTTGAGTTAACCCCTACACTTGAGGAGATAGCAGGATATGCTGACCTTAATGGGAATCTCAGGAGCAGATACTCAGTGGCACCAAGAACGGTAACTCCTCACAAGTTTCTGGACCTTCTGAGTATTAGTCGGGAAGTCAAAGATGGAAACTTGGCTGAAGGATTTTGCACATTCTACTTCCTATACCGCCATTATGGGGATCCCCATAGTTTTGAGGCTCCGGATACTGGTCTAAGTCATCAAGGGAATAAAAACAAATGGGAAGCACGTCAGGGACTGGCCTTCGTAGTGGCATTTTTAGGCACCCTAATCTGCCTGAGGAGTGATGGACATATAGAGTTGGGGATCGTAGGAGTGGCTGTCTTCATGATCAAGAAGGCTAATGGCACTATTATACCAATGGTCATGGTAGAAATTTACTGAGCCTTAACTGTTTGTCGAGTCGGGGGAAAGTTTTTTGAAGGTTGCAACTTGCTTCTACAAATCTGGATGGAAGAACATCTTTGCCATCGTCTGGGGTACATGAATTATGGTATGACTGGTCTTAACTACATTGAAAAGCACAAAAACCGGGTGAATGGTCATGAGTTTCTAGAAGGTACAAAGGCATGGTTTGCACATTTGAGTTCCTTGACTTCCAGCAAAATTGAGTGGACATTCGGTTGGCTCCCGGTCAACGAAGTTATCTATATGTCGGCCGGAGTGTGCTTTCTTTTGTTAATGGGTCTTCAGAGTATTCAGCTGTACGCTCCACACAGGGTTCTACGCCAGCTGGGCACCTCATGATGAATATTTGAGTTGACAAGTCATTGAACTAGGTCCAAAAGCTGCATTCGCGGAAGAAAAGGTTCACCAGATTTGTCATCAGTGTAGGTTTCTGGAGCCACAGACTCGAGTACGGAATTTGGCAAAGGGTGAAGTAGAGCCTAGCTACACGGCCTGGTATGGTAAAAGGGTTCAAGTGCATCAAGAGCCTGAACGTTCCGCCAAAAGGCCCCATGTACAACAGTTCACTGATGGGGCACAAGAACAATAGAATTGGTTGGCAAAGGAGAAAAGCTATAGAGCCACGATAAGAAAATTAGAAGGGTAAATCAGATCTTAAATTTGATAGTAGTGTGCAGGCCACTGCTGATGAAGGAGAGAAGAAAATGTTGGCTCGAGAAAACGAAGCCTTCCGAGCCCAGATTCCAAAGATGAGATAGCTGCTGAAAACTCGGGAATGAACCAAATAGATGAAAGACTTATAAATGGTCTTAGGTGGAAAGTATGTGAGTATGGGACTGATTTATCCGAAGGTAGACTAGCAAGAACCTGGGCAAAGTTGGCGAAGAACGCAGAAGGACGGGCAGAGTTTGTTCAGCAATTAAAAGGAAAATATGATAGAGATGTCGTAAATCTAAAGAAAAAGCTAACCACCCTCGAGAATGAAATGGCTCAACAGACAAAGAACTTCAAAGCAGAGAGTGAGCATTGTTATGCATTGATGTCCCGACTGGAAGAGGACATGCAACAGTTGCAGGAGCAAAGGCATAATGACACCTAAGTTTTGGAAGCTAGATCTCAACAAATTGGGTGCCTGCTCCAAGAGAAAGGCATCATTAGATAGAGGATTAGAGGAATTGCTGACTACATCATCATGAAATGCCATGAGTGTGAGGATATGACTAGATCTACTTTCTTCGCCGCAGTGATGACTTTTGTTCGCCAGATAGTGGACGACCTGGATCGCCTCCAAGGAGATCTTGCATGTAGGCCCGGGTCGAGACCGATTGATGTCCCGCGGGCCCCTGGAGTAGTTTTGGAGGCACTCATGTATTCCTAATTTTTCTTTTTGAGTCTGTATTTTAGTTTCCTTTTAGAGTCTGTTTTGAGTCTATTTTAGTTTTTTAGTTCTTAAGTATGTATGATGAAGTCATTATAATAGAGAAAAATTAGTATTTTAATGAAAATTTGGAAAAAATCCAAAAATTGTTTCTTTCTTTTATTTCGCATTTATCCCCTAAACTACGAAATGATATAATTCACGCAGCGTCGTGATACATAGGCAATCCCCATCGGATCCGATCATAGCTATAGATAGTTCGAATAAGAGAGAAAATGATGAAAAAGGACACAAGAAAAAGAGAGAAAACAAGAATAAGAGAGAAAACAATGCAAAAGAGAGAGTGCAAAGAAAAGAGATAAAATAATGAGAAGCGCGAAAGAAAAGAAAAGATTCAAAGATCTGGGAGGTCACAAAAGCCGGGATGAAACACGCAACCATTGCAAAACATGTAGAAAAATATTTAACTATCTAGGTGTATTGCATTCCCAACGTGCGATTTTCTATGTGTTAATTGTCTCAAACTAACCGGTTTGTTATGTATGCTGTTGAGACCAGGTTCTATGTTTAAGGTGGTTGGTTTTATGGTAACCTCGCTTCACACCCTTACTTTACAAGATCCAAAGGAAGTGTCAAAATAATGTCAGAGAGTCATCTACCAACAATTATCCCCTCAGAGGATAGCCTGTTGTCGGTTATCCCGATGTCAGAGTCAGCAACCACTGAAGAGAACAGGACACTGCGCCTCCGCATATTAGAAATGTGGGATGCTTGGTCTAACAGTAAAGAGCCTCCTAGTGCGATACCTAGTTTTTCTAAGCTGATTCCCAGAACAAGTGGAACCTCCAACATCCCTATAAACTACCCGGTCACCCCATTCGGATACCCCACTATGTCGGCCCATTTTGTCGGAACGCCTTCTGAGGTTTGCCCCTATGCACTAATTTTGGGAGTGGCTTCTAGCATATTTACCGCACCACCCACCTCCGTTAAACACAACCAACATTACCCAGGCCAAGTTTTGAGCCGTCATCCTTTACTTTCCAAATACCACCATTTCCATCGGACATGGCTCATGTCACCCCAAACTCCTACCCTCAACAACCTCGGTATGAGTTTACCTTGGGACAAGAGAGAACTGTAAAGAATCTCGAGCAAGAAGAGATCACTCGGAAAATGAAAAACATAGAACAAAGTCTCAAGAACATACAAGGCCTGAGTGGCCAGAAGAGTGTCTCCTATGCTGACTTGTGCATGTTCCCGCATGTTCATCTGCCCATCGGTTTCAAGACTCCCAAGTTTGAAAATATGACGGACATGGAGACCCCATAGCCCACCTAAAAAGGTATTGCAATCAGTTAAGAGACGCGGGCGAAAAAGAAGAACTCTTGATGGCTTACTTCGGGGAGAGTTTAGCCGGAATTGCATCCGAATGGTATATGGACCCAGACATCTCCCACTGACACATATGGGATGACTTGACCGAGACTTTGTCAGACCGTTCCAGTACAACATAGACATAGCTCCAGATCAAAACTCTTTATCAAATTTCAAAAAGAAGTCTTTAGAGAGCTTCCGAGAGTACGCTATCAAGTGGCGTGAACAAGCTGCCAGGGTGAAACCCCTAATGGATGAGACCGTAATGGTCAGTGTCTTCTTGCAAGCCCAAGAGGCTGATTACTTCCAGAACATGATGTCCGCTATGGGCAAGCCGTTTGCAGAAGCCATAAAGATTGGGGAAATGGTGGAGAATAGTTTGAAAATAGGACGCATCCTGAGCCAGTCGGCTATACGAGCCACATCTCAAGCAATCTAGAGCGGGTCAGGGGCTGCAACAAATCGGAAAAAGAAAGAAGAAGTGGCAATGGTGGCCTCAAGTCTGAGAAACCCCCGTCAACCCTGAGGTTACTTTGGTTCCTCTTCAAGCACCCCGCAACATTACTACCCTCACCAAGATGCGGCATACGCCATGACTCCTCAACCTTATGCAGTAATGAATGCCCAGTCATACGCTCGGCTGCAATAATATTACAACCAAAACCGAGCTCCACCTCCCAGAAATAACCCTCCTCACCAAGCTCCATATAATCCCCGTTCACCACAGAATAATTTTTCTTATAATGCCCGTTCCCACGAACTACCCAGAAAAACCAACTTCACACCCATCGGTGAATCATATTCTAGCCATTTCTGAAAGTTGGTATAAATGGGTTTGTTGCAGCCCGTACCTCTAAACAAGCAGAACCTAGAGTCACCTTCTTACTGACCAGGTACCCGATGTGCTTATCATTCAGGGGCAGAAGGGCACGACACTAAAGATTGCTGGACCCTTAAGAGAGTAGTCAAAAAACTGATAGAACAAAAGCGGGTAGTGTTGAGGGATGAGGAGGTCCCCAATGTAACCAACAACCCATTGCTAGCTCACAATAATGAGCTAGTTATTGGGATGATTTGTTTGGATAAAGAGTTTGACCCGGCTTTGAAAGCTATCATTGCTATTACCGATGTCGAAAAGAATCCCAGAGCGGCAATAAAGAAAGCTAATGATGGGAAGAAAAACAATTCCACTCCTCAAAGCATAGAAAAGGTTGTAGAAACTAAGACAGGGGAAACACCTCCTAAAGATGCTATTCTTTATGTTCCCAGGGCCCACAGAAAAGAGCAGTTTGTGTTGAGTCCTCCCAAAAGGTTCGAGCAAAACAAGGTTACATTAGAGGTACCAAAGATGTACGTACCAAAGGGGACTTATGTGGCGCGGGGGCCGATAAATTCACCCATGTTGAATGAGCCCGTGGTTATTAGCCGCGCACCACAGAAGCCCATGAAGGACCCCACTGCCATCCCCTGGAACTACAACAAAGTAGTGGTAACGTACAAGGTAAAGGAAATCATGGGAGAGTTGAAACAAACCCATCTCGAAAGTACCTCAATTCGGAAGAATTGGACAAGACCAAACAGAAGCGTTTTCCACTTAAAAAGCCAGTCAGTGCTGAAGAGACAGAGGAATTCTTCCGAAAAATGAAAACCTCGGATTACGCTGCGATTGATCAACTTAGGAAGTCCCCCTCTCAGGTCTCACTTTTGTCCCTGTTGATAAGCTCGAATGAGCATCAGAAAGTGCTGATAAAGATGCTTAATGAAGCATATGTTCCGGTTGAGACCACGGTTGAGCAATTGAAAAGAATGGCGAAACGATTTTTTGAAGTCAACCGAATCTCATTCAGCCGAAATGACTTGCCTCCGGAAGGGGCTGCCCACAACAAAGCTCTTCATTTGACCGTCAAGTGTGAATGATACTACGTGAAAAGAGTTATGTTGGATGGCGGATCTAGAGTTGACATCTACCCTCTCTAGACCCTACAGAGAATGGCAATTAGGACTAAAAGGATTAGGCCCAACAATGTTTGAGTACGTGCATTTGACGGCATCAAAAGGGATACGATACGGGAGATTGATTTGATCCTAACCATCGGCCTGGTGGATTTTGAAGTAACATTTCAGGTTTTGGACATGGACACTTCCTACAATTTTCTCTTAGGAAGGACTTGGATCCATACAGCGGGGGCCGTACCCTCTACTCTCCACCAAATGGTTAAGTTTAAACATGAAAACCAAGAAATCATGGTCCACGGAGAATATGAGCAATATATTTATAGGGACCTGCCAATCCCGTGTCTGGAGGCTAAGGAAGGTGGTGAACACATAGTCTACCAAGCTTTTGAAATCGTGGTCGCGGACCAATGTGAGGAAGGAACCCCATGTCCTTAACCCTTCTTGTCAAAAACATCAATCATGGTTGTAAGCACGTGATTTTTGCTCCACGGACAATCACTCCAAAATACAATCATTGACACCTCGCTGTACAATTTTTTGATTTTACGTGATATGTGCTGGTAGTCATTTGTAGTTCTGTCCATTTTTTCATTTTTATCACGCAAAATACAAAATATGTATGTCATGTTAATTAAGCCATAATTCAGTCATTAAAAGAAAATTCACAAAATATGCGTCTTTTATTTTAGGCTGTGATTTAACCATTTAAAGAATTTGTAATATGTGTGTGATAATTGTGTTAAGTGTTGATTAATGTGTGTTTTTAAACTCATTTTAATTTAGTTGTATTTTAAAATTAGAAAACAAAGGAAAAGAGTGCAAATTATTTAGAAAATCGGATTGGGCCTATTTGTTTCAAAATTTTAAGGCCCAGAAGCAGCCCAAAACCAGCACCCAGGTCCAATTCAGACCAGGCCTGCCCAAGCATGGACCCCAAACGACGTCGTATCAGCATCCCTGTTGGAACCGTTGATCTGATTCAAACAGACGGTCTTGATCAGGCTGCTCATTTACCAAAACGATGCCGTCTTAGGCAATTGATCTGATCCGTCCAACCCCTTTGATCCAACGGATCCAGGCCTTCCCCTAGACCCGTCAAAATTTGACCCGGTCCAGTCCCCCACCCGGTCGCACCTACCACACACCTAAACGACATTGTTCTTCCCAAGTGAATAGATCCTGGCCATAGATCTCACTTGATCCAACGGCCAAGATCTAAACCCTCAATGCATATATAAACCTAACCCTTTTACCCCGCCCCCCTATCCAAACACCCATCCCCGTTCCTTCGTCTCTCTCAGAAGGGACCCCAAACCCCCGAAACCCTAGCAGCTGCCCTGGTGCCCTTTCAGCATAAATCTGGCGGCCAGGATGACGGTGGCTACCATAGTTACACCACTGGACCTATGAGCCCCCCTGAACACAAATCCCTAATCACCTAACTTCGAATCACCTCCCAGGTGCTCGAATCTTCGATCAAAGATTCGAGCCAAAACCTTAAGTCACCGGATGAGTCCCAAATTCACTCTAGTCACTCCCCTAACATCCCTCATACCCTAATCAGCTTTGGTTCCGGTCTAATATAAGCAGAACTCTTCGAATCCCAAATCTGAGTTCAAGAACCCTAAAAAACCAAACCTGTTTCGTTTGAGGTAAGTGTCCTATGTAATCGTCTTTTCTTTCCTCTTGTTTGGGTTTATGCATGTGTTTGTGGATTTGTTTTAGATTTGTTTTTGATTATTTTCTGTACATCTTCAAAGACCCTTTTGTTTGGTCGATTTCTTTTCTCAAATATTAATTGAAGTGCTATAAGATGTTTAGTCGCCTCGATTGATGTTGGCGACCAGTTAAGTTTCATAAACTCTATGTTAAATGCCCCGAGTTTGGAAATAAATCGGTGCTTTGTTTAGTCTGTGATGTTTGTCGATTAATTGTTATGTATATTAGTTCGTATAGTCAACCTGAGTAACGTCGTCAAATAATTAAGTGTTGTAAAGTTCCATTGTTGTCCGAAAAAGGCCTGAGACACTTAGTTTGTTTCTGTTTTAAGTTTAGTCGATTAGCGGCTAATTAGTATACGTTATAACTCGCAAAGTCGACTCGACACATGTTTGACGTTAGTTTCACAGTATTAAATAACAAACGACCTAATTGAGTGATTTAGGTTAGTTTCACAGCCAGTTACTGGCTGATTTTGTTGAAGGCTTGTGTTGGACTGATTATAGGTTGGTTTGTTAGCTGTGGGAGGGGGATTCGAACTAGTAACTGGCAGATACAATAGAAGGAAAGGGTGAGGCAAGACAACAATGATCAAGGGTCTGTGGGATAGTTTTGGTTGGGGCAAAGACTGATTAAATATTCAGGATTAATGGGCTATCAATTGTTTAATCAGAAATACTATTAATCTAGTATTAGTGGGGACAAAACATAAGAGTATGGGAGTTTAATACTTAACTAAACCCATGACTCTTGAATAGAGCAATAGGCCAAGCGTGGGGAACCAAATGTTTTGCATCAAGAAGATGCTTAGGCATGGGGAATGAAGGGGATGGGCAGACCTTAGGCTGGAAATTCCAGGCAGACCTGAGGGGGTTCTCTTTTAGGCTTATAAATAGAGTGATTTTTAGTTAAGAAAGGGCTGGACTTTTAGTCTTCAGAAAAAGAAAGAAACATAAAGAAATTTTCAGAATATTGTAACCAAACACTGTCTGAAAACTGCTCAGGAGTTCAAGTTGGCCAAGCTGTCTTTGCTAATTGTTTGTGGGTTATTTGCCAAGCTGTTTGTGTTTGTCGAACTGCTGGTGCTGTTACATTGAGTACTCTGGCTTTCTGTTTGTTTCAGCATTCTGTTTCTGGGATTGTTTGATTGTTTCTCGACCAAATATTGGGTTTCCCTTGTTGTTGAGACTGCTGCTGTTTATCTGTGGACTATTGGTGACGTTTGTTGCTGATTGTTTGCTGTTGATTGTTGATTGCTGCTTACCTGCTGTTGCTGTGTTGTTGTATACTACTCAGCTGATCATTCTCATTCTTCTTTTGCTTTGCTATACCAGGTACACGATTAATAGTGTCAATGTAACTTGAAAGTTGAGCATGAATACAAAAGAGAAGATCTGAAGATGTTTATTTCATGCATAGACTGTTATATTGAACATCATGTAATGTATAATAGTTTACATTCTTGTTTGGATCATGTAAGGTAGCCTGCATGCCCGGTAGATATCAATGTATAGTGATTGAATGTTAGTTTGTATAAGTAGGCTGATAGATAAAAGTATTCCCAATGCAGTAGGTTGTATCTTAGACTTTATCTAATTATGTTTAGCATGTCCTTAACTACATCAAACTATCCATGTTAGTTGATTTCATTTCCTTTTGATAAATTGCCTCCTTATAATTGGCAAACCATTGCTTTAAAAACAAACAGCGCAAGCCTACACTTCTCAACCTCACGAAGGTCGAGACCGAATCGAACGAACTCAGCAGGCTTTCATCAGAAAGGCAGTGGCCCAGGCCCAGCCGATACCGTATGGGTTGGGTTTGGGCCCATAATGTCTGATTAGCTACCCACGTGCATGGCCATGTCTTCTCATTCTGCAAAGGCATTCGAAATTCTGTTATAAATAACCTGCAAGCATGTAATTGAGTAGGATCATTTTACTTTCAATTAGTAGAAACAAATGCGACAAGATAACATAGCCGCTATAGGATATCCTTTAAAAATAAAGACGAGATGAGCCTCGACAAATAAAAATGCACAAGCTGCGGGGCCCTCCAAATATATATCTTAAAATATTTAGAATTCGGGACAGGCCGTTTAGCGAATTTCACGGCCTTTTCCCAACATAACAATACGCTAGTTGCTTTAGGCGCGTATTTAATAATATTATCTCCCTAAACTCGGGTGCACATTTATGTGACCCAAATACCAATCTCAACAGAGTTGAAACACAACTCTAACCATGGGTACATTGATTGTAACGTGGTTCGAGGTGTGTTTTCCACGATATTGCAATTCTTGATAAAAATAACATTAAATGATAAAAGCGGTTAAAAGATAAAATTGGCACATAAGTTCACATTTGCATAAAATCAGATAATCAAGCCGAATATAACAGTTGAGCGATCATGCTAGAATCACGGAACTCGGGAATGCCTAACACCTTCTCCCGGGTTAACAAAATTCCTTATCCGGATTTCTGGTACGCAGACTGTAATATAGAGTCATCCTTTTCCTCGATTCGAGATTAAATTTGGTGACTTGGGACACCCTAAATCTCCCAAGTGGCGACTCTGAAATAAATAAATGAATCCCGTTTCGATTGTCCTTTAATTGGAAAAAACTCCCTTGTACCCTCTCGGGTGCGGAAAAAGGAGGTGTGACAGCTCTAGCGACTCTGCTGGGGATCTCTAAACCCAGAACCACTGGTTCAGGGTTAAGAATTCGAGCTTAGAATAATTGTTATTATTTGGCTTTATTTATTATCTGATTTTATTATATGTTTTAACCTAAATGTGCAAAATGATGTTTTTACCGCTTTGATATTATCTGAACTGTATATATAAACTATGCCGAAACCCCTCTCTTCTCTCTCTTAAGGAGTGCACGCTGGTCGTGGCTTCTTTCTGTTAGCGTCATATACCAAAATAGAACGAGGATTCAGAGGAGTTGCAAAACCGGATGGCCTTTTGGTTACCGGTACACAACTCCCATCCTCGGCTCGAGTTGTCCGCTCGGGTAAGCCAGGTCTAGAACAAATACCCAGGTTTTAAACTTAGCATAACAAAGCCTCATGCCGGATCCCAAGTAGGAACACTTATTTGCATCATGTGCATTTGACTTAGGGGACTCAACACAGGGGTTGGGTCCGTCTAGGACTAGCAACCTAAAATGAAAGACCATCCTGCTACATCCTGTTTGCTTTATGCATTTACTTGTTTCAGACTTGCATGCTGACCGGCTTTTGAATATCGGGAATGTTGTGAAAAAGAAGAAAAAAAGAGGGAAGTAACGATTAGGGAATTAATTATTTTCAGAAAAACCAATACCCAAAAACGGTTGAAACTCTGCCGGAATTTTGAGAAAATAAACAAAACGTGTCTTATTAATTTGTTTTATTAAAAGCCAAAGAAAATAGAAAAGAGAAAAAAAAAGAGTCTTTGTTTTATTTTGAACAAAAAAGGAAAAATAGTTTGTCATGAGAAATATGGTTTCCAAAATTTGGTTTATGTTTTCCGCCCGAACTACGTCAGTTTGATTCTCGCAGGGTGTAAGATACGTAGGCAACCCCCATCGGGCCCAACTTACTTTTTCAAAAAATAGGTACAGTCCAAAAGAACAAAAGTTTTGAAATAGTCAAGGTGACATCATGCTTTTCAGAAACAACCAAATTTCGTTTTTCTAGGAAAGAGGTGTGTCAATTTGGTATTTGAGTCAAATAAGTCTGGATCTTTGCTTAATCACCCCCAATAAACATGCAGAATGAGCATAAGTCCAAGTTTGCCAGTAACAGTTAGGAGCAAAATCCCTCTGGAGGTGCGATTATGGTGGGAGGATTTGGAAAAGTCAGAGCAAGACAAGATCAAACTGCACCTGGGAGGTCTGGCTAATCTGTTGAATGTCAGGCCCCGATGCGACATCATAAAGGCTTTGGTTACATTTTGGGACCCGGCCCACAACGTATTCCGCTTCTCGGATTTTGAACTCACTCCAACCTTAGAAGAAGTGGCAGGTTACATGGACGTCACTGAAGGTTTGAGACACAAATACCTGATCGCTCCAAGAGCTGTGAATTCACACAAATTCATGGATCTGTTGAAGATAAGCAAGGGAGTCCCATACGCTGAACTGGATAGAGGTTTTTCTACCCTGCAATTCATATACCAGAGGTACGGGCACATAGGAGGATTCAATGATCCAGAAAGTGGTGTCTGCAGTAGAGGAAATCTGGCAAAGTGGAATGAGCATAGGCGATTCGCTTTCATGGTGGCATTCTTAGGCATTGTGGTGTTTCCCCGAAAAGATAGAAATATCGATCTGAAGGTGGCTGGAATCGTCAAAGTCCTGATTACCAATGATAAAAACATCCTTGATCCTATGGTAGTGTCGGAAATATACCGAGCCCTCACGGCTTGTAAGGCCGGGACAGACTTCTTCGAAGGGTGCAACTTGTTATTACAGATGTGGATGATCGAACACTTGTGTCGCCATCCTCAGTGTATGCGCTACATGTCTACAAATGAGGACTGCATCGAAGGTTATAACCTGAGGGTTTCAGGTTTCCGATTACCAGAAGGGTTTGAAGAATGGATATCCTATCTCCGGGCCATCACTGTAGAACAAATAAACTGGACTTTGGGTTGGCTTCTTGTGGAAGAAATTGTATACATGCCCGCCACTGGTCCTCACTTCCTCTTAATGGGACTCAGAGGTATTCAACCTTATGCCCCTTACAGGGTGATGAGGCAGTTAGGAAGGTGTCAGGTGGTATACCCGGACGAAGATCTCAGCACTTATGCAGTCGAGGTCAGCAGTGACGGCCAATTCCCTGAAAAGACAGTTCGTTGCATATGGAGTGAATGCCAGTACCTGACGGCGAATACTCGGGTAGGTGATGTGTCTAGGGGTGAAGTCTCGCCGGCCTATCTTGCTTGGCATAATAAGAAGAACATTGCAGAGCGGCCAACCAAACGGCCTCACCTCCAAGATTTTGTTGAGTCATCACAAGAACAATGGGGCTGGCTCGCAAAAGAGGAAGGTTACCGGGTTGAAATCGGGAAGCTAAAGCGACAAGTTGAAAGGCTTGTATTTGAAAACAACGTGCAAGTCGCCTCGGAGCAGGCTGAAAGAAACAAGCTAGCCCAAGAGAACCAGACCCTGAAGGCCCGCCTTCGCCAAGCCAGTAAGAGTAACATTGACCGACAGAAGTGTCGCTCTGACGAAAGATTGATAGCGAGTTTGATAAATTAGGTCATCCAAAGCCAAGAAGAATTAGAACAATCAGAAGCTTGCATAGCAAGGATGAAGGTCAAATGGGCAAAAGGTACAATGGCCCGGAGGCAGCGTCTGCAACAGGTCATAAGGGATTATGAAATGAGCATCGGAATATTAAGGGAAACGAACTCCATTCTACATGATCGGATCATCAAACAAGCACGAGACGCTCAGGCTGACAGAAGACGTTGTTACGATGCAATGGCCTGCATGGAGAGACAAATGGAGTTGTTCCAAGATCAACTTGCCGACAATGCTCAGGCACTGGGACTAAAGAACCGACAAATTGGGAAATTGTTCATTGAAAGGGACAACATTCGA
Source organism: Nicotiana tabacum (assembly GCF_000715075.1). Taxonomy (NCBI): domain Eukaryota; kingdom Viridiplantae; phylum Streptophyta; class Magnoliopsida; order Solanales; family Solanaceae; genus Nicotiana; species Nicotiana tabacum. Next base: position 112,012,285 of record NC_134085.1, read on the forward strand.
GGAAGGATCGACGAAATTGGGCATTACATCTACATGAAATGCCTAGCATGTGAGCAAATACCACGGAAGACCCTCCTTGTTTCCATCATATGCTGCGTCCACCGGATCATGAATGAATTGAGAAGCTTGCAGAGAGACCTTATACCTAGGGCCGCGAAAGGGCCGAATGATGCCTCGTGGGCCCCTAAGTTGGAAAATTAATCTTTGGTCAAAGTCCTGTTTACTTGGCTTTGTTGCTTTCCCATATGTTGTTTTCTTTTTCTTTTAATCAAATAGGGTTAAGAACTTTGGAGTCTTTGCTATTGCTGTTCTTGGCTTAAGTCTGTAATAGCAAAATTTTGATAATGAAATTAAGTGATTCCAGAAGAATTTTTATGTGTCTTTACTTTGTGGCAGAACTACGCCTGGTCTGATTCGTGTGGGGACATGATACGTAGGCAATCCCCATAAGATTCGACCGCTTTTAATAAAGAAAGAAAAGAAAATACAAAAATAAAATAAAATAAAGGGTTTCCCAAAGTACTTTAAAAAGGGACAAATGAGCAAGCCGGGATGACGCATGTTGTTTGAAGCAAAACATGTAGAAACGGTTAACTGCCTAGGAGCATTGCATCCTCTATGTGTTATGATCAAATCTGTTAAGCTCTAACGCTAACAAAGTTTGTTGTTGTCTGAATCAAGACAGTTAGTTGTTAAAGAATTTTGGCAACACACTCTTACCAAACCAGATCCAAAGGACCAGTAGTAACAAGCATGACTACTTCAGAGAATAGTAACGATGAAGAAAGGCCGATGAGCCAGTTGTTAAAAGAAGCGATGGAAAAGATTGAAAGGATGGGACTAGAGATGAATGCAATGCAGCTGGCTCTAGCCAAAGCACAAAAGAGCCCTGAGCCACTGGGGCACATGCCGGAATACCCTCACTCCGGCCCTTCAACAAGCCTCCCGAATCCCCGTTATCATCAGGAAAGAAGCCCACATGATTCCCAAGCTCCACCACCCCATCAACCTCTCCCAACACCAAATATTCCCACTTTTGTGGGACCCACATCAGCCACCCTGCAAAGAACGACCAGTGAGCCATTGTTTCAGGCTCACGATACGCAATACTATCCCCCTGAGCCCACATTCCATGCCCCCGAACCACAGGCCTACAACCCGCACTTGGAGGTACCGACAGAGATTGAAAAGCCGGTTAAAACCCCCGAACAGGATGAGGTATTGAGGAAGTTCAAAAGCCTGGAGCAGTCCTTCAGGAACCTACACGGATTGGGCAACCAAGTCAGCGTGGCTTACAAAGATCTATGCCCTTTCCCGGATGTCCAACTCCCGGCTGGGTTCGAGATGCCTAAGTTCGATTTATATGAAGGGCACGGTGATCCCATGGCATATTTGCGGGGATTCTGTAGCAAAATGAGAGGGGCAGGAGGCAAAGATGAGTTGCTGATAGCTTATTTCGGCCAAAGTCTGAGCGGATCTGCACTAGAATGGTATACCAAGCAGGATTCCAGCAGATGGTACACTTGGGATGATCTGGCGCAGGCTTTCGCGGGTTATTTCCAATACAATCTCGAGATAGTCCCTGACCATCTCACATTATTGAGGACCGGGAAGAAACCCGGGGAAAGTTTTCGCGAGTTCGGGTTCCACTAGAGAGAGCAAGCGGCCAGAGTCGATCCTCCCATGAGAGAGGGAGAGATGGTGGACTATTTCTTGCAAACATTGGATCCAACCTACTTTGGTCACTTGGTGACGATGGTTGGAAAATCCTTCAACGAGGTGGTGAAGATAGGGGTCATGATAGAAGAGGGTCTGAGGTCTGACAAAATCCTGAATTACTCAGCACTCAAAGCAATGACCCAGGCTATTCAGAACGGCACGGGAGGTGCGCTGAGAAGAAAGAAAGAAGAAATTGCCACGATCGAGGCAGGCAGTTGGTCCGGGTCTGGCAAGCCACATTACAACCAACCCAGACCTCACAGGTCAAACTACCCATACAACCCACCACATCACTACTATCCACCCCAAGAACCTCATTTCACCGTCCATCAAGCCCAGACATACACCCAACCTCCGGTTCGCCCACAATGGCATGTGCCAGCTCCTCACAATACATACCCAGCTCCACATAATACCTACCCACCACCACAAAGTACCTACCCTCCACCCAGAGCATATAGGAACCCTCCAGGGACAGGCTTTCGAGGGAGTCAAGCTGCTAAGAATGATAGGCTACAAAAACATAGAGCCTTTACTGAGCTGGGAGAGTCCTATACCGCCGTATTCCACAAATTGAGACAGTTGGGTTTGGTGAGTCCTGTTGAACCTAGAGAGCAAAACCCCCCATCCCAAAATGTGAACAGGTCAATAAGCTGTGAGTACTGCTCAGGAATGCTGGGACATGAAACTGAAAAATGTTGGAGACTGAAGCAGGCGATACAAGACCTCATTGATGCTAACAAAATCGAGGTCTAGACGCCGAAGGCACCTAACATCAATCAGAACCCACTACCAGTGCACCACGAGACTCATATGATCGAGTTGGTGTATGAGGGAGGAGAGTTGAGACAGCCCTCACAGACAGTGATGACGATCCAGGCTGCTCCGAAAGAAGGATCGACCAATGGAGGGACGGGGGTACAGTTGCTTGAAGAATGCGTCAAGCCGATAGTGATATTGGGAAAGAGCCCGTCCGCCATAACAAGCAAACCCGAGCCGAACAAGTTGGTAATATCAGGGACTCCACCCACGCCTGCAGTTGTGTTGAAAGGGGTGTACAGGGAACTGGTCACTATAAAGCCTGTAGTCCAGCTGCCGATGATTGATAGCAAGGTTGTGCCTTGGAAATACGAGAAGGCGGTGGTGATGTACAAAGGAAAACAAGTGGAGGAAGTTAGTTGTGAAGCGCAAGGGCTGACTCGATCAGGTCGGTGTTTTGCTCCGGTAGAACTGAGAAGAACCAACCCCGCTACAACCAAGAAACCTGTGTCCGAAGAAGAGGCGAAGGAGTTCTTGAGGAAGATGAAAGTGCAGGACTACTCCGTGGTCGAACAGCTGAGGAAAACACCAACCCAGATCTCGTTGCTGTCATTACTGATCCATTCTGAGGAACATCGCCGGGCCCTGATGAAAATATTGAACGAAGCTCATGTGCTCAACGAGATTTCTGTAAACCACCTGGAAACCATTGCCAACAATATTTTCGAGGTGAACATGGTAACATTCTCAGATGATGATCTGCCGGTGGAAGGTACGGAGCATAATAAACCTCTCTACCTAACTGTCAAATGTGAAAACTCGGTAGTCACTCGGGTATTGGTGGACAACGGTTCAAGCGCCAATATTTGTCCATTATCCACCCTAAACCAGTTAAAGATCGACCACGGAAGGATCCGCAAGAATAGCATCTGCGTCCGAGGGTTTGACGGAAACGGAACAGCCACTGTGGAGGATGTTGTGCTTGAATTGACCATCGGTCCAGTCCTGTTCACCATGGAGTTCCAGGTGTTGGATGCCACAGTATCTTATAACCTTCTGTTGGGACGACCGTGGATTCATGCAGCCAAAGCAGTGCCCTCCACACTACATCAGATGGTTAAGTTCGAGTGAGATAGACAAGAGGTCGTGTTGCACGACGAGGACACAACGTGCACCATGGGTGGCGCCATTGTGCCCTTCATAGAGACTGATGATGACAAAGGTCCTTGGGTCTACAAGATTTTCGATACAGGGTCGGCGAACAAAATTGCTGAAGGAGGAATCATCCCGCACCCTAGGGTAGCTGCCGCAACAATCATGATGGTCTCGGAGATGCTGGGCAACGGGTTCGTGCCGGGAAAAGGCTTGGGGGTTGAGCTTCAGGGGATTGTCCAACCCGTCTCCCTGCCCAAGAACCTGGAAAACTTCGGTTTGGGGTTCAAACCAACCGCGGCAGATAGGAAGCAAGCGCGAAAAATGAAGAAGAGGGTTTGGTTTCTGCCCAAGCCGGTGCCACGTCTCTCAAGGTCTTTTGTCAGAGCAAGTGCCAAGGGGCCGCCAGTCCCAAAGATTCTAGGACCATTAATTGGTATGGATGGGAACCTGGATCAGAGTTTCAAGAGGCTATTCGCTGATGTCAGTATGGTAGAAGCTAGAGAAGGCTCCAGCAGAGCAGAGATACAGTTTGTGGGGCCTGAGGCCAAAACCAACAATTGGACAGTTACTCCTCTTCCTGTCTGAGGGGAGTCTTGGTAGTAGGCTTTGATTTATGTTTTTGTTTGTTTTGTTTTGTTCGGATTATTCCAGGGTGTAATCCAAATTTTACTTCTGTTTTGTAAGAGTGTGAACCCTTTTATCCCGCAAGTTTAATAAAGTTTTCTTCTTTTGTCTCATTTTAATTTTGTTTTGTTCTTTTTCTTTCTGAACAGTTCTCTTTTTACTGGTTCTAATGACATGGCATGCACAAAGGATCTTCGACCTAGTCTAATAAATCAATCTGAATCCGACTTAATGATACAAGAGGTCGTTTGTGACGATGACTCTGAATATGACGAAGATGAAGCCTTCGAAGAGATAAACCAAGAAATGTGCCAATTTGAAGAAAAACCCAAACCTAACCTAAATGACATTGAGGCTGTGAATCTAGGAGACGCTGATAATGTCCAAGAAACCAAGATCAGCATCCATATTGAGCCGACTGTCAAGGAAGAATTGATCAAAACCCTCATGGAATTCAAAGATGTTTTTGCATGGTCATATGACGATATGCCGGGATTAAGCACCAATTTAGTGGTTCACAAATTGCCCACTGACCCGGCATACCCTCCGGTCAAGCAAAAGTTAAGGAAATTTAAAACAGAAATGAGTGTAAAGATCAAAGAAGAGGTGATTAAACAGTTGCAGGCGAAGGTCATTCGGGTCACTCGATATCCCGAGTGGTTGGCCAATGTGGTACCAGTTCCAAAGAAGGATGGGAAAATCAGGGTGTACGTCGACTACCGCAACCTCAACAAAGCAAGTCCCAAGGACAATTTTCCATTGCCTAACATCCATATCTTGATCGATAATTGCGCCGGGCGCGAGATTGGATCCTTCGTGGATTGCTATGCGGGTTATCATCAGATCCTAACGGACGAGGAAGATGCGAAAAAGACAGCTTTTATTACGCCATGGGGAACTTACTGCTATTGGGTAATGCCGTTCGGATTGAAGAACACCGGGGCAACGTACATGCGAGCAATGACTACTGTATTTCACGACATGATGCACAAAGAAATTGAGGTGTACGTAGATGATGTGATCATAAAGTCTTGGCGTCAAGAAGACCATGTAGCAGACCTGAGGAGATTTTTTCAAAGACTCCGAAGGTATGATATCAAGCTCAACCCGGCCAAATGCGCATTCGGGGTTCCTTCAGGAAAGCTATTAGGATTCATCGTCAGTCGACGGGGGATTGAGTTAGACCCATCCAAGATCGAATCCATCCGAGATTTGCCACCGCCAAAGAATAAAACAGAGGTAATGAGTTTGCTGGGTAGACTCAATTACATTAGTAGGTTCATCGCTCAACTCACAGCAACTTGTGAACCCATATTTCGGCTGCTGAAAAAGGATGCTGCGTTAAGTTGGACGGCAGAGTGTCAAGAGGCTTTCGACCAAATCAAAGGGTATCTGTCTAATCCACCCGTGTTGGTCCCGCCTAAGCTAGGGAAGCCCTTAATTCTTTATCTGACGGTCCTGGAAAATTCGTTTGGTTGTGTACTGGGGCAACATGATGACACAGGAAGGAAGGAGCAGACCATCTACTATCTTAGCAAGAAATTCACAGTATATGAGATCAAGTACACTCAACTCGAGAAAACATGCTGCGCCCTAACTTGGGTAGCTCAGAAGTTGAAGCACTACCTGTCCTCGTATACTACTTATCTCATATCCCGTTTGGACCCATTGAAGTATATCTTTCAGAAACCTATGCCCACAGGAAGGTTGGCCAAATGGCAAATTCTGCTCACAGAGTTTGATATCGTCTATGTGACGAGGACAGCCATGAAAGCCCAGGCGCTGGCCGACCATTTGGCAGAGAATCCCGTTGATGAAAAATACGAGCCTTTAAGAACGTATTTTCCCGACGAAGAGGTGATGCATACAAACGAGCTGGAGTTACCCGAGGAACCGGGTTGGAAGCTTTTCTTCGATGGAGCTGCAAACGTGAAAGGGGTTGGAATAGGAGCGGTACTCATTTCGGAAACAGGGCGCCATTATCCTGTTACGACTCAACTACGCTTCTATTGCACCAATAATATGGCCGAGTACGAAGCTTGCATTTTGGGTCTGCGATTGGCTGTGGACATGGATGTCCAAGACGTTTTGGTCTTGGGAGACTCGGACCTCTTGGTACATCAGATTCAGGGTGAATGGGAAACACGGGATTTGAAACTCATACCATATCAACAATGTTTGCACGATCTGAGCAAGCGATTTCGTTCGGTGAAGTTCAAACATATCCCGAGAGTTCATAACGAGGTTGCGGATGCATTGGCCACCTTAACATCAATGTTGCACCACCCTGACAAAATGTATGTTGACCCTCTGCACGTCCAGGTTCGTGATCAGCACGCTTATTGCAACACGGTGGAAGAAGAAGCGGATGGCGAGCCCTGGTTTCATGATATCAAGGAGTACCTCAAAATGGGGATATATCCGGAACAGGCCACTGGAGACCAAAAAAGATCCCTTTGGCGCCTGTCAAATGGTTTCTTCTTCAGCGGAGGAGTGTTGTACAAAAGAACCCCGGATTTGGGATTGTTGAGATGTATAGATGCCGGTCAGGCCACGATGGTTATGGCAGAGGTACATGCTGGAGTTTGTGGGCCACATATGAGCTGATACGTGTTGGCAAGGAAAGATCCTTAGGGCAGGGTATTATTGGCTCACCATGGAACATGACTGTATCACTTTCGTGAGGAAATGCCATCAGTGTCAGATACATGGAGATCTGATTCATTCTCCGCCAACAGAGTTACATACGATGTCAGCACCCTGGCCGTTTGTTGCATGGGGCATGGATGTCATTGGGCCTATCGAGCCGGCAGCATCCAACGGCCATAGGTTCATTCTGGTGACCATCGACTACTTCACCAAATGGGTCGAAGCTAAAACCTTCAAATCGGTGACTAAAAAGTCAGTGGTGGATTTTGTTCACTCCCATATCATCTGCAGATTTGGAATCCCAAAAGTGATCATTACGGACAATGGTGAGAATCTTAACAGCAGCTTGATGAAAGAGGTATGCCAACAATTCAAGATTACACACCGCAATTCTACCCCATATCGCCCCAAGGCGAATGGGGCGGTCAAAGCAGCCAATAAGAACATCAAGAAGATACTGCGGAAGATGGTGGAAGGTTCTAGACAATGGCACGAGAGATTACCCTTTGCATTGTTGGGTTATCTCACTACCGTCCGGACTTCCATAGGTGCAACTCCTTATTTGTTGGTGTACGGAACTGAGGCCGTAATACTAGCGGAGGTCGAAATTCCGTCCTTCAGGATTGTCGCTGAAGCCGAGATTGATGATAATGAATGGGGCAGAGCTCGATTGGAACAGTTGAGCTTGATAGACGAGAAAAGATTGGCAGTAGTGTGCCATGGTCAGCTGTATCAGAAGAGAATGGCAAGAACATATAATAAGAAGGTACGCCCCAGGAAGTTTGAAGTAGGGCAGCAGGTATTAAAGAGGATCCTCCCGCATCAGGTCGAAGCAAAAGACAAGTTCGCCCCAAATTGGCAAGGGCCTTATATCGTGACCAGAGTGTTGTCCAACGGTGCTTTGTGTTTGACGGATATCGAGGGGAGATGTGTTGACATGGCTATCAATTCAGATGCAGTCAAGAGATATTATGCGTAATTTCTTTGATTGTGGCAATTATTGGTTCGTTTGTTTGTACTTGGTACTTATTGGATAATGAAATGACGGAGTCAATTCTTTTTTCTATCCAAACACTTTTAACCCTTGTTTCCCCCTTTTTTGAGCCTTAAGTTATTCTTTCATACCCCTCTTTTGGAATCACTAACGGAAAAGATATGAAAAAGAGAAAGAAGAAGAAAAGAAAATTTTTAAGAGAAAATGAAAAAAAAAGAAAAAAGAAGAAGAAGATAAAAATCACGAGAAATACAAAATTGTGGGAACTACGTTTGACCTGATTCCTCAAAGAGGATACGTAGGCGCCTCACGGCTCGGTCATAGTGTGCATAATGTCCATAAGTGTGCATAATAGGCACAGTGTGCATAACGCACATAGCTCAACATAGTGTAAAAATAAAATCCCCCAAGCAAGAAAACTGGGGCAGAGGTTATGTTTTAAGGTTCCAACAAAGGTTTGATTCCAAAAGTTGTAGCGTATCACCCATCAAGTTATTTCATTTTGATAGCCTTTCTTTTAGCCCCACACCGAAACCAACATCGACGTCCAAAAGACCTCCCGATCAATATCCAAGAGGTGCCAAGTCAGGCAAATAAAGCCGAGAATAATACACTGATCCCCGACAAAGAAGAGGAGCATAAAACTGGAAATGAATTGATATTCCAAAGGAATCTCCAGAAGAGAGGGTCATATCGACAGCACTCCAATCCTCCGTTGAAAAAATAAAATGAGAGAGTCTTGGCGGTGAAAACCTTCGCAGGCACCACAAGGCGACGAAAGATGAGGGATTTATAGCGAGAGAGTCTTATCGGTGAAAACCTTCACAGGCACCATAAGGCGCCGGGAGCTGAGAGAAAAGAGAGAGTCTCATTAGTGAAAACCCCTCGAAGGGCACTATGAGGCGACAAGACAGATCAACAAAAGGATCCACGTTCACAAAGAAATGGACACACATTTATCCCCAACAAGTAAGGTCATCAGGCAAGTTGATTGATACAAATAGACTGGGTCGGGAATCTATGGTGCACGTCATGATCACAAGGACCAGTCATGTTATCCAGATAAGTTCTTCTCTTTTCCTTTTTCCACCAAGTATTGGTTCAGAAAGATTTTCCTCCTTTTCTATCTTTTTCATTTTTTCTTTCTAAGAATTCGTTTTGGAAAAGATTTTTTCAAAGTTTACTACCAGAGGCCGAAGGGGTACGAAAGAAAAATACGAAAAGGGTAGGCTAAGAGCCGAGGCAATAAGACAAAAGGCATCGGCTGCGAAACCAAAGGACGAATTGTGTAGAAAGAAGGGTGACGTAAAGAGAGCGGAAAATGACGGGTGAAGGACTTGTGGACCAAGTTCCGAAAAGGTTTCCCCGCAGAATGTTGATAAATCCCGGACCCGAATCCGAAGTGGTCAGACGCCACAAGAAAGGGAAATCAATCCGGTGCAAGATATCCCCGGGAAATGCAATTCTATGCCTTGCAGTTCCGGGAGGAAGTAAACTCCTGAAGGGAGTAGTTTTGGGATTAAAAGCAGACTCCCACAGCATGTCCTGAAAAGAGAAAGCAGAAAGGGGGACAAATGGAAAACTACCCCCAACAAGCAGCGTCGTCCACCAACCAGTTGTTGGAGCATAGAGCAAGGAGAAGAAAAGGGAAAAATCATCCCCCATCGGAAAGGTCACGTTGCCCCACCATGATTAAAACTAACTAAATCCTTTTGTCTGCTGCAGGAAAATAAAGGTTGATGATGGCAGAAGGACGCGATACCGGAAAGGTCACCAAAACCGGGGCAGAAAATTTTCTGCCATTGCCAAATATTTTCTCGGAGGAACGAGAAAACAAAATCAAATATGTCTTAGTTTAAATAGGCGCCCACCTGTATAACGAGAGGAATACTTTTCAGTCTTAGTTTAAATAGGCGCCCACCTGTATAACGAGAGGAATAATTTTCAGTCTTAGTTTAAATAGGCGCCCACCTGTATAACGAGAGGAATACTTTTCAGTCTTAGTTTAAATAGGCGCCCACCTGTATAACGAGAGGAATACTTTTCAGTCTTAGTTTAAATAGGCGCCCACCTGTATAACGAGAGGAATACTTTTCAGTCTTAGTTTAAATAGGCGCCCACCTGTATAACGAGAGGAATAATTTTCAGTCTTAGTTTAAATAGGCGCCCACCTGTATAACGAGAGGAATACTTTTCAGTCTTAGTTTAAATAGGCGCCCACCTGTATAACAAGAGGAATACTTTTCAGTCTTAGTTTAAATAGGCGCCCACCTGTATAATGAGAGGAATACTTTTCAGTCTTAGTTTAAATAGGCGCCCACATGTATAACGAGAGGAATACTTTTCAGTCTTAGTTTAAATAGGCGCCCACCTGTATAACGAGAGGAATACTTTTCAGTCTTAGTTTAAATAGGCACCCACCTGTATAACGAGAGGAATACTTTTCAGTCTAAGTTTAAATAGGCGCCCACCTGTATAACGAGAGGAATACTTTTCAGTCTTAGTTTAAATAGGCGCCCACCTGTATAACGAGAGGAATAATTTTCATGTCTTAGTTTAAATAGGCGCCCACCTGTATAACGAGAGGAATAATTTTCATGTCTTAGTTTAAATAGGCGCCCACCTGTATAACGAGAGGAATACTTTTCAGTCTTAGTTTAAATAGGTGCCCACCTGTATAACGAGAGGAATAATTTTCATGTCTTAGTTTAAATAGGCGCCCACCTGTATAACGAGAGGAATAATTTTCAGTCTTAGTTTAAATAGGCGCCCACCTGTATAACGAGAGGAATAATTTTCATGTCTTAGTTTAAATAGGCGCCCACCTGTATAACGAGAGGAATAATTTTCATGTCTTAGTTTAAATAGGCGCCCACCTGTATAACGAGAGGAATAATTTTCAGTCTTAGTTTAAATAGGCGCCCACCTGTATAACGAGAGGAATAATTTTCAGTCTTAGTTTAAATAGGCGCCCACCTGTATAACGAGAGGAATAATTTTCATGTCTTAGTTTAAATAGGCGCCCACCTGTATAACGAGAGGAATAATTTTCAGTCTTAGTTTAAATAGGCGCCCACCTGTATAACGAGAGGAATACTTTTCAGTCTTAGTTTAAATAGGCGCCCACCTGTATAACGAGAGGAATACTTTTCAGTCTTAGTTTAAATAGGCGCCCACCTGTATAACGAGAGGAATAATTTTCATGTCTTAGTTTAAATAGGCGCCCACCTGTATAACGAGAGGAATAATTTTCAGTCTTAGTTTAAATAGGCGCCCACCTGTATAACGAGAGGAATAATTTTCAGTCTTAGTTTAAATAGGCGCCCACCTGTATAACGAGAGGAATAATTTTCATGTCTTAGTTTAAATAGGCGCCCACCTGTATAACGAGAGGAATAATTTTCATGTCTTAGTTTAAATAGGCGCCCACCTGTATAACGAGAGGAATAATTTTCATGTCTTAGTTTAAATAGGCGCCCACCTGTATAACGAGAGGAATATTTTCATGTCTTAGTTTAAATAGGCACCCACCTGTATAACGAGAGGAATACTTTTCATGTTTTAGTTTAAATATTTCAGATTTTGAGAGCAGTAACCCAACCGGAAGGCCGAAGGTTACAGCAGGAATATCCAGCAGGAAACAACAAAAATCCCCAGCACCGGGAAGCAGAAGGTTGCAAACTCAGGCGCACGAGTCAAAAGGACACGTAAGGACGCGTTTTGAAAGAAGCAGCTTATGAACATTAAATCATGCCCAGCATGGCAAATCTGATGAAGAGAGCCGTACCACCAGAGGAACCACTGAAAAGCTTAATGAAGAAAGTCGGTTCCCCAGCGGACCAAGCAAAATGATGAAAACCGGCATTCAGAAAGGCAGAGGACCAGTGTCATCCCCAAGTTCACAAAATAAAAGCATCGGAGGAAAACACAAGCCGACAAGAAAGCAAGGTGACAAGAACAAGTTGAAGATAGATGAGATCTTATGATCCATAGTCTAGCCTAGCTTCTTGTTTTTTCTTTTGGCACAATGTAACAGGGAGATCGGTAAGCGATAACAGCATACAACAGCATGCAACAGCACACGACAACAGCGAATGTTACAGTCACACGGTAGTCCCAGCTACCGAAGCTTCCCGAACTACATTGACCTGATTCCTGTTCAGCCCAGGATATGTAGGAAACCTCGGAAGCAAAGGTTCGGTCAAATCTTTTTCAAAAAAATGCTTCACACGGAGTACTCGGGCGAGCAAAAATCGCCCGCTTTGTCTTTGCGCGAAAACCCTTCGTGTCTTCGGGCAAAGAGGGGCAGCTGTAAGCACGTGATTTTTGCTCCACGGACAATCACTCCAAAATACAATCATTGACACCTCGCTGTACAATTTTTTGATTTTACGTGATATGTGCTGGTAGTCATTTGTGGTTCTGTTCATTTTTTCATTTTTATCAAGCAAAATACAAAATATCTATGTCTTGTTAATTAAGCCATAATTCAGTCATTAAAAGAAAATTCACAAAATATGCGTCTTTTATTTTAGGCTGTGATTTAACCATTTAAAGAATTTGTAATATGTGTGTGATAATTGTGTTAAGTGTTGATTAATGTGTGTTTTTAAACTCATTTTAATTTAGTTGTATTTTAAAATTAGAAAACAAAGGAAAAGAGTGCAAATTATTTAGAAAATCGGATTGGGCCTATTTGTTTCAAAATTTTAAGGCCCAGAAGCAGCCCAAAACCAGCACCCAGGTCCAATTCAGACCAGGCCTGCCCAAGCATGGACCCCAAACGACGTCGTATCAGTATCCCTGTTGGAACCGTTGATCTGATTCAAACGGACGGTCTTGATCAAGCTGCTCATTTACCCAAACGACGCCGTCTTAGGCAATTGATCTGAGCCGTCCAACCCCTTTGATCCAACGGATCCAGGCCTTCCCCTAGACCCGTCAAAATTTGACCCGATCCAGTCCCCCACCCGGTCGCACCTACCACACACCTAAACGACATCGTTCTTCCCAAGTGAATAGATCCTGGCCATAGATCTCACTTGATCCAACGGCCAGGATCTAAACCCTCAATGCATATATAAACCTAACCCTTTTACCCCGCCCCCTATCCAAACACCCACCCCCGTTCCTTCGTCTCTCTCAAAAGGGACCCCAAACCCCCGAAACCCTAGCAGCCGCCCTGGTGCCCTTTCAGCATAAATCCGGCGGCCAAGATGCCGGTGGCTACCATAGTTACACCACTAGACCTATGAGCCCCCCTGAACACAAATCCCTAATCACCTAACTTCGAATCACCTCCCAGGTGCTCGAATCTTCGATCAAAGATTCGAGCCAAAACCTTAAGTCACCGGATGAGTCCCAAATTCACCCTAGTCACTCCCCTAACATCCCTCATACCCTAATCAGCTTTGGTTCCGGTCGAATATAAGCAGAACTCTTCGAATCCCAAATCTGAGTTCAAGAACCCTAAAAAACCAAACCTGTTTTGTTTGAGGTAAGTGTCCTATGTAATCGTCTTTTCTTTCCTCTTGTTTGGGTTTATGCATGTGTTTGTGGATTTGTTTTAGATTTTTTTTTGATTATTTTCTGTCCATCTTCAAAGACCCTTTTGTTTGGTCGATTTCTTTTCTCAAATATTAATTGAAGTGCTATAAGATGTTTAGTCGCCTCGATTGATGTTGACGACCAGTTAAGTTTCATAAACTCTATGTTAAATGCCCCGAGTTTGGAAACAAATCGGTGCTTTGTTTAGTCTGTGATGTTTGTCGATTAATTGTTACGTATATTAGTTCGTATAGTCGACCTGAGTAACGTCGTCAAATAATTAAGTGTTGTAAAGTTCCATTATTGTCCGAAAAAGGCCTGAGACACTTAGTTTGTTTCTGTTTTAAGTTTAGTCGATTAGCGGCTAATTAGTATACGTTATAACTTGCAAAGTCGACTCGACACATGTTTGACGTTAGTTTCACAGTATTAAATAACAAACGACCTAACTGAGTGATTTAGGGTAGTTTCACAGCCAGTTACTGGCTGATTTTGTTGAAGGCTTGTGTTGGACTGATTATAGGTTGGTTTGTTAGCTGTGGGAGGGGGGATTCGAACTAGTAACTGGCAGATACAATAGAAGGAAAGGGTGAGGCAAGACAACAATGATCAAGGGTCTGTGGGATAGTTTTGGTTGGGGCAAAGACTGATTAAATATTCAGGATTAATGGGCTATCAATTGTTTAATCAGAAATACTATTAATCTAGTATTAGTGGGGACAAAACATAAGAGTATGGGAGTTTAATACTTAACTAAACCCATGACTCTTGAATAGAGCAATAGGCCAGGCGTGGGGAACAAAATGTTTTGCATCAAGAAGATGCTTAGGCATGGGGAATGAAGGGGATGGGCAGACCTTAGGCTGGAAATTCCAGGCAGACCTGAGGGGGTTCTCTTTTAGGCTTATAAATAGAGTGATTTTTAGTTAAGAAAGGGCTGGACTTTTAGTCTTCAGAAAAAGAAAGAAACATAAAGAAATTTTCAGAATATTGTAACCAAACACTGTCTGAAAACTGCTCAGGAGTTCAAGTTGGCCAAGATGTCTTTGCTAATTGTTTGTGGGTTATTTGCCGAGCTGTTTGTGTTTGTCGAACTGCTGGTGCTGTTACATTGAGTACTCTGGCTTTCTGTTTGTTTCATCATTCTGTTTCTGGGATTGTTTGATTGTTGCTCGACCAACTATTGGGTTTCCCTTGTTGTTGAGACTGCTGCTATTTATCTGTGGACTATTGGTGACGTTTGTTGCTGATTGTTTGATGTTGATTGTTGATTGCTGCTTACCTGTTGTTGCTGTGTTGTTGTATACTACTCAGCTGATCATTCTCATTCTTCTTTTGCTTTGCTATACCAGGTACACGATTAATAGTGTCAATGTAACTTGAAAGTTGAGCATGAATACAAAAGAGAAGATCTGAAGATGTTTATTTCATGCATAGACTGTTATATTGAACATCATGTAATGTATAATAGTTTACATTCTTGTTTGGATCATGTAAGGTAGCCTGCATGCCCGGTAGATATCAATGTATGGTGATTGAATGTTAGTTTGTATAAGTAGGCTGATAGATAAAAGTATTCCCAATGCAGTAGGTTGTATCTTAGACTTTATCTAATTATGTTTAGCATGTCCTTAACTGCATCAAACTATCCATGTTAGTTGATTTCATTTCCTTTTGATAAATTGCCTCCTTATAATTGGCAAACCATTGCTTTAAAAACAAACAGCGCAAGCCTACACTTCTCAACCTCACGAAGGTCGAGACCGAATCGAACGAACTCAGCAGGCTTTCATCAGAAAGGCAGTGGCCCAGGCCCAGCCGATACCGTATGGGTTGGGTTTGGGCCCATAATGTCTGATTAGCTACCCACGTGCATGGCCATGTCTTCTCATTCTGCAAAGGCATTCGAAATTCTGTTATAAATAACCTGCAAGCATGTAATTGAGTAGGATCATTTTACTTTCAATTAGTAGAAACAAATGCGACAAGATAACATAGCCGCTATAGGATATCCTTTAAAAATAAAGACGAGATGAGCCTCGACAAATAAAAATGCACAAGCTGCGGGGCCCTCCAAATATATATCTTAAAATATTTAGAATTCGGGACAGGCCGTTTAGCGAATTTCACGGCCTTTTCCCAACATAACAATACGCTAGTTGCTTTAGGCGCGTATTTAATAATATTATCTCCCTAAACTCGGGTGCACATTTATGTGACCCAAATCCCAATCTCAAAAGAGTTGAAACATAGCTCTAACCACGGGTACATTGATTGTAACGTGGTTCGAGGTGTGTTTTCCACGATATTGCAATTCTTGATAAAAATAACATTAAATGATAAAAGCGGTTAAAAGATAAAATTGGCACATAAGTTCACATTTGCATAAAATCAGATAATCAAGCCGAATATAACAGTTGAGCGACCGTGCTAGAACCACGGAACTCGGGAATGCCTAACACCTTCTCACGGGTTAACAGAATTCCTTATTCGGATTTCTGGTACGCAGACTGTAATATAGAGTCATCCTTTTCCTCGATTCGGGATTAAATTTGGTGACTTGGGACACCCTAAATCTCCCAAGTGGCGACTCTGAAATAAATAAACGAATCCCGTTTCGATTGTCCTTTAATTGGAAAAAACTCCCTTGTACCCTCTCGGGTGCGGAAAAAGGAGGTGTGACAATGGTTGCCAGTGAAATGATCAAACATGGCTACAAGCTCGGGAAAAGGTCTCGTGGCATCTTTGCAAGGCATTACAGAGCCTATCACTTTGATTTCCAGTGAGAACTTCTTTGGTGTCGGTTTTCGAGCTATAGAAGCCGACGTAAAATGGGCTAATAAACATAAGAATGATGGGTTAGGTTCTGCCTCAGCCGGTCCCGCATCTCGATAGAATGTTTGTTAAGCCAAGGTACATAGAAGAAGAAGAAGAGGCCTTCACTACCGAAGAAATTGAGGATATCTGTGGACCAATGAAGCAAATGTTATATGAGGCTCATATGGTCCAGCCAGGTGAAGGATCAAGCACTTCTGAGGTGCAGTATATGGGGCCAAATGCCAAACTTCAAAATTGGAAGGCTACTCCGTTCCCACTCAGGCGGGAATCTCGGTAGTTCAGTCTTGCCATCTTTTCTACATTCCGAGTTATTTCAGGGTGTAACTCGAATGTTTTTAGTTTATTTTCTTTTAAATTTCGATGTAAACCCTTCTATCTTCAAATTTAATAAAATGAAATCAATATTTCATCGTCTATGAATCTCTCTCTTTATTCTTTCTGATTTTTGTTATTTTTCTTATCTCTCTTTTAAGTTCTAATAATGCGGACTTAAATAACATGACATACTTGCAGACTTCATGCCTAGGTCCTAACATGCTGTCTAACTGTGAAATAATGAATCAAGAACCAGAATATGATGAAGATGAGGCTTTTAGAGAAATAAACCAAGAATTGGAACAATTTAAGAATAAGCCTAAGACAAATTTAAATGAAACTGAGCCAATTAATTTGGGTAGTCTGGAAGAGGTCCAGGAAACCATGATAAGCATTCACGTTGATGAAAGAACTAGAGATGCATTGGTCCAACTTTTGTTCGAATTCAAAGACGTGTTTGCCTGGTCTTATGATGATATGCCAGGACTGAGTGTTGATTTAGTGGTGCACAAATTGCCAACTTACCCCGGTTATTCCCCTGTCCAACAAAAATAGAGAAAGTTTAAAACATACATCAATGACAAGATCAAAGAAGAAGTCACCAAACAATTGAAAGCCGATGTGATTCAAGTGGTCCGATACACCACGTGGTTGGCTAATGTGGTCCCAATGCCAAAGAAAGATGGGAAAACCCGAGTGTGTGTTGATTATCGGGATTTGAACAAAGCAAGCCCCAAGGACAACTTTCCATTACCAAACATCCACATCCTTGTTGACAACTGTTCCAAACATGAGATACAATCTTTTGTGGATTGTTATGCTGGGTATCATCAGGTCCTGATGGATGAAGAAGACACAAAAAAGATGGTTTTCACCACACCTTGGGAAGACGCAGAAAAGATGGCTTTCACCACACCTTGGGGTACGTACTATTACAAGGTCATGCCATTTGGTTTAAAGAACGCCGGGGCAACTTACATGAGAGCTATGACCGCTATTTTTCATGACATGATGCACCAGGAAATTGAGGTGTATGTGGATGATGTGATAATTAAATCCAGAACGTAGGATGACCATGTGCGAGATTTGAGAAAGTTCTTTGAGCGCCTGCGTAAGTATGACTTGAAGTTGAATCCAGCTAAATGTGCATTTGGAGTACCATCTAGGAAACTTTTGGGGTTTATAGTCAGTCAGAGAGGCATCGAGTTAGATCCAACAAAGATAAAGTCTATTCGGGATTTGCCACCTCCGAGAACCAAGAAAGAGGTTATGAGTCTATTATAAAGGTTGAATTACATCAGAAGGTTCATTGCTCAGTTGACTTCCACGTGTGAGCCCATATTTAAGTTGTTAAATAAGATGCGGCGATTAGATGGACAAATGAGTGTCAGGAAGATTTTGATAAAATCAAAGAATATCTGTCGAATCCACCAGTGTTGGTTCCACCAGAGCCTGGAAGACCTTTGTTCTTGTACCTTACAGTCCTGGAAAATTCTTTTGGTTGTGTCCTGGGGCAACATGATGTGACTGGGAAGAGAGAGCAAGCCATATACTATTTGAGTAAGAAGTTCACTAGTTATGAAGCCAAGTACACTTTGTTGGAAAGAACTTGTTGCGCCCTAACTTGGGCCACCCAGAAGCTTAGGCATTACCTGTTGGCCTACACCACTTACCTCATAACTAGATTGGATCCTTTGAAGTACATATTCCAAAAGGCAATGCTCACCAGAAGGTTAGAAAAGTGGCAAATCTTGCTCACCGAGTTTGACATAATTTATGTCACCCGCACGACGATGAAAGCTCAAGCCTTGGCGGATCACTTAGCTGAGAATCCTGTTGATGATGAATATCAAACCTAAGTGAAGGCATCATTAGAGAGAGGATTAGAGGAATTACTGACTACATCGTCATAAAATGCCATGAGTGTGAGGATATGACTAGATCTACTTTCTTCTCCGTAGTGATGACTTTTGTTCGCCAGATAATGGATGACCTGGATCGCCTCCAAGGAGATCTTGCACGTAGGCCCAGGTCGAGACCAGCTGATGTCCAGTTGAGGTAATTCCAGAGGACACCAATGCTTGGAAAATGTTCTTCGACGGAGCTGTGAATGCAAAAGGTGTTGGAATTGGAGCAATTTTGATTTCGCCCACTGGTCAGCTCTATCCGGCCACAACATGGCTTTGGTTTTTCTGTACAAACAACACTGCCGAGTATGAAGCCTGCATTATGGGCATGAACATGGCAATCGATCAGGATATGGAAGAATTGTTAATCATAGGAGATTCTGACTTGATTATCCAACAAGATCAAGGTGAATGGGAAACTCGGGACATCAAACTTATCCCATACAGGCAACATGTGGAATATCTGAGCAAACGATTCATGTCTGTTGAATTCAGGTACATCCCTCGATTCCACAATAAGTTAGCTGACGTGTTAGCTACTTTGGCCTCGATGCTGCCATATTCGGGCAATGTCCACATTGACCCATTAGAAATCTAAATCCACGAAAGACATGGTTATTGCAATACAGTTGAGATGGAACCAGATGTTCAGCCGTGGTATCATGATATCAAAAGATTTTTGAAAACAAAGGAATATCCCGAGCAAGCCAATGGAGACCAAAAGAGAACCATTAGAAGGCTCGCCAATGGTTTCTTCTTGAGCGGAGAAGTCTTGTATAAAAGGACTACAGATCTGAACCTTTTAAGATGCATGGATGCCCAAGAGGCTGGAAGAATCATGAATGAAGTGCATGAAGGAGCGTGTGGACCCCATATGAATGGATACGTCCTTGCAAAGAAAATCCTTCGGGCAGGTTATTATTGGATGACCATGGAAAAGGATTGTTTCAGTTTTGTCCGAAAGTGCTATCAGTTTCAGGTACATGGTGACTTGATTCATGCACCGCCTTTAGAATTGCATCATATGTCGGCACCATGGCCGTTCGTTGCTTGGGGTATGGATGTCATTGGGCCAATCGATCCAAAAGCTTCAAATGGACACAAATTCATTTTAGTTGCTATTGACTATTTTACAAAGTGGGTTGAAACAGTCACTCTCAAAGCCATCACCAAGAAAGCAGTGGTGGACTTCATGCATTCTAACATTATCTGTCGTTTTGGTATTCCTAAAACTATCATTACGGACAATGCTACAAATTTGAATAGTCATTTGATGAGGGAGGTATGCGAACTATTTAAGATCACGCATCAGAATTCTACCCCTTATCGGCCCAAAGCTAATGGTGCTGTTGTGGCAGTAAACAAAAACATCAAGACGATTCTTAGGAAAATGATTCAAAGTTCTAGACAATGGCATGAAAAGTTGCCTTTCGCATTGTTGGGATATCGCACAACCGTGCGCACATTAGTTGGGGCAATCCCCTACCTATTGGTTTATGGCACTGAAGCCATAATACCCATAGGAGTTGAAATTCCATCTCTTCGAATCAGTTGAAGCTGAGATTGAGGAAAATGAATGGGTCAAGAACCATCTAGAACAGTTAAGGTTGATTGATGAAAAGCGGATGACCGCAGTTTGCCACGGGCAGTTGTATCAATAAAGAATGGCCTGCGCCTACAACAAGAAAGTGCGACCCAGAAACTTTGAAGTGGGTCAACTCATTTTGAGGCGTATTCTCCCGCACCATAAGGAAGCAAAAGGAAAATTCGCTCCAAATTGGAAAGGTCCGTACATTATAAGAAAGTTGTTGCCAAAGGGGGCATTGTACTTGGGAGACATTGAAGGAAATGACCCCGAAACAACTGTCAATGCGGACATGGTCAAATGGTATTACGTTTAACCCTTCTGCGGTGCTAATATTCTCTGATTGGGATGACGAAGGCTTTCATTCTCTCTATCCAAATACTGTTAACCCTTTGCAAACCCTTTGAGCTGGTTACCTTTCTTTGACTACCCTTTTTGGAACCTGAAAATGTTGTTAAAAAAATAAAAAATAAAAACAAAGTTTCCTGAACTACGTTCGACTTGATTCCAAAAGGATACGTAGGCAACCTCTCTCTGGGGTTCAATCACACCAAAACAAAAATTCACATTTCCCCAAAAGTTTAAACTGGGGCAGAATTTATAATGGTTCGGTGACGGTTCGCCTGAAAGGTTCCAAAGTTGTAATTCAATCCAAACTCTTTTTACCCTAAATCCTTTTCAAAGTCCTTCTGATCAATCAGTAAAGATGTTCAAAGTGGGAGGATGTTGGTTACTTGGATCTGATACAATTAAATGAGAGAAATAAATGAGAGAGTCTTATTGGTGAAAACCCATATGGGCACCTTAAGGTGATGGTGAGCAGAGAAATTGAAATTGAGAGAGTCTTGTTAGTGAAAACTCACAAAGAGAACTATATGGCGATGGTGAGAAGAGAAATGAGAGAGGTCAGTTGGTGAAAATCCGCAAAGGGCACCACTGATCGAAAAAGGAATCCCTTACAACCATCGGCACTGATAGAGTCCTGGCAAGGTTTCTTGATTTTGAGGTATGAGTTATGATGGGTTTATGAGAGTTGGATGGTTTGCACAGATCGGGTATCCAGTCCAAGAAGCATGTCATTCCTATTGAAGTCTGCATGCACTCCAGATAAGTCCTTCTTTCCTTTTTCCCAAAAGGGACACTTCTCGTTTAAATTCATTATCCTGTCCGTTGTTTACTTTTCTTCGAATCCCTTTCGGTCTAATTCTCCTCCGAGACTAATACAAAGAAAAGATGACAAGATTGGTTTTATAGGGTTTTGTCTGATAGAAAGCTGAAGTTCAAGAAAAGCACCCAGCCTTAGCAGGTGCATCAAGTCGACCTCGACTGGCCATGATGGCCGATGCTCCAGAGTCAAAAACTTTTGAAAAGAAGAGAAATCAAAGTCAAGTGCCCATAAAGGCAAAATTAGATGAAAAAGGCCAAGCCCCACATGGGTTAGTCATCATGTGGAATTTGGGAAAAGTCAAGATTCCCAGGTGTAGAAATGAAACTAATTTCCAGAAAGCCAGCAAGCAATGGAGATTTTATTGAAAGAGCTGGGCCAAGACCAAGTGATTGAAACAACTAAGGCCACAAAACCAACCACCGTTTCAAACTGAAAAATTGTTCTTTGGTTTGAAAACAGGAAAATAGGTGCAATCCAAAACAACCTCGCAAGAAGCAGGTGCAATAAAAGCAAGGTACACAGAGACCAAAATGGTTCTGTAGCAAAAGTTAACCCAAAAAGGGAAATCCCCTTTCAAACTCTTTATTCATTCTCCTAAATAAAATGAAAGTGAAATGAAAAGAAAGAAGAAGAAAAATTCAAAATCATGGTAGCATAGAGTCTCTAATCTCTAGCTACGTTTTTCCCAACATAGGGTCCCATTTCCTAGTCGATGCCAGCATAACCTGGTAGTCTTTCCAACATAGGGTCCCACCCCCTAGTTGATCCCGGCATAACCCGAGGACCTTCCCGGCATAACCCGAGAACCTTTTCTGGCATAACCCGATGACTTTCCCGGCATAACCCGTGAACCTTTTCTGGCATAACCCGATGACTTTCTCTGCATAACCCGAGGACCTTTCCGGCATAACCTGATGAGTTCCCCGACATAACCCGAGGATCTTTCCGGCATAATCCGATGACTTCCTTGACATAACCCGAGGACCTTTCCGGCATAACCCGATGACTTTCCCGGCAAAATCCGAGGACCTTTCCGGCATAACCCGATGATTTTACCGGCATAACCCGAGGACCTTTCCGGCATAACCCGATGACTTTCTCGGCATAACCCAAGGATCTTCCCGGCATAACCTGATGACTTCCCCGGCATAACCCGAGGACCTTTGTGGCATAACCCAATGACTTTCCCTGTATAACCAGAGGACCTTTCCAGCATAACCCCATGACTTCCCCGGCATAACCCAAGGACCTTTCCGGCATAACCCGATGACTTTTCCGACATAACAAGAGGACCTTTACGGCATAACCCGAGGACCTTTCCGGTATAACCCGATGACTTCCTCGATATAACCCGAGGGCCTTTCCGGCATAACTCGATGACTTCCCCGGCATAACCCGAGGACCTTTTCGGTATAACCCGATGACTTTTCCAGCATAACCCGAGGACCTTTCCGGCATAACCCGATGACTTTTCTGGCATAACCCCAGGACCTTTCCGGCATAACCCGATGATTTTCCCGGCATAACTCAAGGACCTTTCCGGCATAACCCGATGACTTTCTCGGCATAACCCGAGGACCTTTCAGGCATAACCCGAGGACCTTTCAGGCATAACCCGATGACCTTTTCGGCATAACTCGATGACCTTTCTGGCATAACCCGAGGACCTTTCTGGCATAACCCGATGACTTTCCCGGCATAACCCGAGGACCTTTCCGGCATAACCCGATGACTTCCCCAGCATAACCCGAGGACCTTTCCGGTATAACCCGATGACTTTTTCGGCATAACCCGAGGACCTTTTCGGCATAACCCGATGATTTTTCCGGCATAACCTGGTAATCTTTTCCAACATAAAGTCCCACTCCCTAGCTTTGCCAGCATAACCTGGTAATCTTTTCCGGCACAAAGTCCCACTCCCTA
Source organism: Nicotiana tabacum (assembly GCF_000715075.1). Lineage (NCBI taxonomy): Eukaryota > Viridiplantae > Streptophyta > Magnoliopsida > Solanales > Solanaceae > Nicotiana > Nicotiana tabacum. The sequence continues at coordinate 112,035,468 of NC_134085.1, forward strand.
GTTGATGCCAGCATAACTTGGTAATCTTTCCAACTTAGGGCCTCCGATCCCCATTTGATTTCATTTTAGATATAGGGTTTCCACTCCCTAATATATTTTCCTCAAGGATACACAATCCTGATTTTATTGTTTTCAATAAAGAAATAGTTTAGATTTTTGTTGCAATAACTCACGAAATTTTCCTAGTAAAAACCGAGACAGAAAAATTTTGTTTGTTTGTTTATTTTGGTGCCTGAACAGGTTTTTACCATCAGGCACGAAGTTTGAAATGACCAAAAGAAGAAGTCTCAATCCATATAAAAGAAAAGAAAAATAAGAAAAGAAGTTGAACTCTAAGTATAGAAGCGGAGAAAAGATGCAGACTGCCCAAGATATGATTGAAGTCACAAGCTTTGCATGTCTCGCCTTGATCCGAAAAGCTGAAGAAGAATGGACCAGCGGTTGCAGCTAACGAGCATCAAGATTCAGATCAGAGTCTGCAGAAAGAACCAACCAAGACTCAAGATCAAACTTTAGAAGGTTTATAGATAGGAATCTTGTAACTCATAGTTGATAGGCTTATCTAATTTAGCTTTTCATCTTTCATTTTGGTGTAATAAGGAGCTCAGCAAGCAAAAACAACATTGAAATCACAGTTTCTTAGTAGTCCCAACTATCAAAACTTCCAGAACTACACTGACCTGATTCTTTTATAGCCAAAGATATGTAGGTAACCTCCGAAGCAAGGTTCGGCCACACTTTTTCCCAAAAATGCTTCCCATGGAGTTTCAAACGGGCAAAAATCGCTCGTAGTTGCTCATTTTATCTTTGCCCGAAAACTGTTCGTGTTTTCGAGCAAAGAGGGGTAGCTGTGAGCATGTAATTTTTGCCCTATTAGAAATACTCCTACAAAATTAAAAAAAATAAATTTTTTCCAAATGGTTTTTCAATTTTATAGGATATTTATAGTATTTTTATTAATTATTTGCATTTTGTGCACGTTTAATTCGGTTAAAATCATGAAAAATATCAAAAATACCATGCATTGCATATTAGATTTTATGTTCCTATTTTTAGGATTAATTGTTTAATTAATTACATTATTAAAATAAAATCACAAAAAATATTGCACATTTTACATTTTAGCTTTTAATTTTAGATTAATAATTTCCTCTTCATTAATTTAGGATTAACTAATTTTGTAATTATTATAAGTAAATAATTAGTTTGATTTTATTGATTTAAAATTAGAATTTACTTAATTTAGTTTAGGATTTTAAATTAAAGAAAAAGAAAACGAAAAATCAAACAAAAAAGGGTTGATTTTGTTTTTGATTTGGGCCACCCAAGAGACCAAATGCAATGGCCCAAATGACTCTTATACCCGTTCAAACCCAAGCCCAATACCCAAATATACCCGGTCCAACACCCTCACCCCACAACGACCCCGTTTCCACGTTCTTTCATCACAGCCGTTGGATTCATTTGATCCAACACCTCGGAACTTAATACCTCAAAACCTTATAACTGTCCGAGACACACCCCCAAACCCCATACACCCATCTCATTTCCATCTCCCTCTCCTAAATAAACTAAACCCTAGCCACCCTTTCACCCCACGCCGGCTCTGCCTCTCTCCGCCGCCCAAAAATTGCCTTACGGTGGAGGAGCATCACCAAATCACCCCAAATTCACCCTCAACAATCCTCTGCCTCCCCTTTACACTGTCCCACTTTCAATTTCCTCTAAATCACCACCCATGTTTGTCAATTCCAGATCTGAAACCCAAACCCTAGTTCACCCAAACTCCTCCAAACCTACTGAAAATCACACCCCATAACCTCCACACCTTCCAAAACTCAAATCCCTTATTGATTTCCCTAAACAACCCCACAAAATCCCGGAATTCCAAATCTAAGAGGCGTTCAGTTTGTTCAAAAAAGCTCTCGAGTTCGCTATTTCCTCAGTGTTCGAGTTCAAAGACTTGTTCTCTGATGCCTTCTTTGCGGTTTAGGCTCTCATGAGTCTTTTATTTCAAGGTGATCCGGTCAAAATCCATGCAAGGCCGGATCCCTTGAAGGAAAAGGACTTTGTTGGTTAATTAGCGAGGAGAAGGACATCTTAGGCCATCTTATGTTTCTTTTATTCCATAAATGGTAAGGTCTCACCACCGTCCTCTCCATTCTCTTCTTTTCAGGCTCGAGTCAGTAATTTTTTTAGTTCGTTAATCTGTTTGCTTTGTTTGAGAGTCGTCCCTGCTTCAATCCTTGGTCATGTTCAAATCACTCTTTTTAGGGGTTTATTAACTTGTGTTAATTCATGTTCATTTAGTTTTTTTTGCTTTTCTAAATCATTTGTTAGTATGCCTAAATTGCCTCATTAGTTTGACCCTTCAATAGTTTGGTTTAATTAATGTCTGCCTAATTAGCCTACAGTTAGTTTTTATTTCATTCAATTGTCTTGTGTTGTTATTTGTCTAAACTCATTTGCCTATTCTAGTCATCAAACTTGTTAGTCTGAAGAGCCCTTGTGAAGTTCATCATGATCTGGGTTCATTTTAGGGATTAGGTTTATTTTTAAGTTTTCAGACATTTAAAATTTAATTACACTGTCTAACTTTGTTTGCTATTTGATTTGTCCATTGATATTGGCTTGCTTGTTTCTGTTTGCCTTAATTTGTAATTCACTAGGAACGTATAGGGTTTAATTGAATAAAAGAAAACTTAGAGGGGTCATTTGAGGGGTGGACAAAAGGAAAATGGGATAAGATCATGTCAGAAGGTTTTAGAATATGGGCAGCTGGCCCTATTTGACCAGTACAAAATACTGAAACCAATTAGGGGTAGCCAACTGTCCAATTCTGTTGAAAGATGCTCTTTGTAGGCTGAAGGGAATAATTCCCTTATCCGTTTTAGCATATGGCATTTTGATGCCCATAAATAGGACCCTTCTAATTCATTAGAGATAGATTTTCGAACCCTAAAAACACTCCAAAAAGGCTTCAGCTACTGTTTCATTGATAGCTGGTTTTATTTTCTTCTAATTTTTGGCAAAAACTTGAAAACTCTCTCTGGGATTTTGGTTTTCTGATTCGAGTCTGGTTTAAGCTGAAGCTGTGTACTGCTGCGATTTGCTGTGATCTTCTACTTATTTCTTGCTGAAGTTCTTACTATACTCTGTCTTTGCTGTATCCAGGTACCTCATGAACTTTGAGTGACAAGATGAAGTTGTAACATTTTATTTTGAAATTGAACTTCAGATCCTTTTCTTTTCCTATGATGTATTCTATGTATTTAGCTTTATAGTTTCTTTTTGTCTTTGTTTAAGCATGCTGAAAATAGTGTTCTAATCTACAATTTAGTTGAAATATTTGTAAGTATGGATGTTCAAAATAGTTTGGCTGTTCCATGTGATGTTTTGACTATTTTGGAATGCTAAGTAATCACAGTAGTTCCTTTGGTCGTTTATTAAGAATGCTGGATATGTACTGTACATGTCCAAAGTAGGCCATGTTTGATTACCGGGTACACTTAGTTGAAATATTTTGCATTTCAATATTGTTAAAGCAATTATATGTTTAAGTTGATTCATGAATAAGTTTAGGGTTTAATCTTTTGTTGTTAGTAGCCTGTTAATAGGTTAAACTTATGATATGGTTTGTCAGCCTTTGATTTTTCCAGAATTTTTGTTTTGTTTTGTGTTACATGTGATTTAGAGGACATTGAACCTTACTATCGAAGGCTCTTTATGTAGTTCCAATATTTATATAGTTCTTTTTTGTTATATGTAAAAATTAAGGGATCCAGGCCTCATTAGGGCCTAGACGTTGCAGGTCCTCTTGTTAAAATAGTTGTGCCTTATGTTGGCCCAGATGAGGCAGCTTATTTAAATCAGGCCCAACGTGTACCTGATCCATTTTTCCTTTCACTTTTGGGCTCAATTTCGAGCCCAAGCAACTTCAACACTTTATTCACTAAGTTTACTTTTCAGAGAATGAAAAAATGAATTTAACATTGAAGGCCTTTTCTCTTAAAAAAAAACTAGGGCTGGTATTGGCTCGATCATTTGCCAAGTAAAAGTCAGGCAGGCTGTGTCCTCATCCTCATTCTTGGGCTCAATTTTGAGCCCAGTTGGCACTAGCCTTTAGTTTTAACGCTGTCCTTAATAATGCAATGGGCCTTCTGCTAGCCCAAATCTTTTTAATAATTAAAATCCTAGCTTATCTTCCAATGCTTACTTGCAATTAATAGCCTTATATTGAACCTCGAATTAGCTTTTTTTTTTTTAAATGAACATCCTAGTTTGCTTAAGTTGAGTACAATTTTTTTTTGAAATAAATTGAGGCGTGCCATTCACAAATGAATCCCATAATCTATGTCCCTCACGTCAATACCAAAACTAGTGTGGAAAATACTTTGAACATTCGTAGTTTGCTTTAGGCGCGTTTATAATAAATTATCGTGACTATGGGTACGGTTCCCGTGGCCTAGTCGTGATACCTAATTCCCAAATTTGGGTGTACATTTCATGTGACCCAACCTAATTTCGAATATAATAAATAAACATGTCGCAAATCGCGGGCGCATTTCATGTAGCGTGGTTTGCAATGTGTTCCAAAACGGCAAGTGTACGACAATTGTAACTTGTTCAAGAAATAAATCCATAAATCCTAAAAAGCGGTTTAAAATAATGAAAGCGGTTATAAAGTTAATAATGCACATTAGGTTTAAAACATGTAATAAAACAAATAATTAGGCCGATTATTAATAGCTAAGCGACCGTGCTCGAACCACGAAACTCGGGAATGCCTACCACCTTCTCCCGGGTTAACAAAATTCCTTACCTAGTTTTTTGGTTTTCGCAGACTTTTAAATGAAGTCAATTTTCCTCGATTCGGGATTTAAAATAAACCGGTGACTTGGGACACCATAATAAATATCCCAAGTGGCGACTCTGAATTAAATAAAATAATCTCATTTCAATTATGTCATTTGAATTAGAAAAACTCTCTCATATGCCCCTCGGGTGTAAAAAAGAGGTGTGACATTGTACAAACACAACACTGAATACAACGATAACAATGACAATAACACAAGAATACGACAAATTGATCCACTCAGGAACTCCAGAACACAAAGAGACGGAAGAACAAACTTACAAGGAAAAACACAACAGGAAATAATGGTATAGCATAGCAATAACTCAACAAGGAAGGGATACTGTATAGCAATGATTCCACATAAGTATAATTCAACGATACGAGGGATAACATGAATCAATAACTCCAATTAGGGCTACGTCAACAATGATAAGGGATAAGAAAAACTTCAATTATGGTGGAGAAAATTTGAAAGAGATTCAACAAATTCAATTAAGGATAAGCATACTAAGGAAAAATAATAATAACTTCGATCAAGGAGAGACAATTACGGAAAGGATGACATAGCAATAAAAAGAGGCAACAAATTCATTTAAGGCACATAAGAGTTTAATTGGCAATAAGGGTAAAACATGGAGAAATTAATTCCAATTAAGACACGTGATAATAGGCAAAATCTAGGTGATTTAGCTATTGTTTATGCTTCCGCTTGATTATATTCCAATGACATATTATGGTTAATTGATGAAAAATAGGCTCTAATTGTGATATGTATACATTGTAGGATGAGGAGCCTATATGATGCTTTCAAGAAGATATTGGAATGATTTATGAGCAAGAACAACCCCTCGGAGTCGAGTGCGCGCAAGGACGATACAAAAAAATGGACGAAATCAAGCTCCAGGTGTGCGAAGAAACGCGCGAAGTCGCGCAGTAGTTCGCGCGTAAGAAAGGCCAAGGCAGAATCATGCGCGAAGAAACGCGCGAAGTTATGCATGAGCTCGCGCGTGTCCGGTCCGGAAAAACGTTATTTAGGGGTAAAACTGAAAATCTGGAGGGAAACCCACTTAACCTATATAAAGTCAAGCTCGCCCAAGGTTAAAGTATCAAGTTTTTCATAGTTTAGTGGAGGAAATAGAGAGGCAAGAGGCAAGGAGGAGTTTTGACCATCAAGTTCTTCTTTTCTTCTCTTGTTTTTGCTGTTTTGTGATGAAATTGAACTTATTTATGATGAACACTAGTATGAGTGGCTAAAACCCATTGTTCTGGGGTCATGGGTGAAACATGAATGTTGTTGTTTGAAGTTTAATTCTACAAAGTTGGTTTATCATATTGGGTTGTTTATTTAATTCTGCGTTTAATTATTTTGCTGAGTAGCTAACAGTGAAATACTATCTACGAATCTTTAGTTGAACTCGAAAGTGGGAACTTTAGATTGCATATAGAATTAAATAGAGCAAGTTCTTGAACCCGGGCCTCGGGGAGATTTGCAATTGGGATAGACATATACCCAATTGCCTTGCTTGGTTGAAATATAGGAATTGTAAATGCGTTCTTGTTAATTTTAATACCATAGACATATAGGCGTTGAGTTGACTTGAATAGGCGAGTAAGAACTCGACAGATTCTTATGAGTAATATCAACCTTGTCAATCAATAACCCAGATAAATTGATTAGTCATTTTGAGCCAAGAACACAACACAATTGTTGACCATGCCCGTGACCCTGGAATATCTTCTCCTACTGTTTGTTACTCGTAATTGCTATTCCTTTGGGTACTTGTGTTAGTTATATTAATTCTTTATAGTTTAAGTAGTAAAACAATTACATCTCTCTTTAGTGAACAATCTCTTGGGTAGATAAAGAAATTGGGTTTGAATTAGTCAACAATTAATCATAAGTCTTCGTGGGAACGATACTCTACTCACTACTCTATTACTTGACGATCACGTGCACTTGCGTGAGTGTTTTGGTCGCAACAAGTTTTTGGCGCTGTTGCCGGGGACTTAAAAATTAGCTACTTAACTGAATTGAGCTTTTAATACTTATTTATTCAAGTTTTAACTTTTAGTTCACTTTGTTTGTGCTAATACAGGAGTTTTTATTGAATGCGAAGAAGTAGAAGCACAAACAATTTCCTTCCTCTCGATCCCGAAATTGAACGAACACTTCACAGATTGAGGAGGGAGGTGGACGCGAGAACCAGAATTGAAAGAGAGTTGGACATCAAAGTTCAACCACAGCCAATTGAGATGGAAGGTAATGAGGAACGCGCGGTGATTGAAGCTGCAAGGCCCAGTCTGGCTAATATGACTCAGGCTATTGTGAAGCCTGACATCACTGGGCACTTTGAGCTGAAACAATACATGGTGCAGCTGATCCAATCCATAGGGCTGTTTGTGGGTTTACCTCATGAAGACCCGCAGAGGCACATTCAAAATTTCTTGGAAATTACGGATACCTACAACTATCCGAACGTTTCCAAGGACTATGTCAGGCTGACACTTTTCCCCTTTTCACTAATTGGGGAAGCTAAGGAGTGGTTGAATAAAGAGCCAGCAAATTCAATCCGCACCTGGGATGATCTGGCGAGGAAATTCTTAATCAAGTTTTTCCCCACTAAGAAAACAAAGGTATTGAGGAGTCAAATTCTTGGGTTTGAACAACGAGCGGGCGAGACATTGCGTCAAGCATGGGAAAGGTACAAGAAGATGCTCAGAGACCGTCCTCATCATTGCCAGACGGATGAGGTATTGGGTCACACTTTTGTAGATGGGTTAGATGATGCTTCAAAGATGAATCTTGATTCCGCTTGTGGGGGTAGTTGCATGGCCAGACCGTACAGTGAAATCCAAATCTTGCTGAATAACTTCACTGCTAATGATAATAACTGGCAAGGTGAGGGTGATTCATGAAAGGCAGTTAAGCAAAAATCAGCTGGGTTACTTGAGTTAGACGAAGTGTCAGCCATGAGAGCCGATATTGCAAAGCTGGCCAATCAGATGACTAGGATGACAATGCAGCAACCACAGACAATGCAACACGTACAACAGATGACTATTTGCTGCGAACTCTGTGGCGACAGTCATATGAGTGATATGTGCCCCACGAATCCAGAATCTATCTATTATGTGGGGCAACAGAATAGAGGTCCGCCGAATCAGCATGCACAATACGAGAATTCTTACAATCCAAATTGGAGGAATCATTCCAACTTCTCATGGGGTGAAAATCAGCAGAATCAGAATAGACCCGAAGGGAATTTCAATCAGCCTCAGAGACCACCCCAACAAATGGAAGAAAGTACCAATGATCTGCTAAAGAAGTTGTTGATTGACAATCAGCAACTCAGGACCGACTTCAGAAATCTTGAAAGGCAAATGGGGCAGTTAGCAACAAATCATAACACTAGACCTGCAGGCGCCCTCCCCAGTGATAAAGAAAAGAACCCTCAAGTGAATGCAGTTACACTTAGAAACGGGAGGGAGCTAAAGGAAGTGCCAAAGAAAAAGAAAGACAAGCCCATACCTGATTGAGAGTTGATCCCTAAAGTGACTCAAGAGCAAAAGAATGCTGCTGAAATTTCAGAGCCCATGGAGGCCCCAAGACCACCACCCCCTTTTCCCCAGAGATTACAGAAAAAGAATGATGATCGCATGTTCACAAAATTCCTCTCTATGTTGAGCCAGGTTCAATTGAATATTCCACTTATTGATGTGCTTCGTGAAATTCCAAAGTATGCTAAATACATAAAAGATATAGTGGCTCAGAAGAGAAGAGTAACTGAATTTGAGACAGTGGCACTTACTGAGGAGTGCACTTCAAGGGTCCAAAATAAGCTCCCTCAAAAGCTTAAGGATCCCGGCAGCTTCACGATTCGTGTGCGCATTGGCAATATTGATATGGGTCGTGCTCTTTGTGATTTGGGGGCAAGCATAAATCTAATGCCCCTGTCCTTGTTCAAGAAACTGGGCCTGGGAGCTCCAAGGCCCACTACTGTGATGTTACAGCTAGCTGACAGATCGATAGTACACCCTGAAGGGGTGATTGAAGATGTGTTGCTGCAGATTGGGAAATTCATCTTCCTTGCTGATTTCATTATCCTCGATTATGAGGATGATGGACTGGTTCCAATCATATTCGGGCGACCTCTCTTAGCTACTGGTGATGCAATTATCAAAGTGAGAGAGGGAAAAATGATTTTGAGGGTAGATGACGAGGAAGCAGTTTTTAATGTCTACAGAGCAATCCAACTTCCCCGCCACTATGAGGAGCTCTCAATGATATTTGTTGTTGAGGCCGATGAGAAGATTCATTATCCGAGTGTATATCTAGACGATTCTCTAGAGAAAGCACTTATGTTACTTGATAGCCTAGGGGCTGATGAGGAGGTTGAGGAGATTATGTACATCCTTGATACATCTTGTGCGTACCTGCAAGGGACGCACCCCTTCGAGCCTTTGAATAGACCAGAGGGGCCTCATCCAAAGCCGTCAATTTAGGAAGCCCCAAAATTGGAACTTAAACCCCTTCCACCTCACATACAATATGCTTATTTGGGTGACTTTGACACTTTACCTGTTATTGTCTCGTCTGACTTGTCTAAATTGCAGGAAGAAAAGCTGTTGAGAGTGCTACGTGAGCACAAGCGAGCACTTGGGTGGACTATATCTGACATTAAGGGCATTAGTCCAGCCTTCTGCATGCACAAAATCCTCATGGAGGATGGACACAAGCCCAGTGTAGAGCAACAACGCCGACTCAATCCAATAATGAAAGAGGTGGCAAGAAAAGAAGTGATTAAGTGGCTCGACGCAGGTATTGTATTCCCTATCTCAGACAGCAAATGGGTAAGCTCCGTCCAATGTGTACCCAAGAAAGGGGGGATGACTGTAGTAGTTAATGAGAATAATGATTTAATACCTACAAGAACTGTCCCCGGGTGGAGAATTTGCATTGATTATAGAAAATTGAACAATGCCACCCAGAAGGACCACTTTCCCCTCCCCTTTATTGACCAAATGCTTGATAGATTAGCTGGACAGGAGTACTACTACTTCTTAGATGGTTACTCGGGGTATAATCAGATTGCTATAGCCCAGAGGACCAAGAGAAGACCACTTTTACGTGTCCTTATGGCACATATGCGTTCAAGCGAATGCCTTTTGGTCTTTGTAATGCACCTGCGACTTTTCAAAGGAGTATGATGGCCATTTTTACTGACATGGTTGAGAGGTTTGTGGAAGTGTTCATGGACGATTTTTCTGTATTTGGATGTTCTTTTGATAACTGCTTGATGAACCTTGATAAAGTACTTGCTAGGTATGAAGAGACTAACATGGTACTAAACTGGGAAAAGTGCCATTTCATGGTACGTGAAGGTTTAGTCCTGGGGCACAAGGTGTCCAAAGATGGTTTGTAGGTGGACAAGGCAAAGGTGGAAGCGATTGAAAAATTGCCTCCACCGATATCTGTCAAAGGCATTCGCAATTTCTTGGGCCATGCAGGTTTTTATCGTCGTTTCATTAAAGATTTCTCAAAAATTTCCTCTCCCTTGTGCAGGTTGCTTGAGAAAGATGTTGCCTTCAAATTTGATGATGCCTGTCTGAAGGCATTCGAGGAGCTGAAAGGAAGGTTGGTTACTGCACCAATCATAATTGCTCCGGATTGGGAGCAGCCGTTCGAGTTGATGTCCGATGCTAGCGACTTGGCTGTTGGTGCTGTCTTGGGGTAAAGGAGAAATACGATATTCCACTCCATCTACTATGCAAGCAAAACTCTAAATCCAGCTCAGATGAACTACACCGTCACTGAAAAAGAGTTGATTGCAGTGGTGTGGGCGTTTGACAAGTTCAGGTCATATCTTGTGGGGACCAAAGTCATCGTTTACAGAGATCATTCAGCCATCAGGTACTTGTTTGAGAAAAAGGATGCCAAGCCGAGACTGATTCGGTGGGTCCTACTGCTGCAAGAGTTTGATTTAGAGATCCGAGACCGCAAAGGAACAGAGAACCAAGTGGCTGATCACTTGTCTAGGTTAGAAAATCGGAACCATGTGGCTGAAGGGGGTGCCAATCAAAGAAACATTCCCTGATGAGCAGTTATTGGCAATCACCTCAAGCACAGCCCCGTGGTATGCAGATTATGTGAACTTTATTACAAGTGGGGTGACACCACCAGAATTGACACCAGACAATAGACGAAGGTTCTTGCATGATGTGAGGCTCTACATGTGGGATGAGCCATTCTTATACAGGCTATGTGCAGATCAGTTGGTGCGGAGATGTGTTCCTGAGGAGGAGATGAGTTCCATACTTCATAGTTGTCACACCTCATCATATGGAGGTCATCATGGTGGAGACAGGACCGCCCAAAAAGTGCTACAATCAGGTTTCTATTGGCCGAAATTGTTTAGGGATGCACACACCTTTGTTAAAATGTGTGACAGGTGCCAAAGATCCGGGACGATCACTAAGAAGCACGAGATGCCGCTGCAAAACATCCTGGTAGTGGAGCTTTTTGATGTTTGGGGAATTTACTTCATGTGACCTTTTCCATAGTCGAACTGCCATAGATACATCTTGGTGGCAGTTGATTATGTGTCCAAGTGGGTGGAGGCCATTGCTCTTCCCTCTAATGATGCAAACGTGGTGGTAAGCTTTGTCAAGAAGCATATCTTCACACGTTTTGGAACTCCCAGAGTGTTGATCAGTGATGGAGGTACGCATTTCTGCAACAAACTGTTAAACAATGTCCTTGCAAAGTACGGAGTCAAGCATAAGGTCTCCATTGCCTATCACCCACAGACGAGTGGTCAAGTGGAGGTTTCAAACAAAGAGGTAAAGCAAATTCTTGAGAAAACAGTGAGTACGAATAGAAAAGATTGGGCCGGAAAGTTAGACGACGCATTGTGGGCGTATCGAACAGCATACAAAACTCCCATAGGTGCTTCTCCTTATAGATTGGTGTATGGGAATGCATGTCACTTGCCCATCGAACTTGAGAACAAGGCCTATTGGGCAATAAAGAAGCTGAACATAGATGGGAACTTAGCTGGAGAGAAGAGGTTGCTGCAACTCGATGAGCTCGAGGAGTTTCGATTACATGCATATGAGAATGCCAAATTGTATAAAGAAAAGACTAAGAGGTGGCATGACAAGCACATTCAACATCGAGAGTTCGAGCTAGGGCAAGAAGTTCTGTTGTTCAATTCGAGGTTGAAACTTTTTCCCGGAAAGCTTAAATCTCGGTGGTCGGGCCCTTTTGTTGTGGTAAGCGTGAAGCCTCATGGAGCCGTGGAGTTGAGAGATATGAGTTCCACTGGCACTTTCTTGGTGAACGGTCAACGGATAAAATATTACTGGGGTGGTGACTTTGCACGTCACAAGACCTCATTGGACTTGAAGGATGCTTGAGAACCTGTTAAGTCGTGCCGCGACGTTAAATAAGACGCTGGATGGGAGGCAACCCATTGAAATTTTGTAACCGTCGTGCCACGACGTTAAATAAGGCGCTGGTTGGGAGGCAACCCAACGATAGTAGTAGTGTTTGATTTTGAGCTTTAACTTACTAACAAATACAGGCGACGAAGGGCGGGTGAAAGGACCATCAACCAGGAGCAAAACAGGTGACAATAAATGCAAAAATAAATGCCCAAGAGCGCGACTTTGCGCCCACTTCGCGCGTATGTTCGCACGCCTGGGAGAACCTTTCTACCTGGAACACAACGGAGCCGCGCGAACTCCAAAACTTCGCGCACAAGTTCGTGAACCTTTCTGCCTGGAACTCAACAGAACCACGCGAAGCAATGCGCGAGCTCCAAACACTCGCGCATATGTTCGCGCGGCTGGGCGGAACATTCTGCCTAGAACTTTCAGGCGTTTTGTTTTTATTTTTAGTTCTAGTTTTTTTTTTTTTTATTTTTGTAGTTTAATAGGTTATTTGTTTAGACACATTTACCCCCCCTTCTATTAAACAAAACCCATATCCCTTCTTCCAAAATCTCCCAACTCCTTCAAAAATACCAAATTCCAGCACCCCTGCCCCCATCACCCTCTCTCACGATTCTCTTCCCAAAAATCACTAGCATCATCCCCCTCTCTCACGATTTTCAACAAGGTATGAGCCCTAGTTGTAGTTTTCTTTCTTTTTATCTTTCTACTTTCAGATTTTCATGTTGTATCTTATGCCATTAGTGTAGATGTGTTTTGTGATTTGGTGTTCAAACTTGGTGAAATATGTTGTGGGGTTAGTTTGTTGTAAGTGTGGGGTGGGTAGTACTTGATTTGGGTTATGGATGAGATTTTGTGGGAGGCCTTTGTTGCAAGACCCTTAGAAAAGAGCTGTGAGAGCCTAATGCCCACAAGGTGTTTGTGGAAAGGCCTCAATGAGCATGATTATATAGTTGTGACCAATTTTGCGTGTGAAGTCTGAGTAACCGCATTAAGTCACACTATTTTTGTTGGGCTGAGCTAATGTGTCCACGTTTTGCAGGTATTATGGCACCATCGAAAAAGCTCCAAGCCACGGGTCCATCCTCTAGCCGCCAAAGGGCAGCTCCTACACGTCCCTATGATAGCAATAAATTTGTCTCCCCTAAGGCTCAAACCCGTTTTACAGAGAAGGCTGCCAAGAAGCCAATTCCGGAGAGGGGCATCAACATCAAAAAGGTCAAGGAACGGTGCCCCCACATGTACAATGAGTTGATGGAGCGAGGTTTGCAGGCCTTCATTGACGAGCCAGGGGAGGCTAATGTAATGGTTGTACACGAATTCTATGCTAATCTACTAGAGCATGTCAACCATGTGGTCATAGTGCGGCGTAAGGCGGTGGATGCCTCCATTGAGGCGATACACATAGCTTATCAATTGCCCGACCCTGTGCCTGAGAATACTGACTTTTATGAATATGGGCGAAATCCAACCGATGCTAAGTGGGAACGCTTCTTTGATGAAATTTGCGCACGAGGAAAAATGGTAGAGTGGCTAGAACATGGAGAGAAGTTCCACTCATCCGTCTTAACTCTAGAGGCAAAGAGCTGGCTGTATGTGATTAACAGTCGCCTTATTCCCTTCACAAATACTGTAGAGGTGAATGGACCCCGAGCTGCATTGATTTGGTATTTCATTAAGGGTCTTCCCTTCGACATGGCCAAAGTGATCCACGACGAGATGTTTATCCGATGCCCCCAACGCCAGTATGGCTTCTTTTTCCCATCTTTGGTGACCAAGCTTTGCAGGAATGTGCAGGTGCCTGAAAATACTTGTGTGGACGGGCTGGTAAGAAAAAGCCACAAGATCCGACCTGGCACGAACACCACGGGGGCAGCCTCAGCAGCAGCAGAAGGTGGAGAGGATGAGAGTGGTTCTGATGCATCGAAGGAGGAAGAGCAAATGGATGTGGAGGGCGACGCGTAGGCCCATGCGCCCAACGCAACAGCTACAACACTGTCACGAGCAGCGTCCTCTTCAGGAACTGCCAGAGTGTCCCGGCACACCACATTGGAGCAGGAGGTGGCTGGTCTACGCACCTCCATGAATGATTTGGGAACTTGTGTGGACGCGATAGCTGACCGACAAGTCAAGTCAGAAAAAAAGTTCATGGGTTGGATGCGAGCTTTGGGGCGTGCGTGCAATGTGAACCCCGAAACCATTTCTGATCAAGAGTGAAGCTTCAGGGAAGTCTCTTCACTCACTGCTCCTTTAAATTTTAAGCCATGGGGACATGTCTTCTTTCTTAAGTGTGGGGTGGGGGATTCCTTCATTGTATGTTGTATGTAGTTGTACAAATTGCCGGGTTGTTTTGTTTGTTTCATGTTGACTTGATAGTTTTTGTTAAGCAGGAGTAGTTTTTAAAAAAAAAAAAATTTTTTTTAGGCTCTTCCTGATGATGGATCTTTTAGACGATTTTCTTGAGGGAAGTGAGTCTAGAGAAAACAACAAAAAGATTTTTTATTTTTTTCTTAGGTAGTGTAGCAATTCCCCCTTGGTGTTTCTTTAAGCCGCGGTTCTTTTCCAAGGGTTTAGCTTGAACCGGGAATAGGTAATTTTTATTTTTGTTTTCTTTTTGATTTGTAGATTAGGGTAATGGGCTACGAGCTACAAAATTGAAAGTGAACCCATAACATTGACGCACCTGAACATAATAGACCCTAGAGTGTAACGCTTAGTCCTAATTGTTGAATCTCACTGAAAGTGCCTTAATTTGTATGTTTGTTACTGAATTGAATGCTCGTAATGGAGCGTCTTGATGAGCTGATCTGAATGAGTCATATGCCATGTGTGGTGAGTATTTTTGTAGTCCATGTAGTGTACTTATGTCTAGAACTTGCCCGGTATGTGAGTTGAAGCGAAATTTTACGCGAGCTCGGTTTAAAAAAATGATGTTAGGCTTTCTTTGACCTTTTTTTGAGCTTAATTGCTTTTCACAAAAAAATTTGTCCCTAGTTAACCCTTTTTGAGCCTGTAGACTTTTGTTTGGCACCCGCATTACAAGCCTATACCCGTTTGTTCTTAATTGACATTGTTTTGATCCTTTTACCTTTTAAAGCACTTTAATTGTGAGAGGAGCGCTAAAAGAAGTAAGAAGGAAATAAGTGTGGGGTGGCTTTTGAGTGAAACCAATAAAAGGGTGAAAGGTGCACTTATGTTGTAAATGAATACACCACTAGCAGAAATTGAGTGACAAGAAGAATAAACTTATCAAAAAAAAAAAAGAAAAAAAAAGAAAAAAGAGATGATTACATTGTGTCTTGTTCCATCTAGTGGGAATGAATTAATAGAGAGCTTAAAGAAGAAGGGAGTATTTGTGGGATGATACTGTGTGTGAATAAGAAGTGGGTTGAAGAATTTGCGCTAAAAATTGCTCATGTGATGTGTTAAAGTGCTTAGGGGTTGAGTCACTATTCCTAAATACATCCTACCCGTCCCTTAGCCCACATTACAACCATGAAAAGTCCTAATTGATTTTGGATCGAGCTAGCCTACATTAGTAGAGATTTACATTAAGGGCAAGCTTATGGTACCAATTGCATGCATGTGACCTCTTTTGTGAGAGTGAGTGACTTCCTTGATATATGTGAGTATATGAATTGAATGTGGTGGATTGAACTCAGTTTTTTTGTTGATGTAATTGTGAGGGCATATGATTCGTGACGGAAAAGCAAGTCTTTACTTCTGTGTAGAGTACTTTGAGGAAATGTGAATATTGCATGGCACTTGAGAGTCGACTTTGAGGCTTGGATTGTTCACTGCTAGGCGTAATACATGTACATTGTTCTAGGTGTAATGCGTTAAGGGAAATGGTTGAGTGAAGGATTCTCTAGAGAGCATAGTTGATTGCTCGAGGACTAGCAATGAATTAAGTGTGGGGTGTTGATAATAGGCGAAATCTAGTGATTTAGCTATTGTTTATGCTTCCGCTTGATTATATTCCAATGACATATTATGGTTAATTGATGAAAAATAGGCTCTAATTGTGATATGTATACATTGTAGGATGGGGAGCCTATATGATGCTTTCAAGAGGATATTGGAATGATTTATGAGCAAGAACAACCCCTCGGAGTCGAGTGCGCGCAAGGACGAGACGAAAAAATGGACGAAATCAAGCTCCAGGTGCGCGAAGAAACGCGCGAAGTCGCGCAGTAGTTCGCGCGTAAGAAAGGCCAAGGCAGAATCATGCGCGAAGAAACGCGCGAAGTTATGCGCGAGCTCGTTCGGTCCGGAAAAACATTATTTAGGGGTAAAATTGGAAATCTGGAGGGAAACCCACTTAACCTATATAAAGTCAAGCTCGCCCAAGGTTAAAGTATCAAGTTTTTCATAGTTTAGTGGAGGAAATAGAGAGGCAAGAGGCAAGGAGGAGTTTTGACCATCAAGTTCTTCTTTTCTTCTCTTGTTTTTGCTGTTTTGTGATGAAATTGAACTTATTTATGATGAACACTAGTATGAGTGGCTAAAACCCATTGTTCTGGGGTCATGGGTGAAACATGAATGTTGTTGTTTGAAGTTTAATTCTATAAAGTTGGTTTATCATGTTGGGTTGTTTATTTAATTATGCGGTTAATTATTTTGCTGAGTAGCTAACAGTGAAATACTATCTACGAATCTTTAGTTGAACTCGAAAGTGGGAAATTTAGATTGCATATAGAATTAAATAGAGCAAGTTCTTGAACCCGGGCCTCGGGGAACGGATTTGCAATTGGGATAGACATATACCTAATTGCCTTGCTTGGTTGAAATACATGAATTGTAAATGCGTTCTTGTTAATTTTAATACCATAGACATATAGGCGTTGAGTTGACTTGAATAGGCGAGTAAGAACTCGACAAATTCTTATGAGTAATATCAACCCTGTCAATCAATAACCCAGATAAATTGATTTGTCATTTTGAGCCAAGAAAACAACACGATTGTTGACTATGCCCATGACCCTGGAATATCTTCTCCTACTGTTTGTTACTCGTAATTGCTATTCGTTCGGGTACTTGCGTTAGTTAGATTAATTCTTTATAGTTTAAGTAGTAAAACAATTACATCTCTCTTTAGTGAACAATCTCTTGGGTGATAAAGAAATTGGGTTTGAATCAGTCAACAGTTAATCATAAGTCTTCGTGGGAACGATACTCTACTCACTACTCTATTACTTGACCATCACGTGCACTTGCGTGAGTGTTTTGGTCGCAACAACACATAAGAGTGGATTTGGTAAATGAGGAATTTAACACAATAACACAAATTCATATTTGATGGACATAAAAACCTAAGAGACCTAAACGGTAAAATTTCCACAAATAAGTCAGACAAAGTACTCGTCACCTTGCGTACATGGACTTTACATGACACAATTAGCACCAAAGACTCAAATCCTAAGGGGTAGTTTCCCCGCACAAAGTTAGGAAAGATACTTACCTCAAAGAAGATATACCGTTACTCTAAAATGAACTTCTCGGGTGAAATAACCTTCGTATGATTCAAATCTAGCCAAAATAACTTCAAATCATAAATAAAATTCATAAGAAATAATTCCGGATAATAAAGCTTCAATCTTTAACAAAAATTAATAAGTCGACCCAAAAGTTAACCCCCGAGCCCGCACCTCGAAACCCGATAAAATTTACAAAACCCGAACACCTATTCTGATACGAGTTCAACCATACCAAAATTATCAATTTCCGACATCAATTCGTCCTTCAAATCATCATTTTACATTTTGGAAGATTTCTTAAAAAATTCCCATTTTCCTCCACTCAAAACACTAATTATAAGGTAAAAATAAAGTTAGAATTATGGAATATAATAAATTTCAGGTGAAGAACACTTACCCTAATGATTTGTTTGAAAAATCCACGAAGAATCGCTCAAAACCGAGCTCTACAATTCAAAATATGATAAAAATGGTCAAACTCTAGATTTGGAAAATATATTCTGCTGCCCAGGTATTTGTACATAGCGATCACGGAAATGCAATTGCGATCGCAAAAAGGAAATGACTACTGTCCAATAATTATGCTACGCGATCGCAAACAAGTACATGCGATCGCCAAGAAGGGAACTCTGATGGCCCAAGGATACACGATCGCGATGCGATCGCACAGGAGAATGAGCAAATCACCAACTTTTATAGCTGTGCTACGCGAACGCGTAACATGGAACGCGAACGCGTAATATGGAACGCGAACACGAAGAATGGTGATGCACACGTACGTGATTGCGGGAAGTAGCATGCGAACGCGAAGAACAAATATTTCCTGCCTCCAAAATTACACTACGCGAACGCGATGAAGAAAATCAGATACCAGCAAAACAACAGTCCAACAACATGGAGAAATGGCCCGTAGCCTATCCGAAACACACCCGAGTCCTCCAGGACCCCATTAAAACATGCCAACAAGTTCCATAGCATTACACAGACTCGCTCGAGGTCTAAAATCACATCAAACAATGTCGAAACTATGAATCGCACCACAAATCGAACTTATGAACTTCCAAGTTTTCTAACTTCTGAAATGACGTCAAATTTTGCATGCAAGTCCTAAATGACATAATGGAGCTAATACAACTCTCGGAATTGCATTCCGATCCCGATATCACAAAAGTCAACTCCCAGTTAAACCTCTCAACCTTCCAAAACTTCAGCTTTCCAATTTTTGCCGAAATGCTTCAAATTACCCTACAGACCTCCAAATCCAAATACGGATGCACGCCTAAGTCCAAAATAACCTTACAAAGCTATTGGAATCATCAAAACACCATTCCGGAGTCGTTTATCCAAAAGTCAAATTTCGGTCAACTCTTATCGCTTAAGCTTCTAAAACAAGAATCTTTCTTCCAATTGATCCCGAATCGTCCGAAAACTTAACTCGACCATGCTTGCAAGTCATAACATATAATACGAAGCTGCTCGAGACCTTATGCCTCCGAACAAAACGTAAATTCTCAAAACAACCAGCCGGGTCGTTACATCTTCCCCCTTTTAAACAAACGTTCGTCCTCGAGCGTGCTAAGATTCGTCCCGAAATCATCACATTACTGAATGCATTCACCCTACGTACACCCGCGGGTGATTCACGTCACCCCAATCCACATAGTCCTGATGACACCATCTCAACTGAAGATTACTCCTTCCACCCATACTGATAGGTCTTAGAACTAAATTTCTCACCATCCAATCATTTCCCAAAGACCTAATTACCACATCAATGCACGGTACCAACCTCAACCAGCTGCAACAACTTATGCCTACACCCACAAGGTACAACCACACGACGTAACACACCACAAACATGCGCATAACCACAACTCCAACCATAATAGTTGCCCATAATTAAATCCAGCACCGACAATTAGCCTCATACCCGTTAGAATCCTGTTCAAACCTTCACAACCCTGACAACGATGCAAGAAACATGAAGACCTTATAACTATTCACCCGAATCAACAAGTCACATCTAACGCCACCCGGGCACATACCTCGCAAGCTAAGACTCAATAAGCACAACACAAATATGTCTAAATATACAAGGAGAAACACATAAGAGAACTATCAATCAAGCCTGACAGGCATAACTCCCTATCAGTACCATACTACGAACTAATTACACAAGGGAGAATCAAAATATATGAATAAATCGCAAGGATCTCATCTTGATATAACTCCACCGCTGTGACACATATGTCTGGAGTTTGGAATAATCTCTCACCATGTGGCTGGTATTTCCTCACTCAAAGCAACCTCTCCACTGACGTAGATATGGAAGCTATCTGGTAAGGGTACCCTGAGACTCATGGGTACCTGAAATACCTTGCGAAACCTGAAGTGCAAACTGAACTGGCTTACCCACAAAAACCTCTACTATGCCGTACCCTGCCTCCAAAATAGGAACTAATAGGTCATCCTGATCTATAAGGCCTCATAGGCTCCCTCCCCTCTCTCTCCTGACCTCGCATGCCCTCTAATCAACGAGCGATCTCTACCACCTGCTAAAATGGAACATCCGACTCCAACTCTTGAGTCATGCTTAACCAGATATCGTGACTTAGTTCCCCAATAAACTTGCGAACTCGCTCTCTAACTATAGAAACTAAAGTAGGTGCATGGCTGGACAAATCACCAAATATAACAACATACTTTGACACTGACATAGTGCCCTGGTGCAGCTACTCAAACTCCACACTTTTTGGATCCTGAAGGGTCTGGGGAACAATCTCCCTCAAGAACATTCCTGAAAACTAAACCCACGAAAGTGAAGCTACATCAGCTGGACTACCCAACTCATACGCTCGCTACCACTGGTATGTTGCTCCCTTAAGCTGGACCGTAGTAAAAGCAACCCCACTTATCTACACAATACCCATAGTACGGAGAATATGGTAACACTCCCCTAGGAACCCATGCACATCCTCTGAAGCCAAACTACTGAAAGTGGGAGGGTAATACTTCTTGAACCTCGCAAGTCTAAGCTGTTCTTCCTCAAATGCTGCTGCCCTAACCACAAGATGAACTGGGACAACAGGCTGTGTTGGCATGACACCTGGAGTCTAACCAACATGGACTCACTACTCTAGAGCACAGGCGGTGGGAGTCTGAGCTCCTTCCCCGATATGTGAAGTAGCTGGTACAACCGGAATCAACCTTGCCTGAGCCAATTTACCAAACATGCTCAAGAAGTGTGCTAAAATCTCCGGAAGTCATGATGAAATAATAGGAGCCTCTAGTACCTGTCTCCAAATCGGAGCTACTGGCGGCTCCTCAACTGCTACTCTGACATGTGCTCTACCTATAGCACGTGCTCCTCCTCTGCCTCTACCTCTGTCTCCGCCCCGTCCCCTAGCAACACCGGCTATGAGGGTAGCATCGTTGGTAACTGTAGCACGTGTCCTCACCATTTGAGAGAGATTAGAATGACAAAGGTTCAAACTACGAGATCAATAAACTCGCATGATAGGAATGAAGGAAGTGAAACTGTCCTAATAGTTCAGTAGCCTCTTGAAGATAAGTATAGACGTCTTCGTACCGATCCACAAGACTATACTAAACTCGCTATGACTCGTAGAACCTATGAACTTAGAGCTCTGATACTAACTTATCACGACCCAAATTTCCCTCCGTAGGATGTCGTGATGACACCTAGTCTTAGGGACTAAGTAAGCCTAACCTTTACTAAAATAATGACAATATTTAACCAACGACTGACAAATATGAAATAGAAATCTCTATAAAAACTTACAATCCCAAAACTGATAGTACAAGTCATAAGCTCTACTGAGTTTGCCAAAAAACCTACAAATACAACTGTTTCAAAATAGAGATAAAACAGTGCAAGTACAATATCAGAAGGTGACTCCGAGGCCTGTGAACTTGGCAACAAGTTTACCTTGAGTCTCCACAGCCAGATCCATACAACTAGCTAGCGATCGACCAATTCCGAAATAGCTGGATCTGCACAAAAATGTGCATAAACGTAGTATGAGTATACTGCAGTGGCACCTAGTAAGTATCAAGTCTAATCTTAGTAGAGTAGTGACAAGGGACAATCAAGACACCTACTGGAGTAGATAACCTGGACAAGTGTAGGTGTAGAACTAACATAGTACGATATCTCTACAAAGCTAGCATAAAGACAACAATAATACAGTGCTTATAATAGGAAATAGAAGCAACAATTAGCAGCGGGACACTATAAGTAATAACATTGTAGAGTAAGCTGAACACAATTTAAATCTATGAAATCAAATAAAGGAAAAACCGACTACAACTTAATAAGCACAACCGCTTTCACACCAATCATTTTAAGCATTTCCACGAGGTACCAAACCTCATAATAATAGCTCGCGAGTCCCAATTCTTGAACCCTAATCACTTGGCATCTTGTTCCCACATTTCAATTCATAACCGCACAGACGACTCATGTTCCGAGAGAACAACTCTCAGACAGAAGGCATGTAGACAAGAATACATGTATTGGTCAATAATGTGAGGATTCATCTACCTAACTGATATGGGTGATTAATCTACATGTATGCTTGTGCACATGTTCTACCACAATCCAAGTCAACAAACAAGAGTAAAGACAATGAATGGTTCATAACAAACGATCGTGATGAAATATACAATGTAATAAATACAGCAATGAAGTGGGTGTTACGATAAACACAACAAGATTAGCTATATAAAACTGAGCAAATAGAGCAACACAGAGGAAAAGTATTAACAATATATTGAGGAAAATAACAATCAAAGACAAGTGCACAGAAAAGGGGAAATGACAACAGAGCCCTCCCGAGGTACCGCCTCGTAGTCTCAAATCATCAAATGAATCACAACAGCAAGATAGAAACTTTGTGAAAACAATAACCACATCATGGCAGAAACCTCGGGCAACAATAATGACTGCACGACAGAAACCTGGTGCCACAATAAGAACCGCACGACAAAAACCTTGTGCCACAATAACAACCTGTAACGACCTGGCCGGTCATTTCGAGAGTTATAGCCCTGTTCCCCATCTTCTGCTTCATTTTTGTGTTCTTCAACTGTATTTGGTTGTATCGCGTTAGTTGGTTCGGATTCGGAGTGGCTTTGGGAAGAATTGAGACACTTAGATTCTTTTGAGAAGGCTTAAGTTTGGAAAGTTGACTGGAAATTGACTTATGAGTAAACAACCTCAGACTTGAATTTTGATAGTAAAGTTAGCTCCACTAGGTGATTTTGGAATTAGGAGCACGTCCGAAATGTGATTTGGAGGTCTGTGATAGAATTAGGCATGAATTGGCGAAAGTTGGAAATTCGACGATTTTAGGCCGATAGTGGAAAATTAGATATCAAGGTCAGAATGAAATTCCGAAACTTGAAGTTGGTTCATAGTGTCATTTGTGAAGTGTGTGAAAAATTTCAGGTCATTCAGAGGTGATTTGGTAGGTTTCGGTGTCATTTGTGGAATTTTGAAGTTTAGAATTTCTTAGGCTTGAATTCGAGGGCTATTTGGTGTTTTGATGTTGTTTTGAATGATTCTAATGTTAAACATAGTTTGGATGATGTTATGGGGTATGTTGGTATGTTTGGTTGAGGTCCTGAGGGTAGGTGAGTTCCAAATGGTTATCGAATCACTCTTCGACCTTAGAAGTTGGAAATACCTGATATCTAGTGTTGGAAAGTTGTAGGTCTCGGGTCATTTGAGAGTGTGGCTGTGGTGTAGATTTCGCGAACCATGGAGGAATTATGCAACCGCGAAAGAAGTTCGTGGACCGCAGAAACAAAAAAGGGTTAGGTAGTCAGCCGCGATGGATTTTATATGGACCGTAGAAGGTAAGGCTGAGAGTCCGCGACCGCGATGGAATTACACAGACCGCGGTGTGGAATGTGCGGCCATGGTGAGAAATATCAGACCGCGGAATGGAAGTTCAGTGGGCACTATAAAAGCGAGGTTTAGGGTTTTATTTCACATCTTGGACTTTAGGAACTCATTTTGAGGCGAATTTTCGGGAGTTTTTCAAGGAAATCATTGGGATAAGTAATTCTAACTCGGTTTTGGCTAATAATCATGAATATATCATTGATTTCATCATTTGATTGGTAATTTGGGATGGAATTCAGGGAAAATTTGTAGAGTTTCATAAAATGAACTTTTGGGATTTGGAAGCTGATTCGAAGTCGGAATTGAGTGAAGCTAATATGATTAGTCTTGTAATCGAATGGGTTGACGAATTTTTTGACTTTGGTCGGATTTCAAGACGTGGGACCGAGGCCCGTCTTTTGAGTTGAATTTTTGACTTTTGGCCTAAAGCTCAGTATTTTCTTATGGGATTGCGTCCTTTAGCTTGTGTTGATTGTATCGAATTGTTTATGGCTAGATTCGGAGCATTCAGAGGTTGATTTGAGGGGAAAAGGCGTCGCAGAGTAGGATTCTGGCTGTGTTGAGCTAAGTAACGCTTCTAAACTTGGTTCTGAGGGTTCGAGACCCCGAACTATGTTCTATATGATTGTAGTGAGGTGACACACATGCTAAGTGATGGGCGTGTGGGCATGCACCATGAGAATTGTGGCCTGGTTCATTCCATGGAACCGGTTAGTGAATCTTTCTTGCTGATATCCTTGTTTCTATCATGTGATTAAGTAAATGCGCTATCTATCATGCTAGTTATCCTGTTAGGGTTTCACGCCGATACTGTTTAGACCCGAGTGGTCGTTTCTTGATATTATTTCATTAGATTTATTAATATTCTGTACTCAATCTTATTCATGTATATCCTATCATGTCTCAGTCTTAGTCATTATTATTTGGCACATCATATCATTGTTTCAGGCTAGTTTCGTGGCATTGTGAGCCCGTGTGTGAGAGACTAGAGAGTGATGACTGAGTGAGGCCGAGAGCCTAATTATGAGTGATAGTTATGGGATCGGTCTGGATGCCGCAACGATTATGTTGATGGTTATGATAGCACTTGGGCTGTAGGAGCCCCTCCGGAGTCTGTAACACACCCCTAGTAAACGCAAGTGATTCTTTGAAGGGTGGATTTCCCTAGACATGGATTTGTCCGAAGTATTGATATCTGGAGATGGATTTCTCCACAAGGTTGGATTACCCTTTTTCCTCGGTACTGAGTGACTTATAGTCATCGATGAGTATGTTCCGGGATGGATTTCCCTAGGTCGAATTGCCATATACGTTACCGAGTGGTTGAGTGTGTATATATATATATATATATATATACCTGGAGGTGGATTTCTTCCCAGGGTTGGATTACCGTTGTTCCTCGATACTGGTTGACTTGCAGTCAGTGTTGTATATGTTTTGGGATAGATTTCCCTGGGTCGTATGGCCATATGCAGTACCGAGTGGTTGAGAACTTGAGAGTGGGAGCACATGGTGCATTTCATACATTATGTGCATTGACATGTAGAGATAGCTGAGCTTTATATCTCACATTGTTCATATCTATATTTATTCTACCATTTGAGTTGTATTCTTGAACGGATAGAATGCCTACTTTACTGCGCAGTTTATTTCTATTTCTTGTTGAGGTTACGTTCGTCACTACTATCAGTCCATAGTTTGGACTTGTTACTTACTGAGTTGGTGTACTTACGTTACCCCCTGCACCTTGTGTGCAGATCTAGGCACTTTCAGTCCCAGTGGCAGTCATTGATCGAGGTTGTAGGCTTGGGAGATTGTTGAGGTATCTGCATGGCGATCGCAGGCCTTAACCCCCCTTCTTTATTCTAGTTGTGTTTCAGTTGTATTCAGTAGACATTATAGTGGACTATGCTATTTCTCTAGATGCTCATGTACTCCGTGACACCCTGGTTTTGGGCTGGTTGTATCGTATTTTGAATTTTGCCTTATGTTTTAAACATTTTACTTAAACAATAAAAGTGTTTCCGCAAATGTTCTAAATTTTACTATTGTGGTTTTGGATTTCGTTGAGTAGAGGCTGGCCTAGTTCCACGATAGGCGCCATCACGACGTATTGAGCTTTGGGTCGTGACAAGTTGGTATCAGAGCCTAGGTTACATAGGTCTCACAGGTCATTAGTGGGTTTAGTAGAGTCTTGAGGATCGGTACAGAGACATCTGTATTTATCTTCGAGAGGCTGCAAAACCTTTAGGAAAAATTCACATTCTTGAATTCTTGTCGTGCAAATCTGTCGATACGGGCAACTAAACTTCTGTTATTCTATTCTCTCACAGATGGTGAGGACAAGTACTACCGGTTAGGATAGACAACTGCCAGTACCACCAATTGGGGAAGCGAGAGGACGAGGTTGTGGTAGAGGTAGAGGTGCAGCTCGCACCATAGCTAGGGCAGCACCAGTAGATCCACCAGCTGCCCCAGTTTAGGATCAGGTTCCGGCTGTAGATGCCCCAGCAGGACCAGCTCAGACACCAGCTCTGCCTATGGTTATTCCAGGTCTTTATGAGACCATAGCTTAGATTCTGACCGTGTGCACTAGTCTTGCTCAAGCGGTCGGTATTTCTACTACAACAACTACTTCCCAGGTTGGGGAGGCACTCAGACTCCCGCCGCCCGCACACCCGAGCAGGTTGTTCAGGGACTTTAGATATTGGGGGAACCACCAACCCAGCCAGTTCCACCTACTCAAGATTATGCGGTTCCAGTCATGCCTGATGATGAGTAGCTTAGATTGGAGAGGTTCGACAAACTTTAGCCTCTAACTTTCAATAGTACATAGGGCGAGGATGCCCAGGGTTTCTTGGACAAGTGTCAAAGGATTCTTCGTACAACGGGTATTCTGGAGACTAGTGGGGTCTCGTACACTACCTTAAAGTTCTCTGGATCTGCCTTTACTTGGTGGGAGGCTTATGAGAGGTGTAGGCCTGTTGGTGCAGTGCCCCTCACCTGAAAGCAGTTCTCCGTTCTCTTCCTAAAGAAATATGTGCCGCAGTCCTGCAGAGAGGAGTTGTGAAGACAGTTCGAGAAGTTGCATCAGGATGATATGGCTGTGATGCAGTATAAGATAAGGTTTTTTGAGTTAGCCCATCATGCTGTCTGGTTGGTTCCTACATATAGGGAGAGGATCAGGAGATTCGTGGATGGCCTCGCTTATCAGCTACGGATTTTTATGACCAGATAGAGAGTGTCTGGTGCTTATTTTGAGGAGGTGGTTGACATTGCTCGGAAGATAGAGTTAGTTTTCTGCTAGGAGCGAGTTGAGAGGGAGGCCAAGAGGCCTCGAGGATCTGGTAGTTTTGGTGGTGGTCCTTTTGGAGGTCAATTCCAGCATGGCAGGGGCCATCCATTCAGACATGCTCAGTCAGCTCGTCCGGGTCACCGTGATGGATCGTCTGGCCATGGTTCTCATAGTTCACATCAGGGCCACTCATCTCTCAGTGCCCTTCCTGCTTAGAGTTCGACTCATGCACCATTAGTTCAGGGTTCATCTATGCCTGGTTCTTCTAGTAGGTATCCCGGTGCTCGGGGCTCCCTTGCTTTGAGTGTGGAGATTTGTGTCATATAAAGAGGTTCTATCCCCGCCTTACAGGAGGTTCATCCCATCAGAGGAGTCAGCATTCGGCTTCAGCACCAATTACTTCCCCACCTGCCCAGCTCTAGAGAGGGAGGCCGATCAGGTGGCAGTCGGGCTCATTTCTATGCACTCCCTGCCAGACCGGATGTTATTGCTTCAGATGCTATGATTACAGGTATTATCTTAGTTTGCCACAGGGATGCCTAGGTAATATCTTAGTTTGCCACAGGGATACCTCTATATTATTTGATCCTGGTTCCACTTTTTCATATGCGTCATCATATTTTGCTCATTATTTGGATACGTCCCGTGAGTCTGTTGTTTCATCTGTTCGTATATCCACTCCTATAGGTGATACTATTATTGTGGACCGTGTATATCGGTCTTGTGTGGTGACTTTTGGGGGTTTGGAGACCCGAGTAGATTTTTTGCTGCTTAGCATGGTTGATTTTGATGTGATACTAGGCATGGATTGGTTGTCTCCGTGCCACGCTATTCTGGACTATCACGCTAAGACAGTGACGTTAGCTATGTTGAGGGTTCCACGGATATAGTGGCAAGGTTCGTCGGATTATGTTCGCAGTAGAGTGATTTCATACTTGTAGGCCTAGCGGATGGTTGAGAAGAGTTGTCTTTCTTATTTGGCCTTGGTGAGGGATGTCAGTGCAGAGACTCCTAGTATTGATTCTGTTCCTATGGTGAGAGATTTCCCGGATATATTTCCTGTAGACCTGCCGGGCATGCCGCCGGACAGGGATATTGACTTCGGCATTGACTTGGTGCCGGGTACTCAACCCATTTCTATTCCACTGTAACGTATGGAACCGATGGAGTTAAAGAAATTGAAGGAGCAGCTTCAGGAACTCCTTAATAAAGGGTTTATTCGGCCTAGTGACAGCCTTGGGGGTGCACCTGTTCTATTTGTGAAGAAGAAGGATGGCACGATGAGGATGTGCATTGATTATAGGCATTTGAACAAAGTTACAATCAAGAACAAGTATCCTTTGCCTCGTATTGATGATTTATTTGGCCAGCTTTAGGGAGCGAGAGCATTCTCCAAGATTTATCTCAGATTAGGGTATCACCAGTTGAAGATTAGGGACTCGGACATTCTTAAGACAACTTTCAAGACCCGATATGGTCATTATGAGTTCCTTGTGATGTCTTTTGGGCTAACCAATGCCCCAGCAGCGTTCATGCATTTGATAAACAACGTGTTTAGGCCTTATCTCGACTCATTTGTTATTGTTTTCATTGATGATATTCTGGTATACTTGCGTAGTTAGGAGGAGTACACTGAGCATTTGAGAGTGGTATTGCAGCAGTTGAGGGATGAGAAGCTTTATGCAAAGTTCTCCAAGTGTGAGTTTTGGCTCAGTTCAGTGGTGTTCTTGGGGCATGTGGTGTCTAGTGAGGGTATTCAAGTTGATCCGAAGAAGATAGAAGCGGTCCAGAGTTGGCCCAGACCGTCCTCAGCCATAGATATTTGTAGCTTTCTTGAGTTGGTGGGTTATTACTGTCAGTTCGTTCGGGGATTTCATCTATTGCATCACCCTTGACCAAATTGACCCAAAAGGGTGCTCCTTTCAGGTGGTCGGATGAGTGTGAGCAAGCTTTCAAAAGCTTAAGACCGCCTTGACCACAACTCCAGTATTAGTTCTGCTATCAGTTTCAGGTTCTTATGCAGTATATTGTGATGCTTCTCGGGTCGGCATTGGGTGTGTGTTGATGCATGAGGGTAGAGTGATTGCTTATTCTTCTCATCAGATGAAGCCCCATGAGAAGAACTACCCTGTCCATGATTTGGAGTTGGCTGCCATTGTTCACGTGTTGAAGATTTGGAGGCATTATCTCTATGATGTATCTTGTAAGGTGTTTACTGATCATCGTAGCCTCCAACACTTGTTCAAATATAAGGATCTCAATTTGAGGTATCAGAGATGGTTGGAGCTGCTAAAGGACTATGATATTACTATTCTGTATCATCTAAGGAAAGCTAATATGGTGACCGATGCCTTGAGTAGGAAGGTGGTGAGTATGGGCAGTCTTGCATTTATTCTTGTTGGGGAGAGACCTCTGGCGGTTGATGTTCAGGCCTTGGCCAATCGGTTTGTGAGGTTGGATATTTTGGAGCTGAGTCGGATCTTAGCTTGTGTGGTTTCTCGGTCTTCCTTAATTGATCGTATTAGAGAGCGTTAGTATGATGACCCTCATTTGCTTGTCCTCAAGGACAAGGTTCTGCATGATGATGCCAGAGATGTGACTATTGGTGATGACGGGATATTGAGGATGTAGGGCTGGATATATGTTCCCAATATAGTTGGGTTTGTAGCTCGGTGCCTTAGTAGGTGAAATATGAGCATCAAAGACTTGGCTTGCTTCAGTAGATAGAGATTTCAGAGTGGTGGGAGTGGATCACCATGAATTTTGTAGTTGGACTCCCACAGACTTTGAGGAAGTTTGATGCTATTTGGGTGATTGTGAATTGACTGACCAAGTCTGCGCACTTCATTCCTGTGTGTAATACCTATTCCTCAGAGCGGTTGGCTGAGATTTATATCTGAGAGATTGTTCGCCTGCATGGTGTCCCAGTTTCCATCATTTCAGATAGAGGTACTCAGTTTACATCACAATTTTGGAGGGCCATGCAGCGAGAGTTGGTACTCAGGTTGAGTTGAGCACATATTTTCACCCTCATATGGATGGACAATCCGAGTGTACTATTCATATATTGGAGGACATTTTACACACTTGTGTCATTAATTTTGGAGGTTCATAGGACCAGTTTCTACCGCTCACGGAGTTTGCTTACAACAATAGTTATCAGTGGAGTATTCAGATGGCTCCATATGAGGCTTTGTATGAGAGGCGGTATAGGTCTCCAGTGGGATGGTTTGAGCCGAGGGAGACTAGGCTTTTGGGTAAAGACTTAGTGCAGGATGCTTTGGACAAGGTGAAAGTGATCCAGGAACAGCTTCGCACAGCGCAGTCAAGGCAAAAGAGTTATGCTGACAGAAAGGTTTGTGATGTGTCTTATATGGTTGGGGAAAAGGTTCTACTAAAGGTTTCACCCATGAAGGGCGTTATGAGATTTGAGAAGAAGGGCAAGTTGAGCCCTCGGTTCATTGGGCCTTTTGAGGTGCTTTGGAGGATTGGGGAGGTGGCTTATGAGCTTGATTTTCCCCTAGCTTGTTAGGGGTGCATCCGGTATTTCATGTTTTTATGATCCAAAAGTATATCGGCAATCCCTCTCATGTTTTGGATTTCAGCACGGTTCAGTTAGACGGCGATTTGACTTATGAGTGGAGCCAGTGGCTTTTGGAGCGGCAGGTTTGAAAGTGAGATCAAAGGATGCAGCTTCTGTGAAAGTGTAGTGGAGAGGTCGGCCCACGGAGGAGCCTACTTGGCAGACCGAGCGGGAGATGTGGAGAAGATATCCATACCTATTTAAGGCTTCAGGTATGTTTCTAGATTCGTTGAGGACGAACGTTTGTTTAATAAGGGGAGAATGTAACAACTCGACCGGTCGTTTCGAGAGTTATAGCCCCGTTTCCCATTTTCTGCTTCATTTTTGTGTTTTTCAGCTATATTTGGTCATATCGCATTAGTAGGTTCGGATTCGGAGTGGCTTTGGGGAGAATTGAGACACTTAGTCTCTTTTGAGAAGGCTTAAGTTGGAAAAGTTGACCGGATGTTGACTTATGAGTAAATGACCTCAGACTTGAATGTTGATGGTACTGTTAGCTCCTTTAGATAATTTTGGACTTAAGAGTACATACGGAATGTGATTTGGAGGTATGTGGTAGAATTAGGCATGAATTGATGAAAGTTGGAAATTCAGCAATTTTGGCCCGACGGTGGAAAATTTGATACCAGGGTTGGAATGGAATTTCGGAAGTTAGAGTAGGTTCGTAGTGTCATTTTTGACGTGTGTGCAAAATTACAGGTCATTCGGAGGTGATTTGTTAGGTTTCGGTCATTTGTGAAATTTGGAAGTTTAGAAGTTCTAGGCTTGAATCGGAGGGCAATTTGGTGTTTCGATGTTGTTTTGAATGATTCGAAGGTTCGAATTAGATCGGATGATGTTATGGGGTGTGTTGGTATGTTTGGTCGAGGTCTCGAGGGCCTTGGGTGAGTTTCGAGTGGTTATCAAATCACTATTTGACCTTGGAAGTTGGAAATACCTGATATCTAGTGTTGGAAAGTTGCAGGTCTAGGATCATCTGGGAGAGCGGCCGCGGTGTGGATTTCGCTGACCGCGGAGGCATTATACGGCCGCAACAGAAGTTCACGAACCGCGGAAAGGAAAATGGGTCAGGTAGTCGGCCGTGAAAGGTAAGGCTCAGAGTCCGAGACCGTGATATAATTACGCGGACCACGATGGGGAGTGTGCGGCCGCAGTAAGAAATATACCGACCGCGGAATAGAAGTTCAGAGGGCATTATATAAGCGAGGTTTAGGGTTTTATTTTACATCTTGGACTTTGAGATCTCGTTTTGAGGCCAATTTTTGGGAGTTTTTCGAGAAAATCATTGGGGTAAGTAATTCTTACTCGGTTTTGGCTAATAATAATGAATATATAATTGATTTCATCATTTGATTGGTAATTTGGGATGGAATTCGGGGAAAATTTGTAGATTTTCATAAAATGAACTTTTGGGATTTGAAAGCAGATTCAAAGTCGGAATTGAGTGAAACTAATATGATAGTCTCATAATCGAATGGGTTGACGAATTTTGTGACTTTGTTTGGATTTTGAGACGTGGGCCCGGGGCTCGTCTTTTGAGTTGACTTTTTGACTTTTGGCCTAAAGCTTACTATTTTCTTATGGGATTGAGTCCTTTAGCTTGTGTTGCTTGTATCGAATTGTTTATGCCTAGATTTGGAGGTCGATTTGAGGGGCAAAGCTTCGAGACCCGAACTATGTGCTATATGATTGTAGTGAGGTGACGCACATGCCAAGTGACGGGTGTGCGGGCGTGCACCGTGAGAATTGTGGCCTGGTTCATTCCATGACACCGCTTAGTGACTCTTTCTTGCTAATATCCTTGTTTCTATCATGTAATTAAATAAATGCACTGTATATCATGCTAGCTATCCTGTTAGGGATTCACGCCGATACTGTTGAGACTCGAGTGGTCGTTTCGTGCAGTCATTTCATTAGATTCATTGATATTCTGTACTCAGTCTTATTCATGCATATCATATCATGTCTCAGTCTCAGTCGTTAATATTTGGCACATCATATCATTGTTTCAGGCTAGTTTCACAGCATTGTGATCCCGTGTGTGTGAGACTGGAGAGTGATGACTGAGTGAGGCCGAGAGGCTGATTATGAGTGACCGTTATGGGATCGGGCTGCATGCCGCATCGATTATGTTGAAAGTTATGATAATGCTTGGGCTGTAGGAGCATGTCCGGAGTTTATAAAACACCCCCAGTTAGCGCAAGTGATGCTTTGAGGGATGGATTTCCATGGACATGGATTTGCCCGAAGCATTGATATTTGGAGATGGATTTCTCCGCAGGGTTGGATTACCCTTTTTCCTTGGTACCGAGTGACTTATAGTGAGCGATGAGTATGTTCCGAGATGGATTTCCCTGGGCCGGATTGCCATATGCGGTACTGAGCGGTTGAGTGTGTGTGTATATATATATAACTGGAGATGGATTTTTCCTCAGGGTTGGATTACCCTTGTTCCTCAGTACTAGTTGACTTGCAGTCAGTGTTGTATATGTTCCGGGATGGATTTTTCTGGGCCGGATGGCCATATGCAGTACCGAGTAGTTGAGCACTTGAGAGTGGGAGCACTAGGTGCATTTCATACATTCTATGCATTGGCATGTAGAGTTAGCTGAGCTTATCTCACATTGTTCAGATCTGTATTTATTTTACTGTTTGAGATGTATTCTTGAATGGATAGCATGCCTACCTTACTGCGCAGATTTCTATTTCCTGTTGAGGTTACGTGCATCACTACCTGTCAGTCCATAGCTTGGACTTGTTACTTACTGAGTTAGTGTACTCACTTTACCCCCAGTGGCAGTCATTGATTGAGGTTGCAGGCTTGGGAGATTGTTGAGGTATCTGCATGGCGATCGCAGGTCTTGACCCTCCTTCTCTATCCTAGTTGTGTTTCAGTAGACATTGTAGTAGATTATGCTATTTCTCTAGACGCTAATGTACTCCGTGACACCTTGATTTTTGGCTGGTTGTATCGTATTATGAATTCTGCCTCATGTTTTAAACAGTTTACTTAAACGATAAAAGTGTTTCCGCAAATGTTCTAAATTTTAGTATTGTGGTTTGGGATTTCATTGAGTTGAGGCTGGCCTACTTCCACGATAGGCACCATCACATTGGATTGAGCTTTGGGTCGTGACACAACTGCACAACAGAA